>NC_068947.1:6099375-6410416 GCF_026419915.1 Harpia harpyja
AGGACTACATGAGGAGATGGGGCTCTCCAGAATCTTCCTGCCTTTTTACTCACAGTCTTTCAAGTTTGTTACCCACAGCTCCAGGAGTTCCACCCCTGAGGTGGGATTCTGGTGCTGGTGGAACCTACAGCCACCCCACTGCCCTGCTCTCTCTGGGCTCTCTCTACGAGCTCTCGGATGCCTCCAGGGATGAGTGAGCAATAGCTAGTGTCCCACTCCAATTCTCGTTTCTACATTTTTGCTTTTGGTCCCCTTCTTCCCCCATCCTCCCTTTATTCATTTGTTGTCTCAGGATAACCATCCCGTGTCTTCTCAGTTTCATTCCCTTTGGTATCTTATCTCTTTCCTTCCTATTTAAGAAAGACTCAGGTTTTCTCAGGGGAGGGCTGATGTCCTTATCTAAGGGGGAAGACCAATAGGAACAGTGGCCATAAAGCAACACCTGCAGAAGAGTAAAACCAGGGCAAACATGAGATGCTTTCCCCCAGATCTGCCTAAGACTGAAGACAGGCCTGATTGAGAAGTGTTATAGGCTGGCAAGGAAGACAGGGTGCAAAAGAAAAAAAAAACTGATAAAGAAAGGAGAACTTCAATTGGAGCACCTTTCTAAAAATCTAGCTTAACCTTTTGCATACAAATGAAATATTTTCAATTTTGCCTTATTTGGCAGCAGATCAACATTGAAAACATACCTTGGTTTGCAACCAAAGGAAAAAAATAGATTTGCAAGTGCAAAGGACAACAAAAGTATCGATTATTCCTTCAAAGAAAAAATTCTGATTTCAACATCAAAGGACTATATCACTTCAATTATATGTGTCAAAACGTTAATCTCAAAGCATGAGGCATCTAAAATTTTGTACTTTAGTTCAAGTGTTAATTAAGTTAGATTAACTGGAAGCTTCGTAACAGAATAATAGAAAAGATTTAAGCTCTACATTGGGAAAGAGTAGAAGAGCCTAATTTTACCAACTGACAGTGGTCTTCACAATACTTAATTTTATTCTGATCTTAAATTATCAAACCATTTCCCACTTATTTAATTTCATGCATTCCAATTTTTGCTCTTTTCATTAAAATACTAAAAAAAACCACAAATAAATTACCAGCACAGAAGTGATAACATCTCTCAAAATGTGAAAATGCTCTGTGAAATTTGAATAATTGCATATTTTCAAAGTCTAGATCTTTACCTAAACATTTTCATTTCTTTTCCTTATGAATTCTAAAATTACTTGCACTGCTTGTTTCTGTTCCAACTGAACTTCATGTCTTGGATGATCTTCCTTCACAAGAAGCCTGAATGATACACTATTTTGTTCTTCCCATCCCCACCCCAATCTGATTACTTTGGTGCAGAACGCTACATATGCTCAGCTTGGCAGTATAGAACTCCTTGATCATTTCACAAGCTCCAGTTTTCCATTGCTGTTTCCTATTTTAGTTTTAGATAGTTATTTTTCAGTCTATACACAGTTGTGTGCATGCACTATGGGATGAATTAGAACTGAGCAGATGGAAAGGAACACCAATTCTTATGATAAGTATAAAGGGAGGAAGAAGTTGTATAAAGTATGTCACCTGATGTAAAATAATATTGTGTCCCTCTTCTGTTTAATTCCTTATGAATACCCAGAAAGCAGAAACAATTAAAGCAGTTCCAATTAAAATAATAGTTGTGGAATTACAGTTCAATCCTGTAACTCGGGAACAATGCTCAAAATGAGAAAGTTGAAACTAATTAGGTAGAGACAGTAAGTAAGAACGAACGAACAACGCAGAATAGTTTTGCAGAGGTCAGAAATGTTATTGCAAATGAATGAACTTGATAAATTCTATTACTAGTAAGGCACCACTATCATTATCAGCAGCTGCCACCTGATAAAAGTAAAGAAAGCCACTGAAATGACTTGCATACGTTATATTTCAAGTGACCAATGCCTGATTTTGAGTATTTCCCTTCTCTCCGACAAGTCAATGTCAAGGTCATTTCCTATTTACCTGAAATTACCAAAGAGAAGATAATGCAATTATTACCCAGCTCCTTGGGAATATAGACGAGGAGATGCATCTCCCCAATGTGTCATTTGTCAAAAAAGAATATGGGGAATTTTCCTAATGGTGAGTGGAGAGAAAAGAAATCCCAAATTCCAACATTTTAACAGCAGTGGAAATTTGGGGTTTTTTCCCCATTATTAGATAAGGTACCCCTTTCTATTGCTAGCTGCCTCGCCAACCTCTAAATAACAGAGCAGCACTTACAAAAGGATCTTATTTTGATGAATCTGACAGTGGATTAAAATTTAGCTTTCCTGATACACATAATATGATAAATTATAATAACCTGCAATGAATATGAGCAAAAGTATGTTGTGGGCTATCTATGAATCCTGTTAACAATGTTTTTCTTGTACTCCTGCCTTGGGAGGGTCCCTCTGATATACAAAGCACTTTATGAAAGTGGGCTTCTAATAGAGGATAACTAACTGGTAGTGTCAGGTTTGAAAAAAATTCACCATTGTTTGCATACAGAAAAATGAAGAATGTATAGCTTTCTGCATGCATTGCTTTCCTTACTAAATGTAAAACAAGCAACAGCTTCTGCTTTACTATTCTATTTCTGCAAAAATACAAATATTAGGAAAAAAGGAGACAGGCGACTACACTGCAATCAGCCCGCATCATGACTGGACCGAAAGCAGGTTTTTATGTTGTCCAAGCCAGGACCTGATAATAAAGAAATAACTAAGTCATAACGACTATTAAATGCAAGCTTCAATCCAGACTTATTGATAAATCACAAGTGACACTTCCATCACACTAGTAAGGTGACTGCACAAAATAGCAATTCTTACAGCCACTGTTCAGAAAGTTTTATCTGCTTAAAACCACCATCCCTAGAGCACGTACAAAAGAATGATTTAAAATAGAAAGGGGGGAAGTTAATTTTTATGCATCATTTCTTCATGAAAAACAATCAGTGTAAGAAAGAGCTTCATATAAGTTTGGTTTAGGATGCCATTTAGTTAATTAACTAAGCCATTTTCATTAACAAACTCAAAATTGACTTTAAAACAAAATCTACGTAATTTCTTTAAAACGATGAATATTTATGAGCCATAGTGTCTCTGACAAAGTTGGAGTAAAGACTGTATTATTAGAGGAAGATGAAAGCATGCTACTAAAAATATATATAGAAGATTTTTATTTACTATGTAGCTAGTGTTTCATGTTTCATGTTTCCTTACAAACCTCTCAGGACCTGACCTTGGCACATGTTTTTTGACTTACTTTTTTTTTTTTAAAAACTTCTTAACAGTGGATTTGTAATATTCTCAAGTTTCATTTTTATTAAAAAACATCTTTTTTTTTTCCCATTCATGCAGAAGACTAAAGCAGTCCACAAATCCAATACACCAAACAATTTTCTGCTTCATCTGGCTGTCTAGCTTTTTAAAAAGCAAATAAACATATCCCCCACCCCAACGATTTGTTTTGTTTTTCTTGCACGGTAATATGATTGTATATATCACAGTCTTCTGAATATGTGTATGCTTTTTATATTTAATATTTATAACTAATTGTCATTCAATCTGCTCTCTACTATCTCAGCGATTCTCCTTTGTCAAGGGCACTTTTTGCGCACCGGACCCTCCACCTTAAATCTCTGCTAAATAATCTAGTCCACAATTTTCTTTTCTTTATCTTTGTTTCCTACTCAGTTCCAAAAATCCAAAAGCAGCCACAAAGGGTTTATAGTATGATTCCTTCAGTGACTCTTAATGAAGGATATTCTGACAGGAAAATGATTTCTAAATAAAAGTACAATGCCATAATTGTTCTTTCCCTGGTTTACAGCAGATAATACCACATCTATCCCTCAGGCTACATACAGTCCGTGAGACAAGCAAACTCCAGCATGCACTCCACAGTACTGGTAGCCTGCCTGAACAGTCAGTCAAAGCTTTTTTTCCCACAGAAAGCAGAGCCTGACATATATGTTGGGAGGAGAACAGAAAATTCAACACAGAGCTAGGCATGCTGTTGCGGTGTGCCAGGGAAACCCAACGTTACTTTACAGGGTGTGTGTCCTGGTTTCAGCTGGGCTAGAGTTAATTTTCTTCCTAGTAGCTGGTATAGTTTTGTCTTTGATTCAGTATGAGAAGAATGTTGATAACACACTGATGTTTTCAGTTGTTGCTAAGGAGCGTTTAGACTAAGTCAAGGATTTTTCAGCTTCTCATGCCCAGCCAGCGAGAAAGCTGGAGGGGCACAAGAAGTTGGCACAGGACACAGCCAGGACAGCTGACCCCAACTGGCCAAAGGGGTATTCCATACCATGTGATGTCATGCCCTGTATATAAACTGGGGGGAGTGGGCCTGGTGTGTAGATTGCTGCTCAGGAGCTAACTGGGCATCGGTCGGCGAGCGGTTAGCAATTGCATTGTGCTTCACTTGTTTCGTATATTGCAATCCTTTAATTGTTATTGTCATGTCGTTACTGTTGTTATCATTATTAATTTCTTCCTTCCTGTTCTCTTAAACTGTTCTTATCTCAACCCACAAGTTTTACCTTCTTCTTTCCAATTCTCCCCCCCACCCCTTTGTGGGGGGGGGAAGTGAGTGAGCGGCTGCGTGTTGCTTAGTTGCTGGCTGGGGTTAAACCACGACAGTATGATAAACCCTGTCTGGCGTCATTCAGAGCAATCTCTTCTCATGGTTTGGCAAACCATAGTAGTCCTGTTTCCAGTTCTGGTCTTTCCACATGACAGAGTTCTTCCTGCCTGTTGCTCTGTCTCACCATCCTTTTCTGCAGACCTCCTTTTCCTAAGATCACACATTATCCAATCACTTTACTTTCAAAACCATGCCCAGTACTGAAAGCTCAACTTCCACGTGTAATGAGCTCACAGTGGCAATCAGTCAATAGCTAAACTAAACATATCGTTACTTTCTTCCGTGCTGTTGCCTACATCTGAGAGAAGCTTCCCAGAAGCATTCACGAAACTGCCGTGGAGCTTCTAAAAACTGTCATCTGCCAGAATGCCTGACAAGCAAAACGAAGCCAAAAGGCATTGCAATGAAACAAATGACAAATATTTATACAACATGTAGTACCTTAAAATGCAAGCTATAAACTGAGAATCATTACGGGTTTTGCTCACAGAGTTCTCTATAGGAATGAAAAAAAAAAAAAAAAAACCAAACCAAACCCTTAACATTTTGTTTGGTAGAGGAAATGGATATAATTGGATCTAAGATTTTAACACAGCAATAAAATCAGTATCAAACAGCAATTTCTGGCTATAAGCTACATAGAACAGTAAGTTAGGTAATGAATGTATAGATAAAATGTATTATTTCCACAGCAAACAGGGATTTTTTTGCATTATCTTTGCACAGTGTAGATAAATTATAGTGGTTTGGAATTTTATCTACAGCTGAATATTTATAGCATTACCTAGCAACAAAGAATTTATTATGTTAAAAAATACAGAAAAAAAAATAAAAAAGTTGGTATTCCAATTCTAGTGAGTGGTCTTGACTGCCCAGTACTGACCTGATATGTCTGACAGCAAACAACTAACAGTGAACCTGCTTTTCTTTTTGAATTCTTTCAAGGATTACCTGGTTTAGCACTTTGAGGGAGGTGACAACTTTTCATTCCTAAGAAACATGCAGTCAATAGAAAAGTTGAGAGTGTGGGAGTTACCTTAATTAACAGTGCTCAATGTACAATTAAGTTCAGTATCATAACAACAGGCTATTCTCTGGGTAATGATGATGAATTTTCGAAAAGGTGTTTTTAAAAGTCTGAGAAAAGTGGCCAAAAAAAGTCAAGGCAAGAGGAAGGGAAAAGAGAAGGGGAGGTTTGACTTTAAGGTTATTTCAGACTATCCTGTTTTGTGTGAATTTTAATTATATAGGCATGTTGCAATACAGACAGGCCTATATAATTAAAGCAGATACCTTATCTTGTAAACAGCAAATAGTAAAACATTGATTTTTAGGTCCTACAGTCTTCCTTAATAGAAATGCATGAAACACCTGAAATACAATGACAGTGTCTGTCTTGGAAGTGAAGCTTAAAAAAGCCCAAACCATTGTCATTCATTGGTGTGGGACATTATGTGAACCATTGTTCATTGTATGTGAAATCTTTTTCATATTCATAGTTGTTGCAGTGTAGAAAAATGTGTAAGGATTTGCTTAAAGTGCCTTATTTAAAAGCTGGTAATTCAGCTGGATCAATATTACCTCAGTGTAGCTGTCAGCACAAATGTCTTGACAATTAGTACTTTTTATATTCAAAGTACTTGGCATAACTTCTTAAACGTATGATGAATATATTCCAGATTCTTATGGCAAACAAGAATAAAAAGGAATTTTAAGATGGTTGGTAAGACACTATGATATATTTTGTATATATACATACATACATATTTAATCGTGATTTTATGGTCTCATTGGCTAGTACAAGCTTTTTACCCCTGCATGATTCTATTTCATAAATATTTTTAATTCTTTGCTTGAAGTTTAATGTGTAGTGAACAGAGCAGCAATATGGCCTTATGAACATACATCTGAAGTCTATTAATATAAAAATAAATAGAAATGTTTTCTTCCTATGTATCTTGTGGATTATTATTAAATGATTTGCAATGTCATCACTTCGATCTAGTTCATCCTCACTTTTTAAGCAGGTACAAAATACCTATGAATTTGCTATAAATTAACTACGTTACCTTTACTGTAGATATTAGTTGGGAGTAGCCATAGAACAGTCTTGCCACTTAGATTATGAATAGGCATATTAATTCAAAAAGAACTCCAGAAAAAGATTATGGGCTAGAGCAAATGCTAAGGGGTCTTGAGGGAAATAGCTGAGAAGATCTGCTCAGCCTCAACAGTCTCCTGGCTCAACAGGACATACTTGTCAAATGGGGATGGCATATAACATCATACTGATGGGTTTTAAGGAGCGAGGTGAATTGGCACCGACCAAAGTGACCTGACCTCAATCTCCACTGAGGTCAGAAGTAAAAAAAAAAGTGTAAGAATCCATTACAGATCCCATTCATGCATACTTACAAAGACAACACACATATTTTCTACTGTTCTGAGGTGGTAATTAATGAAGGAAAATTGAGTTAGATGCTACAGTGGTGATGAGTGATATAACAACAGTTAAACTAACTTCTTGGGAGAGAAAAAGAGATATCTAGCATCCTAGTCAGGTTTCCAGGTCCAGTAGTCATGAGCTTATTTTAACCAGAATATTTAGGATGTTCCCTTTAACCAAAACTTTTGAAAGAGCCAGTTACCTTCACTGTTTGACATACTTGACAGTTTTTGCTTAGAAAGTATTGCAATGGAAGAGCAAGACTAAGAGCAATAGCGTGTTGGACCCTTCAGGGCTAAATCCCAACATCTAATTGCCTGAAAAGAAATTCCAATTCATATGACATCGTAGTGGAAAATTAATTTTCCAATATCATATCTGACCTCCAACTTAAATGCTGTGTGACTTCAATGCTACAAAACAATCAGAGAACAGAAAGAACTTTATAAAGTGGGGAAACACACACATTTATCTCACTCTTTCGACACGCCCATGACTAATGTCACTGTATGGATAGAAATAAAACTGTTCGTTAACTCCTTTAACTTTTAATAGCCTTTAAAATAATGATAATAGTAGTAATAATAATAGCAATAATAATAATAATAATAATAATAATAATAATGCATCAGGAATTCTCATGGGTACTAGCATGATATTTATTCATAACTCTATAGCAGTTATTATCTCTTCTGAGGAAGTTAAGCCAGCTTTTTGCCCTTTGATAAAATAAGTAAAATGTATTAGGATTTCTGATTTGAAAGACAAATTTAGAAATGGAAATTTAAATTTCATATTTAAGGTAGTAACATTCAGGAAAGTCTTCCATGAAATAATAAAATTTTTTTTTCAAAAGTAGAAATCTGTTTAATGTTGATTACCCAAGGTAATTTAGACATTTGTAGTGAGATGTTGTTATGAAAGCAGAAATAGATATCCACTTAGAGTTTGTATCTGAGGGAAAAAAAAAAAAGAGTATGGTAAATAGGAGTATTACAAATTTTCTCATCTAGAACTATAAGATTTTTACAAGATGGTTACCTTTAGTACCCCTAATATGAAATATCACACCACCACAAACATCCCAACTGATATTCATAGATGCTTTGAGGATTTACTTTTAAGAAAAAGAAACCACGTGTTCCTCATTGTTTTAGACAGAGCGCTGCAATTTAGGTACATTAGGATTTAACTTAATAAATGCTGTAGCACACACAGCATTATTCAGAAAGATCTTATTAATAACACACATTGTGGAAACTTAAAGAGAAGAGAACAATTCCTCTCCACTTCATCCCACCAAATACAAATTTAATCTTGTCAAATGTTGTCTCTCATGTTCCTCCTCTTTTTGCAAAACCCTTCCAGCATCTGTTTCCCCTCTTCCATGTGAAGTGGGAGAGATTACACGGCCAGAGCAGTCACAGAACTTGTCCTCTTACTTTCTGAGAAAGTCACAGTAAGAACTAACACAGGAAGGAAGGAAGGACTGGGGTCACAGAGGTTGCTGCTGGGGTGACTATGAGGAACAAAAGGAGGAGGAGGAGGAGGAAAGACAGTCAACAGACAACCAGGATATATTATTTTGATATATATGCTGCAAGAAACGTATTAGGAAATCTGCACAATTTTTTTCTAAGCAGTTCCTTGCCTGTAAGTTTTTCCATGTTGATGAGTAACATGACCTGAAATCCACAAATAATACTGTGATGAATTTCCAACTTATCTATATTTAACTTTCATTAAGTTTATTATGTTTGCTGTCATTTATTGTTAAGCACACCTGGAAAACCAAAACCAAGATTAAACGAATAAAGCTAGAATCTCACATCTATGAAGAAGAAAGAATCCTAACTGTTCTAAATATACTCAGAAACTTGTCTCAAAGGAAAAGAAGAACAAATATTCAGTAGTATACCACAAAAGCCCTTGATATTCTGTAGTTATTGCCTGATTGCTGCAAAAACATTTTGAATATTGTAACTTTTTCCTTGAAGGGACTTCAGAATGGCTAATCCTTTCAAATGAGAGTAAACAATATACTGTAGTAGGAGAGTATTTATTAATACTTAACAAGACATAGAAAATTGGTGATGTCATTAATAAAAAGAGAGCGATTGTATATTTCTCTGCAGGACTCCTGAAATAATGTGAAACAGCGTTACTAACCACTTTTACAATGCTTTAAACCTTCAGAATTTTTTAATATCACTAAGTAATTTAATTTTACAATAATCCTATGGGAGGGGGAGCTGTGCATAGGAAAATAGAGCAGCTGGAAAATTAAGCAATTTCCCTAGCATTTCCAGTCTGTGGGAAGTGACAAGATCAAAATTGTAAAGTAGCATACCCAAATATACCATCTATCAGGGATGTACAGCACTAAAAACTTCCTTTTGCTGATGCTGTGCTACTGCATCTATTTATTCATAGTGCTTTATTGGGGGGACACATAACTTTCTGGTTAATTTTTACTTTTGTTCTCGTACATGAGGAAAATATATAGTTCAGTTTGTATGGTAATAAATTAAAAATGGACCGATGAAATAATCTGTGCAAAGCAGATGCCTGGGAGGGGAGCAGAGAAGGAGGCTGGTTATCTTCATATTATGCAAGCTCAGCTGCCAAAGCTGAAAGGATGGCTTTTGGGCAAAAAGACTTCTCCAGAAAATGTCTCAGGCTACATCTAACCTGCTGGGCGCAGAAGTGGTTCTGAATGCCCAGAGGTGAGCGCAAGCCCTGACCACATCCTGGCCCCACGCTGTGATACGCCCCAAGTGTGCACAAGCCGTCCCCTTCATTTCCACGGGACAGAAGCCTAGGCTTGGGGACAGACTGAAGCTGTAACGGGCTCTTGTCAGCCCCCTGAAATAAGAGAACCAGGACCCTCTGGTACGCTGCAGCACAAACATGCCACTCTCCATTGGAAAAACACAAAAAAGCTATGGTATGTATCCTTCTTTAGTTGCATACTAAGTATAACTAAAGTTAAATCAATTTGCATCCATTTTTACAGATGGAATCATTCCATAAGCAAAATTCTTTCCTCAGTCAGCTCTTTGTTTCTGCTATTCAAAGAAGAAAGTGCAACTAAACAATGACGAGCCTTCCCAATTCACTTCATTTTCCGTGAGACTCACTGGTTTGGGCACAGGCCACGTGAACTGGTCTGGTAGGCTATGTTACCTACACAACAGGGATGACTAGCATCTTCTCTGTGGTTAAGATATCATGATATAATTTTATTCAGCCAGATTATTGGGGGGGGGTTGTCTTTATTCTTAGAAATAAAACTTTAAGTTGCTTCTAACAAAATTCTCTCCTTTGAAGGACTTGAAAAGTCTCTGCATTTCCTTTCTACCCCTTTATATTGCAGGACAACACTTTAACTTTCACTAAAGCCTGAGAATTTCTTATGTCCTTATTAAGTGAATGACTCTTCAGTGCTTGAAACTGTATTTCCATATGGCAGAATTTCCCCACTCAACTCCTTGACACAGGATGCTGTGTGCTTAAAATTTACATGAACTAAAATGATTTCTGGCACTTTTTTTATATTTAATAGTAATTTCTAGATTCTTCTTCTATTAATTTGTCCAGATACCATTTGAGATCATGTATCTTTTTAGCTTACTACCTTTTTTTTCATTAATATGAGCTTCTCCAGGCATCTCATTTTAGGCATTATAGCTAAATGGAAATGGTCAGAGGGTGTATGGACCTTTTGTTTGTCCTGAATTATCCACTGGTATGTTCTCATGCAAAATGAAATAGAGGGTACTCCCTTCTTTAAATTTTATATCTTTTGGATGTAGTATGAATAGAGCTCATCTCTTTGACCTCAATATTCTGCAAACTGACCTGGATAGAAGACTCCAGAAATCCACACAAAACTGCTCTAGAAACAGATTCTTACAGTCATTCATCTGCATTTTGCAAGTGAGATCAAACACACTCTTCCTAACCTGCTTCAATCGAAAATAAAGTATGATTGGCTATCAACATATTCTACACACGAAGGAACCCATAACATTGTAAGAACACTATTATTATGTATATCATTTGGACCAATAGCAAGGAAAATTATGATTATATTTTAAAGGATTTTCTGCTTGGTAGTTTTCACTACCCGGTTCCCTACTTAATATGGCTTTTACATGAAAATTTTGTATAATAATAAGGCTCCCCGGAGGATTCATATCTAATATCCTAGTTTTCTGGAAAAAAAACTGCATTGTTATGACTGATGCTTATATATAGAAGAATTTGCACTGTTAATTGATGCATTCTGAATACATTAAAGTATTTATTTTAATAAAATTGAGTATTCCTTCTCATCCACTGTTTTTTGCTTGGGGTTTTTTGGTGGTTTTGTTTGTTTGTTTTATCATCTATGAAGTGGGTCACATACTAAGTCCTGGAAAGGAAAGCAGGTGAGGTTGGGGTCTATTTAGGGTTTATTTCAATGTGATACTCTTCACTTCTATTTCAGAAAAAATATTTTGTAAATTACCTTTTTTTCAAAGTTTTAGTAGATGCAGCAACTGTGTTTCTTTCACTAAATACCTTAAATGACAAAAGCGAGCTAAAAGGGTTGAAGCATTTTTGTCCACCATCATGAAAAAATAGATATGCTATATAAAATTAGGGTTTTTTTAAGATTAAAGCCAACTGATCAGCTATAGTTTTCCCTTGGTGATGTTCCACATACAGCATAAATTACATGTTTTTCAATTCCTTCTGCTCCTAAGAACTGCATTAATCTGATTTTAATTTTGATTTTATAAATCCCAAAGAACAGGCATTTTTTAAAAAACAGACTTTAAACTAAAAAAAGCAGCAATTCTATCACATCTCTGGATATTTTTTTTTAAGGTTGTAAAATGCAGTTCTTGTAAAGCAACAGTTAAAAAAAAACCAAAAAAACCCAAAAAAAACCAAAAAAACAAATTGGTGACTATCATACCATAGTAATATTCATCTCATTTGAATTTCATTTATATTTTGGTTGGGGGTCAAAACCAAAACCAGCACAGGTCTGTGTAGATATTCAGGTTCTTTTCAAACATGGCACAAGATTTTAAAGTCTCTGGCACAAGATTTTAAAGTCTCCAAGCACTAATTTTCCAGATTTAAAAGCTATTGCATCCAAATCTTAATCTTAAACCAGAGCAGAAGTGATCTGTTAGTCTAAGCTTGATCTGTTACCATCTCTTATTTTATACACAGGAAATAACCAAATCTTTCAGTGTAAGTTAAACCGATTCATTTTCTTCCATCTACTGTGAAAACCTATACTTAAGCCTTGATTGTAGACATTCATGGCGCTATTGTAATCCATCTTTAAAATTACATCAACCAACAAAAAAAAAAAAAAAAAAAAGACGTCTCCTTATGTTTTACAATAGTCTACAGTTCTTTCTGATGAAAATCATTAGGATGACTTACAGTATAGCAGGTAATGTGGAACAAAAACTAATGTCTGAAGCTGCTAAAATAACTAAAAATTGCCTCTGATTGCCTAATAGGCTGTAGGGCCCAATTTCCATTGTGCTCTGTCTTCTAACACATGCAATCCATTGTTTTCAAAATATCTAAGTATCTCAATAGCTTTAAATCAATACAGCCAGAAAACCTTCAGTATGGGTAGCCTAAAAAAATAGGAAAAACCAAGGGGTTATTTTGCTTGCTTGGAAGGTGAAAATAACTCAGACATTCATATTAGGCTACAAATGCTTTAGTCCATACTTTCTTGTTTACCTTATTTTTACAATCTGTAAGACAACTTTAAGAAAAGAGGAAAAGAAAAAAAAAAAGGGCGGTATTATCAATATTCACTGAGACCATAAGACCAATTATTATGGTCTTAGGGAAAAAAAAAAAACCAACAAACCCAAACAAAGCAAGCCACTTCTAATTATTTACAGAATTCTTATTTGAAATGCACAGTCAGTTTATCTTTTCACAACCTGCAAGAAGGGTGCTATGAGTGAATGCACTTATATTTCTTACTAATTGAATGCAAGGTTTTGTCATCCTTCTCTGTATTTATTTTTAAAACAACAGTACACGGCACTTTTCCTAAATCACACAAAATGTAATCCAATTGAAGATTTCTAGTTGTATTTAAAAGATATATTATATATCTGTCTAACATATATCAGGTTTAGGCTACAAGACTGTTTCTATGTAAAGTTGTTTAGACTTCTCACCATCATTGTCTTTAAGAACAAAGATGAAAATTTTAAAATGGAAACCAAATTATGAATCATATGATACAACTTACAGGAAGTGGCTAAATTAAACTATATATCATATTACTTCCCTCCACCAACTTTATTCCTGGAAAAGAGTAGCTAACCAACTTAGTTGCAACATAACAGTATCCCGATGTTAGTTGACCAAATAAATAACAAACCAGATTTTCTATTGTATTGGGTTTGTGCAGCCAGGTTTTGGCAGCGGGGGGGGCTACAGGGGTGGCTCCCGTGAGAAGCTGCTAGAAGCTTCCCCCATGTCCCACAGAGCCAATGCCAGCCGGCTCCAAGATGGACCCATCGCTGGCCAAGGCTGAGCCCATCAGTGACGGTGGGTAGTGCCTCTGGGAGAACAGATTTAAGAAGGGAAAAAAGTTGCTGTGCAACAGAAACTGCAGCAGGAGAAAGGAGTGAGAACATGTGAGTGAAAATTCTGGGCGCCAAGGTGGGCAATTGTTAAGAAGTTTCTGTTTCTGAGTAGACTGGAACAGGAAGCATCTCCTCGAGTGTACCTGGAAGTCTTCTGTTGTCTATGCAGTCAGGTAGATGTCCCAGGATGCCCAACCATAAGGAACAGAAAATAAGACACACATACCAAACGGGAAGACTGAGTGTAACCCCATTCATGAGTTACTGATGGAAATTTCACAGTTCTGTGAAATTTGGTTTCTATTAAATTTCTATTTAGTAAGGTTATCATTTAAATGACCCTCCTCATTACACAGTTAACAAATAATGTCAAAAAAGACCCACTAGAAAGTATAGAAATATGGATAAATGATACCTATATCATATATTAGCCTATTAGCAGTAGGAATATTTCAGTATATCCTGGTTTATAATATACATACCCACTTTATTATCTAGTTAGACCAAAAATAATGGTCAATACCAAACAGTCGACCTTCAAATTAAGCTTTAGACTAACAAAATCTCCAGAAAAATAATTAGTTTCAAACATTACTCAACAGCACTGGAAAGCTAAAGACATATAAATTTTAATATAACTTGGCCTAAAATAAATTTTTAAAAGGAGGGTCATCAGCATTGTTTTACTTCTGTTCTGTGTTATCACATCTTCATTCCTGTATGCTCTAGCATGGCTGGGAAACAGCAATTTATCTTTACACTGCTAGTAAATTTGCCTTTTTAAATCTCAATTAGAGGTAGCTGCTCGCAACACTCAAATAAAAAGGAATGAAACCTATATATACTTGTTTCTTAGAGCTTCTGACATTCTCATGTTCATCCAATCCACATATACTTCAAACATATACATCAAACTTCATTTTGCTCTATGTGAGGCCGTTTGTCAGTATGGCTGATGATAACATGAACGTGGACTACACCTAATTAGCAATCTGTGACAAACTGTCATAGGTAATTTAGCACAGCATAACACTTTAAGGGAATCAGGTCACTGAAAGCAAATTCAGGAGAAGATATACCTTTGATCCCCAAAATGCTGAGTATACTATTCTAATTTCAAATTGAAAGCACAGAAATCAAACTGTAACATTCGTTTTCCAAGATCTTTTCCCCTCCACCCCACAAATGATAATAGTAGCAATTGTAGTACTTTCAACTGTGAACTCAAACTAAGTTGCACTGACATGCTGGAAATTTGATGTCATCACAGGTAATCTATGAATAATTACTACTCAAGGCAAGTGACAATACATGAACTGTAACCTTGTTCTGACTTTGTCTTTCTGCACTTTCTGGACCCATCTGTTTTTCTCTACACTTGATCAACCAAGCTAAGACGACCTATACTTTTCCTGGTGGTACAGAAAATGTTCACAAATTATAGCCATGTCACTCCACTCTAATTTTTTTTTTTTTTGTCCATATAGCACAACAAATTGATTTGATGTGGCAGTAAACAGTGAAATAGTCTCTTCAGTGTCTAGTAATTAGTTCTAATACTAGCAGACAAATTAGAAGGCAACAAAACAAAATGTCTCCATCAGGCACTTATAATAACCTTCATAATACATACAGTAGCCGTTGTGAAGACTAAGGTGGATAAATGAGGAGAATGCTGATTTTGGCATCCAGCTTACTTTGAGATAATCTAGCTCATCCCTCTTGGCTGACACCAGGCCAAGAATAATATTAAAGAGTAATAAACTCCTTCCAGCAAACCTCTGATTCCATGGTTCACTGGTCTCAGACCTAATCTATCAATCCATTTACTGCACAGTAAAAGGTAAGAAACCCATTACAGATCTGTTATATGCCCTGGCAGGTGGTATATGACAAGAACTGAATTCATCACAAACTCCCGTGCCTAGTACCCCTTTTGTATGCTTTGAAACACTAGGTGGTTAGCTTACTTGGCTATCACAGCAGAGGATACTTTGAGCTTTGAAAAATAAAAGAGAAATTCTTGATGTGAAGGCATAAAAATGGTTATAAAACACTTCATTTTTCATACTCTTAAGATTTCACAAGGATAGTGTTATTTTCATTTGTACAAGAAATACTGACTTTGGAGAGGGTACAATAAGTAAAACCAGGCTAGAATTTAAAAGTCATGCTTTCAAATGTGGGCTTTAATCTTCATTCTCTGCTTAAACTGCGTCTGAGGTAGTAGCCTATTAGAATCACTATTCAATAAAGTTGTCTAGAGAAATGTAATTTTAAAATTATTACTATCCAAAGGAAGAAAAATTCTTCATGTATCTATTCTCAAGGTCATCAGCACGTGATATAAACACCTAAAAGCAAAGACAATACTGAAGCAAAAGCAAAAAAGCTTCTTTTATGTGACTGTAATTCCTTTCATACTCAATTTCTTTTCTCCGCTTATTTCCATTGCTGTAGGGCAACAGTTTCTGTGACTGTACAGAAGGTTTGAACATGACTTATTTCAAATATGTCACCTTGAAGGTTAAGACTGGCAGGTGTTGTCCCCCATTCCCCTGCTTGGCAGATCAAGGCATAACAAAAATTTGTCATAACCTTAGGAGATACTTGCCTACATTCTCAGCTGGTGTAAATTGCCACAGCTTCTCTGAAGTAAACAGAATTACTCTAGTGTACACCAGATAAGGGCCTACCTTAGATTATTTATGTAACTGCCATGTATGTTTTGTATTTTGAAAATAATATCATCCTGCAGTACGGAATAATCAGAAATGGTAGGTTGTTACATGTTCATTTCTAGCAGAGATGCCAGAAAACAAAACAAACAGCTAGAAACAAAGCATTAAAGTATAAAGTATACTCTCAGAAGGGGATGGAGAGACAGAAAAGCCCCAGAGAAATCTCTGTGTGATGATGTTTGTCCACTGTGCTTTGAGGAACACAAAAAATACATCCTTATCAAAACAACTGACTGCAGAACCATCCTCAGGTGACCTACAGAAGTTGGCCTGATACAGAAATGCCAGAGCTGTAAGCTTTGGCTCAAAGTAAAAATCTGTGGGGTTTTTTTCAGTGCTTACAGATCTATAACTGAAGGAAGACAACGTATGTCCCTCTGTCAGGCCTGAAGACTTTCTTTCCATGATTTCTAATTTTATTAATGACCCTAGAATTTCAGAGGAGAAAGTGAAAAAACAAATTAGGCTTCCTACACGAATTGTGAGTAAAATAAAATATGTAAATGAAAAAATAAATATTCTTCCCTTCAGTTTCATTGGAAAAATCCAATGACAGAAACCCCCAAATGAGCTTCTCACCTTTTTTTTTTTTTTTTTTTTTTTTTACATCTGTCATATGGGAAATAGAAAACCTTCATAGAAGGAGAACACCTTCAGAGAACATGTACGGATTTGAGTCTTGTAATTTTCAAACTGCGTTTCTGTTCATTTTGAAAAATATACTGCATTTTTCAGATTCTTTAGCCAAGGGCCAATAAGAACTTCTCAGTTTTATACATCTCCATGGGTAGAAAACTGAAATCAAAATAATGTGGTTAAGTAGTGATCTCAAATGGAAGTTCAATTTTCTGGTTTTAGTCTCTTTTAGGAGTAAACAGAAGTTTTCAAGTCACAAATTCCAAGCCTAATATCTTGCCAGAAACATTACTTAGATCTAGGAGACATAAACTGTAAAGAGAATGATTCACTAAACAGTAGCTTTGTCCCCCATGTTTCATCCTAGACCTAACTACTTTCAACAGCATTCATAGTTGCTCTGACTGTGACAAGTAACCTGGAACATTTCTGCATCAGCAAGCAGAAAGTGAAAATGCAAAGTTTTTAGGTATATGACTAATCTGTAAAAGCTTACATTCAGAGACAAATTACAGATTTCATTAAAATGTATTTGTGTAATTTTACTGAAAGTAAAATATTTTTTTTCCTGAAAACTAACGTTGTCTTTTTAATACTACAGCTCAGATATTCAGATTGCGGTGCCTAAATTCAGCTAGGTATATGCTTACTTCAGCTAGTAAATAACACTATTTTGATCTTGAAGTGTTCTGAATTCTTCTATATACATTGATTTCAGAAACCCATTTGTAGAGAAAGAGATACTTCTGTCCAAACACCCAAATAATGATTTATGTGTCCAACTTGGAGTTTGTGAATGTGATCAATATTTATTATCCACTTTTGCCTGAGCCATTAGCTAATATTCTGAACCTTGCCAGACTGTTTATGTTAGGAAGAAACTAATAAGAGTCCCACATCAAATAAGTTCCTGTTTATTTCCCAGGTCTGTGCTTGAAATTCAACTGTGTTCACAGAACTGGTAAAAAAACAAAACAAATCAGGATGTAGTATTCTTGACCAGAAAGCTTATCTTTTCAGTAAGGTACTCAGAAGAAGATTTTATCACCTTTTTTTCCCCAGAGCTAAACACAACAAATCCCTCTCCCTTTTTTTCCCCGGCATCCAGGTAACTTTAACAAATAGACACCACAAGTCAACTTCCCAGATCCTGATTTTGCCATCAGTCTCAATGGAAATCCTTCAGCTGATTCTGCATTGACCTTTTCTGACCAGGCTAATCCATATCTTGGGTGGTGGTCCTCTGGACAACGCTTTCTACCATTTCTGTGACATAAGAAGCAGAAGCTGCATGACAGCATTCAAATTATCTACCTCTCTGTACCAGATTTGCTATTCATTGTCAGCAGTTTCCAACACAAAAATATGCTACTTCAACAATAAAATACAAAATCCTCCCTTAGTTTTCTCCATGAGTATGGAGATCCCAGAAAGCAAAATGAGTGGTACTTTGCTACACAGAAACCAGAACTCAAAGCTCAAGGTTGGAAGAAGCGTGGTGGAATGTGAAACAGTGGTTGCACCTTCTACTTTGGGGTTGGAGGAGAGAGGAGAATTGGGAAGTGTTTCCATAAAGGCAATCACCCATTTACTACTGCCTCTCATACACACGAGTCACAAAAGCCGGAATATTTGCTGTACTCTCAGAACAACCAGGCTACAAAAATGATGCTCTGCATTCCACCCTTAAGCATCAGACCTGTAATTTAGGGAGTGTATTTGGATGCAACATCATCACTTCAGGCACTAATGGTCGTGGTTTGCTGTCATTGTTTCTCACGGCAGTGTATTGTACACATTTTTCTTCCTCAGGTTCATTATGCATACAAATACCTCCTCATATAGAGAAAAATAATACATACCAGAAAATATATAATGCAAATATTTGCTGCAGATTAAAATTTTATACCACAGTTATATCACTAATATGTCTAACCTTTAACAAGTGATGGTTAGCTTCTTTCAGTGTACTCTCAAGCTTATGTTTTTTGTCTGGGTTCAGTGATGCACTTCCAAGTGCTACTCCTCCGGTTTCATTTAATCGTTTCAGTATTCCCTTGTGTGGCGGCAGCTCTTCAACTCTTAACTGGAACAGACAAATACAGCAGTTAAGATGAACTGTGGTAGAATTTTCAGCTCTCTTATCTTCGCCCTTATCGATCTGTGTATCAGCTAAGGAATAAACTCAATTCAAGACAAAATAACCGTTGCTTTCTGAATGTAGAAGGCTAAAACTCCCCCCAAAAGAGACTGTATTAGTGGATCAAGCCTAAAGAGAGTCCTAAAAGCCAAAATACGGGGTTTCTCAGGATATTAATCACGGTTACCTGATAAATTCCACTTCTGGACACTCAATAGCTCATGTACATGAATTTTAATAATCTTTTAATATGGTAAAGAGCAAGCACTTTGGAGATGGGTTTTAACATGGTCCATGCTGTGAACACAGTCACCCAGATAGTATGTAGTGAAAAGCCCTCCAGTCTAACCTCATAATTAACAATGTTCACGTATGTTTACAAAATCCCCAAAGCCAAAGGATGCAAGGCATCATATAAAAGTACCACTTCTCCAACATGTATGCACTTACTGCAAACTTATGTTGTCAAAGTAACTTGATATATCAAGTAAGGATAATGTAACTAAAAGACAAAGTTCTTCAAGTTCTTTTTTTCTTTTTTTATTAACATAGGTAGGTATGAAATGAGCCACACTGCAAGCCAATGCACTATTATTTGCTGCATTAGGATGCACTCTCTTGTGTAGCTCAAAAAGAACAAGGTAGACAGTAAAAATGAGATACAAATAAAAGACGCTATCACCTTTAATTCTGGATTATGTATCCCTTGGGAATACCACAACTGGGAAATATTTGTGTATAAATGAAGAGTAGAAGCCTTCAGGGTTCTAAACAATCAATTTAGACATTAAATGTGTAATCATGTCTGCAAATTATAAGATGCATCTAACACCCCTTATAAATATTTCTTTGCCTTTGTTCTGATATCCTCGACAATGGAGGCAAAGCCTCACAAACTCTCTGTCCTACTCACTGGCATCTTATGGTAAAGAGTCAGAGGGACAAACTCAGCACATGGTTAAGTTTTCATTTCCTCAAATGCTACACAGTACTATTTATCCTAATTTTGTTTATTTAAAAAGAAACTTGAAGATAGATTTTTACTAAAGAATCTTTTAGATTTTTTTTCAGATTTTGTTGAAAGAAGGATAGAAGAAATTCTGATGAGTTTCCTTCAGACTATTTAATGCTCTATTCCATCACTTGCTGAATTTGTTCAACTTGGATTGGCATAAAGGGTAACTAGCCCTTATCCTCAAGGGAGAACAGGAAACCTTTAGGCAGGTATTCTATAAGTAATATGCATTTTCCAACCACAGTTTTATTTATTATTGTACAAGTTATTAAACATAGTCATTCTATTGGACACATTTCAGAAACTAAACAGAGCAACTTCTATTGGATATATTTATTTGCAGTATAGTCCAAAAGCTCTAAAATCTTCATGAAAATATTACAGCCTTTAAAAACAAACATGTAATATTCTATTGTTGGGGTTTTTTTTAAAGCATTTTTAAAACGTCACCTAGATATTTAGTCTAGAAAATGTTGCAGTGATACTTTAATCAGTTGACATTTATAATTATGCATGCAATTCTAGGTACTCTTGTGAAATTCTGAATACCATTTCACGTGTGAGAAGTTATGAAAGATTAACAAGACACCTATAGAGAAATGTTTTACAGATGAAATGGTCAAGTTCTGAATTAAAAAATTGAGGATGAAAAAGATAACGATTAATTACCTAGGTGACAGGATAGATATTTTCCTTTCAGTACATTTTCCATTACTTTTCTGATTTTAGTATGATCAGTATATATTTGTATCTGGGTTTTGAAATTCCACTACTTTGATTTATCTAATAAAGTTAAATGAATGCTGTGTTTGATGGCAGAAGCCTTCTCTGAAAATAGCATTTAATTTTCTTCAATGTCAAATTAATAAAGTAAGAGAACATTAAGAATAAAACTCACGATACCTTTACTTTGCTAAGGCAGTCTCTTAACTGGTCTTCATTCCCTGGTTCAAGAGGAATACCAATAACACTGTCTGCTTCCTCTAACCATAAAATCAACTTGTTCAAGTCCTCTTGAAATTCTGATAAAATATTCTTTTCTTCCTCTAGCCTGTAATAAAAATGTGAAATAAATGTTTCCATACATTTATTTTTATGTTGAAGTGCTTATCCATACTAAAATAAAGACTAGAGAAAACAAATTGTTCTCATTTATATTAATTATTTTTAAAAGTGTGCCATCAATTTTTTTTCACATCAAAATTATCAGACCAGCATCCTTTTAACGTGGCATTAATTGTATTTTAAAAGAAAAACTTGAGTCATAATTTGCAATGTCACTAAATTCAGCTTCCAGATTACATACGGCAGGGAGCAAACAAGCATGCCAGAACTAGAACTGTTAATTCAGATCACATTTTTGTGTGAACTAACAGCAGGGAAGCCCAGTGTCAGAAACTAAGAATTCTAGCACCAAATTTTACCAAACTGAATCTGTAAGATTGACACTTAAACCCATTTGGACATATTGCACAAACAGATATTTTGGTGACCATGCCACAATCCTTTGTGTAAAGCATTCCAGTCAAGATCCACAAAACGTAGGGAAGGTTTGTAGTCCGTAAGAAGTAATGGCTACTCTGTCTACATCTACAACTCAGCTGTTGATTTTCTCACCCAGATTCTCTTCACTGAAGGCCAGTTGGTGTTTCTAGGGTGTGATACATGGATTCATCTTAGATGATTACAATAGGAAGAGATGAATTCTCCCACGCAACCTTTTTCATTCATTAAAGAAAATCCTGATGACCAACAAAGACATAAACATTGCAGGTGTCTAAAGTCAGATAAGACTACTTTCACTATGATTGTATAAATACATGGAGATCTGAACTTTTGTGCCTAAACTTCCAAGGTTACCAAGAGATGCATGAGAAAAATTTCAAGGGCAGCAGGGAAGAGCATTAGCAGAATGTGAGCCCTTTGGGATTAACATTATGGGTGGATCTCTTCTAAAGGAGAAAAATTGTGTTTTATATAAATCACTTGCAATTTATCCTCCAAACGTATTCACAAAACTGAGGTGACATAGAGTCTTACCTGTATGGAAAGATTAAATAATTATTAATAAAATTAAACAACAATTAATAACCTATTAAATAATAATAGGGTTTTGTTGTTGCTGTTATTTTATGAAGGTTATTTGAGATCAAAGCAAAAGATGTAAAACCATCTTTTTGTTGTTATTATTATTATTATTATTGTTATTGTTATTTCCAAGATCCAACTGAGTTTGCGAGGTTAGGTCATTTATTACACATAATAAGAGGTCGTATTAGTATTTTAAGAATATAACTCAACATTACAGAGGAGAATAAAGGTCAGTATTATTAATATATTATTTCTGAATGCAAAACTATATTAAGGCAGAATAAAAATGTTTTTAACTTTCTCTGGTCTCCCATACTTGCCATGATGGTCAGTGCCCATCAAATACTCTGAGAAGTCAAATGGAATGACATCTATTTTAAACTACAACATAATTTATTTACAATTTTTTTTCTTGTTTTAGGAAACTATGTTTTCTGATGGCTGACTTAAGCAAAGATGTCTCTTTAGAAAAGCTATATGAATGAGCTTCAGGCAAAAGCGAATCAATAAAAAGTGTCAGTTTTACATCATCTAACAAAAAAATACTGAAAATAATTGTTGCTTGACACACTTGCCTGCACACATGCACACACATACAGTCTGACAAACAGCTTAGAAACTATAGATTAAAAGCTTTTTCTTCAAGCAGAACAGAAATTTAGGAATTTCCAACAGTCAGTATCCATCTTACAGAAGTTTGTACATCCAAATTCCCAAATCATTTCACCCTATATTAAGAAATCTAACTTTAAGTCATTAAAACCTTATATGACTTTTTTTCCCCTCACTGTAATTTCCAGAGAATAAAAGCATTCAAGTGACTTCAAGTGTTCCACATTTGAACCATTTATTTATAGAGGGGAAAAAACAGGAAGAAAAACTGTAAGATTTGGAAAATTCCATTTAAATAACACCATCCTGGTTACAGTGTAAAATGGGAGAAGCCTGGTTTGGTCAGCATTGTAAATTCTAGTACTGAAGAGGGGCATAAGCATTTGAGCCGAATTAAATTTCATTTCACAGCAAAAGGATCATCTGACCTCATGGTATAAGCAAGAATTTTTATACATTAAGATTTTTTCAGGAGGGAAAGAATCATGCTGTTGGAATGCTGACATTTATAAAATAAACCCAGGATCATACAATTCAACTGTTATATTATACAACTTGCAAACTAGCAAAATTTTTGCTAGTGTTTTACCTGCTTTCCATCTTATTGGTGTTTACTGCATTTCCTTAACAAGGCATCCTTACAAGATGAGAATTGCTATAGTAGATGAATAAATACTCTACAGACCCTCTCTAAAATAGAAGATTAAAAACCAGAGTAAAGTACCAGACAACACTCTTGACCAGACTTCACTATCGAGCTGCTACATCTCACAGTCTGGCTGCACTAAACATGCCACATCTTAAGGAGACCTGAAAAATACGATAGCTGCCATGCATATGACACCAGTTTTTCCTGGATGGCAAAAGCCAGGCAAGAAGACATCACTACAAAGATGTTCTTGAAAAAGAGAAGTGTTTCTGTTCAATTTACAAGAACCAAACAGTTTTTGAAAGCATCACCACCTATTGTCCTAAATCCATCCTTTCTTTTGCGGTTAAAAAACTAAGAAAGCAGCAACTTCAACAATATATGCAGTGGATATCTTGGATAAGAAAAACCTTATAAAACAGTACGATGCATTGACGTTTCCAAATAATTATGACTAAGTAGCTCATGCTTTCAAGGTTTTTTCTTTACAGCACAGTTTAAAGATGTTCTCTGTTAATTTCTAAAATATGAAGCATTACTTCTTTGTTTACCTTCAAGTTTAATGTTTTTATAGAATTTATTTAAGTATATAGTAGTGATAATAATGAACGGGATATTTAAAACTCTCCATCTACAATTAAGTGGTAGATATTTTATTTCCTGAGTCAATTCAAGGCATTTAGATAGGAGTAAAGCACTAAGTTCTTCTTGAAATATTGGTTGTGCATTATAAATATTCTTAATATGTTTTCAGGAAATGGATTTGCAGTGATTATGGCTGAAAAAAATTATACATACAGAAAAGTGCAGAATATATTATTAAGTGTTATGAAGTCCAATAATAAATAATGCATTCAGTCATAATAAATATACAAAGTTCATGTAAAGGAGATTAGTAAAAGGCAGTACAGGTTTAAATGGAGGATGCTTTTTTCCTAGCTCAGCTGACATATCCATAGATTGCTATTCTCTCAAGCATTTCAGATGGATTGTAGCTGGAATTTTAGGTAAGCAATAAATTTAAACCTACCCACATACAGGACAATTTTTTGTCAGCTAATGTTTAAGAACCAGATATAGTGAGGAGCTGCATGCTCCAGGACTACAACAGAATGTGTATATAGGGTTTAGTCATCTCTCTTGAGAAACTGAAAGACACTATGGAAACAAGGAGGAAGATACTCTTAGGCGCTTACTGGGAAGTGTGTATTGACGAAAGGAGAACCCTACTATACCAGACAAGGGTCATAGAATCATTTAGGTTGGAAAGGACCTTTAAGGCCATTGAGTCCAACGGCAAACCTAACACTGCCAAAAGTCCACCACTAAACCATGTCCCCAGGTGCCACATCTACATGTCTTTTAAATATCTCCAGGGATGGTGACTCCACCACTTCCCTGGGCAGGCTCTTCCAATGCTTGACAACCCTTTCAGTGAAGAAATTTTTCCTAATATCCAATCTAAACCTCCCTGGCACAACTTGAGGCTGTTTCCTCTCATCCTGTCACTAGTTACTTGATAGCAGAGACCAGCACCCACCTCACTACAACCTCCTTTCAGGTAGTTGTAGAGAGCGACAAGGTCTCCCCTCAGCCTCCTTTTCTCCAGGCTGAACAACCCCAGTTCCCTCAGCCGCTCCTCACAAGACTTGTGCTCTAGAACCTCCACCAGCTTCGCTGCCCTTCTTCAGAGCGTGTTCCCACCGGAGCTCTGTCCGGGCAGCTGCGCCAGTTGTGGCGGGTGCAGAGCTTAGAGAGGCCACGGCTTTCTGCCCGGTGGAAACCATCGCTCCCTGGTCGGGCCGGCAGAGCTTCAGTGCCCTTCCATGCCATGCCGCACCGGGCCCTGTTTGCCCGCCCTGGTCGCAGCGCTCTTGGTCGCTGGTGCTCCCCAGGGGATTCTTTTATACATGGGGGGGGCTTGGGTGCCGTTGCTCCCGGCTCTGCCCAGTTCCCATCAGCTGCGGTGGTGTGAGCTGCAGGCTCCCGGCGGGTCTCTCCACTCCCCTGATGTCCCCCGGTTCAGAACCCCCCCCATACACTGCACTGGAGCGCCAGCTGGAGAAGGACATCAAGGTGCTGTGGTTTTCCTCCTTCTTCAAGCTGTAACCCCCCCTTACTTAAGTTATTTAGACAAAACCTTTTTTTTCCCCCCACTATAAATTAGATAGGTTTAGGTTTTTGCAACAGACAAATTAAGCAGTAAAGATTTACATTTCTTTATATTGCCAGAGAAAAGACATGAGTGGACTTTGGAAACCAACATACACTGTGTCCTATTTTCCTGTGGCAAAAAATTCTTGCCAATATTTCTAAGTTCTTTCAGAAGCCAACATTGCAACTTTTAAACGTACTGTTGTCTTCAAGAACAGCTCCTTTTTATGATTTCACATGCTGTAACTGCAGAAAAGAAAATACCTGTTTCAAAATTAAATCTGGGAGGTTATTGTAAAAAAAAAAAAAAAAGCTATAATAAAATGTTGACTGATAAGTTATTGCATTGTATTTATTTATTTATTTTTATTGCAATTTGTTAGAAAGAATAATTATTTGATCAACTAGATAGCTGAATTTAACCCACTTTAATGTTTGGCCACAGCCTTTTGGCCAACAGCAGCCGATTTTTCACAAAGGTAACATTGATTGTCTCTGGGGAGGGAAGAAGAACTCAGGAAAGCTTGCTAGATGGACATTCTTATCAGTTAAGTAATCAGCTAGATTTATTGTCTAGTGAATTAAAGTTAAACTACCAAAAAGTCAAAGAAGAGGACCAACAAAGGTAAGATTTCATGATCCAGAATATGAAAATCACACCTAATCACAGACTTTAACTTCAAGGTGATGTATAGGAAAGGTAATAATTGTGATTCTTTTAGAAATAGGAACTCAATGCTATTAAACAGCATAAAGTGTTTAGTCAGGAAATCTACTGCAGAATGAGAATTGTTGATACTGTAAAGCCACAAGCAAAGCTGATGCAATCATTGTTATGTAATGTCATTTTTATGTTTCAAAAGTGCTTCAAAGCTGGAAAATATTGCAGAGGCCTCTATCAAAACGGGTCCTAATTAAAACGTTGGTGTTTTCTGTAGATGATAAAGGCAGCAGGAACATGAGAGTGACTCCCAATATGTTTCATATAGTTAAATAGGCATCAGTAACAAACAACTGCTCCACTGGATGTCCAATAACAACTTTCACTCTAAAAACAACTCACTATCTTACCAAGGAGAAAGTGTATCTTCAACACACAAAAGTCAATATTCATAACTACACTTAGAGCGTGAAAATACTGTTTTTAAAAATAAATTAACTGAAATGCTTGGCAAGTTGCTGCTGCTCTGAACAGGCTCTGAATAAAAGTTCTAGATCAAGTTCCTGCTTTAGATCCAGAATGGAATTTTAAATCAGCAAACAGATTTATTTGCTTTCATTCTTAATACAGCATATTCTAATATTTACTACACATGTGAGCCCACTACTGCTCTTTTTTAAGCTCATAAACAAATTACTCCGCAGTAACTGCTTAGAGATTAAACAAACACAAGCCACTGGTGCCAAATTGTTCTTTAGAGGAAAAAGAACGATAAGATATTTACTGTAAAAACAACAAAATACTCCAAAACTATTTATGTCTTTATTAATGTATATACATACACACACACATGCATATGTAGACCAACATAAATAAAGGTATGCATATATATACACACATATACTTACATTTACACAAACAAATACATAAAAAAGTGAACACCATAAACAGCAAAAGAATCCAATTAACAGCCCTACTTTCCTGCTATTGTCCTAAATTTTCTTATGGAAACCTGCACGACTCTTTTCAGGAATTGTTGTTTGTCTAGGATTTCTGGAAATGCAAGCCATATCAATGAAAAGTCCTGATGCTGCAGGACTGTAATATTTCTTGTGCCTATGTACTACAGCTCTGAAGTTCTTATGAAGTACTGTTATGCAGCCAGAAATTCTGGACCTTCCTGATGCAGACTTACCCATTTTGGTTGTATAGGATGTGCAGAGAAGAATCAACTTTACAGCATTACATTTATTACAGCGTTCTTCACTGAGAAGTGTATGTATACTTGAGAGATCAAATACTCTTCTCAAGCCAAAATAGGTTATCTGAAACCAGCCAATCAAAACATTCATTTTTGTGAAACTGAGGCAGATGCTAATCTATGCTGAGATCTGTAGCACTGCAACTATAAAAATGAAAAAATCCCAGGCTCCCTGTAATCCTAAGAGCAGAAGCATGACTTCAAATCTTTCTGAGGCAGTGTCCCGCTCTGCCCCAGTTACGTGGAAGTCTGGGACTCAGTCATCCAGTGCTACGCCGTGAACCACACGATAAAACCTCTGTTCCTCAGCCTGAGCAGATTCCCCAGAACCTAAGCTCTCAGCAACAGTTTTACTTTTTTGGTTTCCTATCACTTCTACTCATTTGTAAAGCGCATAGCTCAGTGGAGGCGTTATGCGATGGTCCCCTAAGGAGAAACCTGAGAAAGATACAACTTTAAATACGTTAATTCTGGCACAGAAAAGGCGTAGCGTTCAACCCAATGCACCTGAGAGCAAAATTATTGAGCTGCGTAGTATTTTGAATGAGAAATCAAAAAGATTTCTTGTCTCCTAGCAGAGAGAGCATTGGCAAGATTCCTTTTTCATCTTAAGTACACTGTCAGTTTTATCACCCTTATGAATTCAACCGCAACCCTTAAAACATTTAAAACTTTTTCTAGTCATGAAGGAAAGATTTTTACTTTGATGACTAATTTAAATGTTGATCAGGAGGATTGAGTTTTATTATCTGAGCAACGTGGGATGTTTTCAATCTAAGACTTTCCAAGAATTCTTTTAGAGATATTTACTTCATATCTATATCTATACATGTATGTGTGTGTGCGCACAGAAGGGTTTCAGAATTCAGATTAAAAACTAATGTTCCATAAAGATCTAGTTCCTTATCCTAGTCAGGAACAGTATGTAGTACAGTAATTAAAAGGTCCATTGCAATTAAGGGGAGCTGCAGGTGCACTTCATAATTTACTTAACAATTTGTTCCTGGCTTGCTAGAACATTACTTCTATTATAAGTAACATCCTGCATGACAAGTATCATATTATGCAAGCCACAAAAATAAAGCACTCTCTGTATTAGCTGAACCAGTTAATCAAATAAAATTTTTAACTCGATGACTGATTGCACCTTTTGAACAAGCTGATTTCTATCACCATAATTACATTCAGAACAACAGATACATGTAATTCTAGGTGTTTAAATTCATGGCAGCAATGATGAATTAACAGTAAATTGTTATTAAGGGAGTATGGGCTTCCAAATCTGAGCCTAAACAAACTGGAATAAGGAGCACGAGCCACCAGTTGACTCGGACACGGACAGAGCAGCTCTTGGGACATCAGCTGGGAGTACATCGTCCTGGATAAGCAGGTGACTGAGGAATAAGATGTCATTTCAGCAGACCCATCTCCAGCACAGATCTGCATGCTGCTATACTCTACTGCCTTATCCTTTTAAACCAGCCGAAGTTCCCAAAGAGCTTTTAAACTGCTTCTCTGGCAGCAAATGGTTTGTTTCATTAACCCTGAAATGTAACCCATCTTGTTTGATGGAAAATTCTCAAACTATAGCAGAGAAGCACAGAATTTCACATGTAACTTTTCGTCTTCTACGTTACTGCTATTCTCAGGCACATTACTTTGTGTTTTCCATATTAAACCATGGCAGCTTTCTGTTTGTATTTCTAAATTCATAAGGCCCCTTGGTCAAGTCTTCTGACTGCACTGCTTTTTATATGAATTTTATATACATTATACTTCTGGAAGCAAATGTATTAATATTCAGTATTTAATATTAAATAGTAAATTAAATTAATTACAAGAATTATTTTTCCTAATAGCATTTTGTACATATGGTATTTCATAGATTAGAGATAATTTTCCTAACAGTATTAAACTGAATCAAAAAACAAATTCTTGTGGTAGTCCAGAAAATACCCCGGATAGATTCTTTTTTTTTTCCACTATCATTAATCCTTAGTTATAATGGTTAACTATTACATAAACATTCACGGCCCATTTCAAGTAAGCTTATATTTTCATTTACAGTTTCTAGAAACCATATGAAACGCATACTGCAGCTCATGTATTTTCTCCATAGTCAACAGTGTGATACCAGTACCATAGCAACCAGTAAATAGTTTGTGAAACACATCAGATGTTTACAGTTTGTAACTGCACACAAGTGATGTTGGACTTACTTGGGAGGTGTCAGCTAGAGATAGAAAATATGCAGGAGTAGGACAGATCTGCACTTGTGACTCATATTGCCACTTGCACTTCCAATAATGTTTTGGTGCCTTTTTATTTTTTTAATGTTCAGCTGTTGATTTTGTATTTATGGTATTTCTAAGATTAGGAATTAGTGCATTTCGTAGCTCTTACTGAGAATTTAAGAAGCCACCAAAATAGTAACTTGACAATTTAGAGAAAATATTTACTAAGAGAGAATGAATTTTCTTTCTTCCTCTAAAGAACGTGCAAATATGCTTCAGTTGGGTAAGGAACTTTAAAGAAAATAATTGAAATTAAAAATGTCACAGAAACTTCAGAAAAGTCAGATGTAAATACTAAACAGTAAGAAGTGTAGCTACACTACTTGTAAACACAATGCAAATTTATACCAGAGGGATTCTTTTCTAGTGATTTACTGTAAGAAATCTGAACAGTCAAAAAAGAAAATTCATAAAATTCAATATGTAACTAATTTTATGTTGGAAAGAAGAAAAATATTTATTGACTTAACTGTCATGAAATCTCTTCACCCTAAACCAGCTTTTAAACTGCAATACGAAGCTAATTACAGCCTTCAATATAGTGCGTGTTCAGGTGAAGGAAACCAATCTCTGGTAGCTAGTGTGTTATGGCAAAAAAAGAATAGTTCAATGAAGGTAAGGTATGAAAAATATTAAAAAGTATATTTACTTTATAACATTTTTTATTTAGAACAGAAAGCTTGTGTTTTTATATTCAGAAAAATATTTGAAAGTATTCTGGTAAACAGCCTTTGTTCTGTCATTCTTTCCATAATTATGTCAAACTCAGTTGACTAGAGATCTGAACAGGCAGTCTGCAGGTTCAAGCTCATTAAAAGTGCAAATGTATTTGCAGCTAAAATAATGAAAAAATTCTCTTCCACTCAACAGAACCCAATCTTAACAAATGTCAGACTGTGATGAATAAAAAACCCCAAACTGATTACTTCTGAAACAGCGAAGGAATCTAATTCCCGGGCATCTGTTTTCAAAAATTATACAAGAAATTTTTCACACAGATGGAAAATACAAAGCCCAGCCAGCACCACTGTTACAAGTCTGTCGACAACCTCATTTATGAGCCTTCACCTTATCAAGCTCCTATGTGAGCTGTCGCTTCTCCTCCTGACATATACTGCCTTGACTAGCTCTGCCTGGCCCACGCGTCCCTTCAGCGGGATCGACGGCGCAGCACCACGCTGCGACCGCGCAGCACCACGCTGCGACCGCAGCCCCGGGACTTGCCACCACCCAGGCACTTGGGTGAACACAAGTGCCCTGATGGCAAGCCACTGCCTCCTCAAGTCATCCAAAACTCCCAGCGGTACCACTCAGCAGACAGGCACAGTGCAATACAGCCTGGTGCATCTCAGGGGACAAAGAGGCAAAGAGATCTTCTGCTGGTGCAGTTCAGAAGATTTTGTATTCAAAATGATTGCTGGAGTATGAAGAAGAGCAAACAGATTTCCCCCCCCCCCTTTTGTCTAGGGTTAGTAGCATCTATTCAAGAGGTCATTGCAACTTCCCCTAGTCTCCAAAGTCTCCCTTTCAGTGTGAGTAGCACTGTTCCAGAGTACAAACTCAAACTTCTCCTAAACATGCTGCTTGCAGCAAAGTGTTAACAAAAACTCAATTAAATTCCCAATTTGCTATCAGTGTATCAGACTCGCAATCAAGTTTCACTTTATTCAGTGGCCTAGTCTACTCCAAAGTTTGCAGTAAGATAAAGTGACTAGATGTGCTAAAATTACATTCTCACGTAATTCTTAGCTGGATGGATTAGACTGCAAGATACAGAAACATTAAACACTGAATTCAAACTTCTACAGCTTTGAAAGTCTTAGATAAAGGCAAATGAAAGATAACATCCAGCGCAAACATAACTGAAGCATAACCTCTTGATCTTCAGTACCAAAGAAAGGAGATTCAAAGCCAACTGTAAGTCTGTGCTTTGCCTGGGATCAGCATTTGACCTTTTGAAACTTAAAAACAGCTCCTTTTTACTGAAGAGCAGTACAGGTTCCTCAAACTGTTTTGAGGTTTAGTTTGTTTTCTTGTCTGTTTTTAATTAAGTTGTCCTTTTATGGTCCAAATAATTCTCATTCATTAAATCTGCCAGACTACCACTAAGATCAATATTAGTGTCTAGTGAACCTATGATCAGTTTCAGTTATTTATAGAATATCATGGGGTTGATCTGGTTTACAGTTCTTATTATGCAGATAGTTTAATTTTTATTCCAATTATTTATGAGAACTGGATTAACATGTTGAAACTCTCAGAATTATGTCACGTATCAGTCTTCCCTTTTCAAGTCAACTAACCACGGGGTTCATGATGGTTACAGGAAATATTTTGAATTTACAGTGTTCTTTATCAATGCAGTGATAATATTATGTTTTCATACAGAATAAATAGTAGACCATTTAACAATGCATCCTCAGGAAAACTGACAAAGTAATTGTATAGAATTCTTCCCCTCGCCCCCCAAAATATAATCAGTGCATTCAGAACATGAAAAATGCCCGAGTGCGTCAGAAAAACCAGTCCAACACATCGCTGCCAACATTGCTAACAGGAGATGGTAATTAAGGGGAGCACGGAAGACGAGCCATTTTCTTTAGTCCATTCACCTCATACTGCCCCAGAATCCACTGCCATTGGGTTAAGAATTTTATAGGGCTGAGTCATAATATTTTCTTCCACAACCTTCTGTGGCCAGCAAACTTCAGAAATTCAGAAACCATAATGTCAAAAAGTAATTTTTAAATTGATTCTACTATCTCTTACAGTTTCAACAAGTACCCTTTACTTCTGGTATTGAGGAATTAGGTGAATAACAGGTCGTTCCACATTCAGTTTACACACCACTGTGATTTTGTAAACCGCAGTCATATCCCTCCTGAGACTTCTCTCCAGATTGAAGATCCCCAGCTTCTTAGTCTCTCCTCACAATGCAGCCACTCCAAACCCTGGCTCATTTTAGTTGTCTTCCTCCATCTATACTTTCTCTAAGTCCATCATACCCTTTGACGTGCAGGGAGCGAATCTGCACGCAGTACTCAACGTGATCATGCCACAACGTTCGATGGCAGCAAAACATTTTTTTGTTTTGTTCTCAATACCCTTACTGGTGCTGCCTAAAATGTTACAGCTTTTTTGGCTGCCTCTCCATACTGAGCCTGCAAACACTGTCAGTGAGAATGCCAGGATCACTTTCTTGAGTTGTAACCACCATTTGCATGTTCAGCATCACGTAAGCATGGTATAGACTGTTTCTCTGAAATATTCATACCTCCTATTTGTCTATGATGAAGATCATCTGCCACTTGTTGCCCATCCGCTCAGTTTTGGAGTTTCCCACTATCACCTCAGCATTTGACTACCTGAGAGAGCCTAATGTCATGGGTATCCTTGGAAATGTCACCATACACCTCCTGTCTCCAACTAAATTCTCACATTCGTGCACCTTACAAAAATATCTATGTTCGTTTCAGTTACTTCTGTGATCTTCCCCCCCTCCACCACCACCTCTAACAAATGAGTATGTTTGAATTTGGCTTGACAAATATGTCCAAAATGGAGTGCCTATGCCCAGTCTGTAAACTGTGCAGAATTATCAAAATCAATTTCTTCCATCTTGGTAAGCAATAGCAAAATAGACTTTGCAGTATATAAAGTTTCCCTGCCATTTAGATAATGCTTAGCAACATTACACTTGAATTTGAAATCACTGTCAGATTTCATTTCTGGAATCCATTCAATTGCTAATTTCTTCCCACTTCCTTTATCTTAAGATCTGCTGAGCCAAAAAATGTAATAGAAAACAAAATTTCAGTTGATCACTACTCCTCTGTTTGAGCTACTGAGAATCAGCTTTCAAAGCTGAGCACAATGTATTGACTACAAAGGATAAACCATAAAATCTATTAAAAAATGTATAGTTAGTTTTCTCTTCTGATTTGCAGAAGGTTCTAAATGTTAATATCTATTTTATTTTTCTTTGAAATTCCGAAATGAAAATATTCTACCCAGTCCGCTCTCCCTTCATCATCACCTTCTTCCATTATGGTTTTAAAATGTGGTTCCATTTTCTCACTCTTAAAATTGACTTAAACAAAAATATTAGAATCCCCTTCATAATCATAAAATTCTTTTAACCGTGAACATTTTATTTTTTAGGAAAGCTAGAGAAATATTAAAGGACTATTAAAACTTAAGTGATCCAAAATATAAGCATACGGGCTTAGGAGTTTATTTGCAAAATAGTCTATTAAAGCTATTCTGAAAAAAAGAAGCCAAAATATTTTAATTCACCCAGATCTATTATAATTTGTATTTTACTGAGATACTTAAATAAATTTGCCATAGTACAAACATGCAATGGACAATGTCGTGACTATATTAGCTCTTTTGGACTGCAAGTAGAGGTCATTTTCTTCCACTTTTCTTCTTTGCCCCATGCTTTGCTCTCAATGAAAAATTAAGGCACTTGGGGTGACGTGGGTTTCAAGTCCTAAAAAGAGAGAACCTGACTGTACCCCAAACCAAACGAGGACAACTACTGAACAACTAAAAGATGCCAAAGCACAAGAGAGATGAAAAACCCATGACACCAATGCTATATGAAGACTGTGCAGCAGATAAGCCTACGGTCTTTTCGTGCCTAAGATCATCAATAATTGAGACCTAGCTAGAACACACCACATACTCCTGTCAACTAGGTTTCTTTCCTTTGAAAATCCAGCCTGTGAGAGTGAAAAGATGAAAGAAAGAAGAAAAAGCATGTACCAGGAGGCAGCAGCTAGGCTGAGGGTAGGATCTGGCTCCAAGATCTGGGAGCAAAAAGCGTTCCCTGGCTCTGACGCAGCCAGGAAGATGGGACGATGAATAGAAGTCCAAACTCCTCCATCCTGATGCACGTGGGTCTCACTACAGTACACCAAAAGTGTTTCTATCACTCTAACACAACGCTATCTGTATTCCTTCCAGAGCAATGCATTTATTCATGCAGAGTTCACTAACTGAGGTCTCGGCAATCATTGTCCTCAAAATTACACAAACTGTCATTCCAGAGAAAAACAAACGAACCGATCAGCAAACCAAGGAGACCAAAATGAGGAATGCATGTGCAAGTGTTTAAGAACCTTTGTCTAGGGAGTATAACTGTATTATTCCCATTTAACAGATCCTAGGCTTCCTTAAAAGCTAGAACGTGACAAGAAATTCCATATACTGCTAAAACCGCCTTGAGCCAAACCAGCATTCAGATACACATTTCTATTGATAAATGATGGAAAGTGCAATACCAATCTTTACCAGAACTGAACCATTTTTCATATTCTGAGACAAAGCTCAACCGCCAATCTCTTTCTTCTGTGTTGCCGAAGCAGTTTACGGGGCTATTAAAATGATGTGTTATTGTTTTCTAAGTGTTAGCACTTACGTAACAAGTTAAAGCTTGGAAACACAGATGGGTTTCCATTGTACAAAAGAACAGCTTTTAGTGTGATAAATGAAGGCCAAGGACTCCCTTGTGTAACAAGTAGCATTACCATCAACACCTGGAAATACAGCAGAAAGAAATATTTAAAGTGCTGCTGTAGCTTCTGACAGCTGTAGCTTACTTGTTGCATCCCCTTCTTTTAACATGTTCCAAGAGAAACTTTAATCATGATTAAACTCAATAAACAACCTTTCAGGACACTCCCTTACCGCTCCAGTGAACATTTTCACAGCTTTTGCCCCGCCACGGTTCTAAACCAAAAAAATGGCACATGACACATCAGAAGTAACAAAACTGTTGTAAACTACTAGTTCTTCTACTACCTCTCTAGCACTCATTAACGTACCTCTAAAAGGAATAGTCTGGGTTTTAAAAAACATGCAGGAAGAAAGCTCTACCAGTGACTGTATTTTAAAGCAGACTGTCATATCAATTTAGGCCTAGCATCTAGGTTAAAAACATCGTTTTATAAAACCTAGTATAAACAGCAACAAAATTTTTTTTTTCAATTGGAAATTCTCTTTTTAAAGAAGTTAAGCCATTTTTGTATTATCTGTAAGTCAAATGCTCTAGCTTCCTGTGACTGCATGAGAAAAACAAACTGATCTGAAAGTGATTATAAATAACATTAAATTAACCAATCCATTCTTTTTATCCAACCTATGAAATGCAGATGTTAATGGCATTAATGATAAGTGAATTAGATTAGGATTAACTGTATCAATTAGCTAAGGTATTATTAGTACTAAAGGGATATATTTTAATGGCATACTATGAAATAGAAAGATGATAAATCAACTGTAAATTCTGTAAATGAAGCTCCAATCTGTTCTACTTTTAATCAAGCAATAACGTATGCTTGTTTGGATTTTTTAAACATTAAGAGTGGAATTATAAAAACGTGGAGTATGGAAGAGAGTGGCAGTCACTGACAGGAGTAGGTAGAAAAGAAGACTTAAATGATAGTGGATGTGAAATTTAATTACAGGTGAATATAAAAACTCCAGAAGTTGAGAGCTCCGTTGAACTTTTAAGCCAGAAGCAAATCTAAAATAACTAAAAATAATTTCACAATATTTTTGCTCTCTTTCAACCTACCTCTTTTTTTTCTCTACCAGCTGTCTGCAGATCTCCTGCCACCGGATATTCAAACTTTCCAGTTGTTCCTTCAGCACCTTAGCATCTGCTGTTGATGACTGCTCAATAATCTCTTCACCAGTTACGTTCAATGTTTTGACAACAGTTTGTTGTCGCCCAATGCCATCCTGAAGCTCCTGCAAAATACCCAACATATACACGTATTCATAAAAAAGTCAAGCATGAAACAAAATGCTTCATCACATACTGGCCAGATGGAAAGAGGTGAAAGTTTTTGTTCTCCTCTGAATTCCAAATGAAAAATCTAAAGGCGAATAGACAGAAAGACATCTCATGTTTTTGTAACAAGTACCTTACAGTGCATCTCTACAGCCTTTTTTCTTTCTCCCCTGTATTCTTGTCTGCTAGGAATCGTTACAGTAATATTCTGCAGATCAATTAATAAGTAAAACTTGTGAACAAATTTAATTCTACACCCCCAAAGGTATACACCATGTTTATTTAATAGCCTATGAAGCACTGCAAAATTTAAAGCGCACACTGTTTGGAATTCCTATTAGCTATCAACACAAATAAGCCATGTCGAGAAAGCAAAGACTGTTAGAAGTACTCCTCTTGATTCCATTAAAAAACATATTTGGCTCCAGTTGTGAGAAACCTGATAATCCATCCCCTCACGGGTTTTGGGGGGTTTTGGTTTGGGGGTTTTTTTGGTGGGCTTGGGGGGAACTACACTTCTAAGCAAAAGTATTACTTACATTGTTTCTACTTAAACAATAAAACGAAAAACTACCAAAAGATAACCAAGATGGACCATTTTTTCAAGTTTTACTAAATGCATTGGGATATGTTTTCTACATCTTTTATCATTAAAAAACTATCAAACCTGTAGCTACCCTACCTCATGTTTAAAAACAACAGAGTTCTGAATTTGTAGCTTAAACTTTAACACTGTATGCCTGTTTAAGAAAGTTTATATTTCTGAATAAGGAAATAAATATTTTCATTTTTTTAATCAACAGTAGAGCATGAGTATTTTTCTCCTTGAATTCCTCAAAATGTACAAGCAGGAAAGTGTAAAATCCTTTTCAACAGTTTACTGCTAAAGTAAGCAAAAACTGAAATAACTTCAACAGTCTACACTGTGGGATTCTTACTGACGATAGGTTTCACAATCTCAGGAAGTGTGTCTGAACCTTGCCTACATACAAGAGCTTTCAAGTAAAATGCTGAATCTACCTTATCTGGAAGAAAGCAAATATTTTAGCACATCATGCTCTGGAGCAAGATTATATGCTTGTTTTCTCTTTCTAAATGAGTAACACACATTACAGAGCAAGTTAGTAAATCTGCATATTAACATTAAATTAAATTTGTCCATGAACTGGTTAAAATTGGCAGGATACAGCTTTCCAGGAATGTAAAAGGTGAACATAACTACTACTCATGCTTTTTTTTTTCTTTTTTAAATATATATCTTGTCCATTAGATCTTCAGGCATAAGGTTATAATTGAAAGTTCACAAACTGAACCACACTTGAAGTTAACTTGTTTTAATACGACCACACCTCAGTTGCCAGCTACTAATTCATTAAACCTCAGAAAGTCAGTTGCATGCCCTATCTCAGCTTTTGCCCAAATTTTACGCAGACAGCTTGACCACCACCACCAGTACAACCTGGGGCACAGAGGTCAATGTCAGCTAGCCGCTGCGGCATTTACCCACTGTCCTGGACACGAGTCGCAGCCGAGGCAGAGGTTTGCACCGTCGAGACTAAGCTTATACTTTCTGTTTGGTTTTCTTACAGTTTCTTTTAGGTTGTTATAGAAGAGAACTCCCTCCAAATTATTTCTGTCTTTCGCACCTCTCAGTAAAAACTGTTATTCTGTGGTTGGTTTTTTTCCCCAAACTCTTTTCACATCCCATAGTTTCAGAATAAAAAAGTAATTGTGGTGAGCATAATGTGGCAGTAATCTGCACACTGTTTTATGATGTTTTGATAGGATGAGAAAACTTTTTTTCTGCTGGATCCTAGCGGGCTACAACAGTCCAGTCATGTCACATCAAACACACTGCTGGCCTAGAGTGCCTCAGCATACTTTGCTTTGCTAGTGGAACATGAAAGATTTTAAGATACCATTATAGCAGAAACTGCAAGTTCTTCTAAGACCCAGGAAAGACCCATAAAAGCCTCTTACTCGGATTTTCTTGTCTTTCCATGATACACATTAATACAATTATACCTGGTCCAACCTTTGGCTGTTATTTTCAAGTACATGATCCACTATTAAGAATAAATAGCAGTAATGGTCAGGTAGTTTTCCTAAATGCAAATATTCTTTATTATTATGAGGCTGAAAAGTCATTGGTCTTTCCAGTACACACCTCAGTTTTGGTAATGTCCAGCTTAAAATGAATATCTAGGTTTTGTACACATTCACTGTATTTGTCATTGAGTTTAGCTTTAGAGCCTTTGCATTATGCAGTACCGAGTGTTACACAGGTAAATCATAACAATAAGATGTATAGTCTGAGGAAAAATATATCACAATAAGAGGCTTATTTCCAGCGAGGTGCCTGAAACAATTGTGCTATTGCATGCACCTGTTATGAATTTACAGAAAAAATAACTCAGAACAAAGCTTCTACTTATACGCAGCAGGACTGTTCATTTGGAATAGGAGATGAAGGCAAGGAGAACAAAGAAGGGAAATTCTACTTCCTGAACTCCAAAGTTTTTAAAATTAAAATTTGTAGAAATTAGAGGTTATCTCTGCACCAGCTTTTCTAAATGACAGAAATAATCACCAGTCAGTATACTATTATAAAGTGAAATGATAACTAAAAGCCCATTTAAATACTCCGAGCCCTTTGCCTGCATTCACAGCATCTTGAATTAGTTTTTCTCCCTCCCCCAGCATACACCAAAAAAAAAAAGAAGCAACTATTACATGATTTCCACACTTATTTCAGCTGACACAAAAAACTAAGGGAATTTTCTGATGTGTCCTGTGGCATATTACGCAATAGACCTTACTTACAAAGTAAAAAAAGAAAATAGCTAGCTCAGTGGCAGAGACGGTCTTCAAACTTATGACCCCTAATGCCAAGATGGGAACCTCGCACAGGATCAGGATGCGTAGGAAGGAGAAGTACGAACTTCCACCAGAACATGAAAGAAGGCTTCTGGCCATCTGAATTTCAGCTCACCATAAAGAACCCAATTTGAGATTTTTTTTCCCAAGTACTCTATGCATTTGACACTTTTCACATGATTAAACAGAAACACATGTGTGATGAAGTTTGTCTAGATTTTGCAGCCCAAGAAAAAGCAGATTTTTTTGATACTGGGTATTGCACAAAGCACAGCAACCCCTGAAGACATTTAGGTTTTTTTAAAAGTACTTTTGTATAAAGCGGACAAAAGTGTTTTGCTGAAAGTCATGTTTTCACACACTCATCCCAGAGCCACGAACCACAAAGATGCTTTTCACAACTTACATCAGTATCTACAACTTGTCAACAGCTATAGTTCCCTATTCATCCTCCCTCTATCCTTGCTGCACACCTGCATGAGGGCAAGGTGCTGGGAGCCTGCAAGAGGTTGTCTCCCATGGCCTTACAGTTTATGGTGCTAGAAAAAGAATATTGACATTGAATCTCCTTCTTGTAGTTTCACTTGACATTTCACCCCTTCATACAGAAATGGCAAAGCGAAAGGGCACGTTGCCCTTTGGATTCCCAGCTTACTCAGAAGGCCATCCGAGATACTTATACTTGCAATTATACAGTTTCTAATCACTTTCTGAACAGAGTGAGCAAACAAACTTAATTAAAAGTGACATGTTTATATAATATCAAAAATAAAACAACTCAGAAAAGACAAGACCTCATCATATTCATACACACAGAGCTAATCACAATTTTGAGTGGACTGCAGATACTTCTATGTACTTTGTGTTTTCAACATGTTGCATTTTTAGCTACTAAGAAAAGCAGAGGATAACATAAATACCCATCACTTTAATTTCTCTTTCTTCCAATTCCCAAGCATAAGTAAGCAGCGAATGACATATCATTAAAGTAAGGTTTAAATATTCTCTCAGACTAAAAATTGCAAAACCAGTATATTAAAGGACTTCTACCTCTCTTACAGATGACTTTACATTTTGATAATGACCTCAACTAATTTAGTATAACTTAAAACTGCCAAGACATTCATATGATGCTTCTTTGCTTCAATTAGTTTCTTTTTATTTTCCAAGATTTACCTAAAATGAGAAATTATGCACACTCTTTCAGAAAACTTCAAGTGGAACAGAAGCAAAAAAGAAATATGGGGTACACGCTCACCGAAGTCAATAGGGCTGTTTCTGCAACAGCAGGGGACTCTGCCCATAACCAGGTTGAAAATTCTGGCCTAGTTCTCTATTGGTTTTCATTTTTCTTCTCACTTATACTTTCTGGTCCTAGAAGCAACTGCTTACTGACAACACAAGAACAGCTGCTTTATGACATTTTTTTAATCAAACATAAAAAAAGGGGGGGGGGGGGGGGGGGAAGAAGAAGTGGAAAGAGAAATTCCCAAAGGAATTTCTTAACCTGACATTGTCAGCATTACTTCTGACCTCCCCAAATGTGTGTAGAACACTATTTCAGTTGTACCTCCAAACATCCAGGGGTTTCTGCATCAATATTAGCAGTTCTGTGACTTGTAAAGCTGTTCTTGAGATAATTATGCAGTACAATGAATCTTAATAAACAAATCACAACTGCTTGTGACAGTTGTCAAAGTTGTTAGTAACACTGTTATTCTTTAGAAAATACTTTCCAATTACATCATATGTTGCTTTCCTAAGAAAATTAAAGGTCTGACAGACCCTAAATATACAGGCATTCCTAGTATCATCTTGGCAATGGCTTTCAATTCATACCCTAAATATGAGGTAGGAATCCCTGAAAAGGGAGAGAGAACAAGAATATCTAACACTAAAATATGTGTGTCTTCCCTCTCCTCTTTTTTTTTTTATTTTCCTTCCTATGCTGCTTTTCCTTTTATTATTTTCAGTTGAATTATTCAGTGGTTTTACTATTTGTTGCCATTTTATTTCTCGTTCTATTTTTGCTTTTTTACCCTCTCCAGTCAGTCCGTCCTGTGGCTTGCCTTCCCCTAACTGTAAGAAAAGATCAATAAAAAACTGCAATATTGGAGATCCTAGAGCTAGTTCCTATCATGAAGAGCTAGTTATACTTTCTGGGTTTTTTTCCTGAGAAACTATGATTAAACTTTTTGTAGACAAAGAGAAGTAACTTATATAATTGGTTTAAAAATTTACCAACCAATTTCAAATACATTACACCATCGCTTCCCCAGTTGCCACCTTTTTTTCCTGATGCCTTTCACAATGCTTCTGACAACTGACCAGGCAATATGAGAAAAAGAAAAATTATTGATTCAGATAGATTCCTGGTACTAATTAAAATAGTAAAAAAGGAAAAGATTTGAGTGGGTGAGGATCTGAACTAAACCAGTTTGATTGCTTTTCCCATATTATGTAAATTAAACATTCATCAGGGTCCTTACCCACTTACCTAAGTGAGTACCAGAACAGCATAATTTCTTTGACTTTGTTATTTCTTAGTTAACTCGTACATATATCATGCAACTCTTTCTGCAACTTCATTTCCTCTCGTCATTGAATGAAATAGCATTTTACTGTGGAACTTAATCAGTAACTATTCTATGAGCAATCTTACCAGCAGTTTCCTCTTTTCGTTGTAGTAGACAAACATGCTTAACAATAATTTATTGTTATGGAAAAGCCCTGTAGCAACATGAAGAAATACCACAAACAAGCTAATTGCTCTCAGAGACACTAGCTGGCACAAAATGTTTTAAGAAAAAAAAATATTGTATTGCCTTTCCTTAATTTAGGGTAAGCTACAGATCCTAAAAGCATGTAAAGGTACTACGCACCACTTTCAGAAATCTGTAGTCTTGAACTTGACATTAATGTGCTATTCTTCAGTCATTTACATAAATTTCTCTTCTGCCTTAAATTGTATAAAAGCATAAGGTTGACATAAGAGTGTCTACCCAGATGCAACAATATAAATCAGAGAACTGTGAAAACATTTGGTGGGAAACTATCCCCCAAACAATTTGCTAGCATTTGGTTACCAGAATGAATTTATCCATTAAGAGTATGTACCTCTGCTCAAGATGCTATTAGAAATAAGGAAGAAATTAATTTTCCAGGCAGTCAAATCACATTGATTTAATCTGGAGACACATTACTGGCACTTTGTTAGGATTAAAACAATCAACAAAAAGTACATGTTGTTTCCTAGCTGTTTTGTAATAAGCAGCTATGCAATCATCATTGTTTTGTGTGCATTATGTTTGTTATTGTGTTATTAATATGAATTATGGAATCTCGGGGCAGCTGATGGAGATGGAAGAGGCAAAAAAACAGTAAAAAATTGAAGGCAATGTTTGCTAAGGTGTTGACAATATTTAAAGCAAAGCGTTTTCTTCTTAGCATAAATTATAGGTATTCTTATGGTTTGAATATTACTATCAACTCTGTGAAAAGAGCAGCATTTGAAAGAGTTGACAGTAGGCTCCGGGACCTATAAAGCAGAACCGGGTGCATTTTGTCAGTTGTACCAGGTTTGTACATCAACTGTGCATGAGAAATTGCTGCAGACCTGTTTTCTGAGTAAACAATAAATACTGGAAAATAACAAGGAGATTTCATTCTCACTTTGACCAAAATTGTTAATAGAATTATTTGTGGTGTAAGCAACAGTTTATATAAATAGTTTATGCAGAATATAAAAATTTTGCTTGATTTGGTATGCAAATTGCTTGGTTGGAGAGCCTTCGGAAACCACTGTTCCATCCTGCTCTGTATATTATTTTTTTTTCTATATTTTGATGCTGTTTAATTAGAAAAACACAAAGTCCAGCGTTGCCCTGGATGCACTGCTGACTGTACGTACTGCCACTGTACACAAAGAAACGTGGGTGCAATGCAACTCCACAACTGTACATTTTAACAAATCAAATGGAGATACACAACTTCTCATGTTCTGCTAAAAGCTTCTAATCAGAAAGAGTCCCAGATTTGTTTGAAAGTCTTAGTATCTTCTAGATTTCATCCCTTGACTGCACCTCTTCCATCTAGAAACAGTGACTAATTAGCTCTTCACAAAACAAGGCATAAAGACTGATATCCTTGTATTTTACCTATACAAATTCTTCAGTCTAGCCTGCTGTCCTTCAAAAAGCAGTAGGCTACTATACTTTAATAGCCTAGTAACTTCACACTTCAGCTTGTTACAGTAATTACGGGCTCTTATCACTGCTGCCTGTGCTGCCATCGACTGTAACTCCAAATGCATCTCCAGTTCTTCTTACTAATACTTAATGAATTTTCCTTCATAATTAGCTCTTGAGAAGCAGATATCACCCAGTAGGCCTTGTTACTAGGAATTTCACCAAGGTGACAATCTGGTTTATGAGAAGATCAAGCAAAAGTTTTGTCTGATTCCCTGTTCACTATAATAAAAATAAGTTAACCACATTTGTCTCTTCCTTTAATAGAAATTTCTTATATCTTTTAATCCACAGGGGTAAGTAAGGAAAAAGGAAGTCAAGGCTTGCAAACTGAAATTTTCTCTCACTTATACCTACTGCAGTGAAGCTATTTTGAAGACATTAATCTGTTTTGTCTCAACTTCCTTGCTGCTCAGAATGATCCAACTTGGAGCTTAGAATAACTTGATACTGGCTCTTGAAGACCTTCTTCATGTAACCGCTGAGTAACTACTGTTCTAAAAGCGGCCTCCTACCCCTGCCCAAAGATGATCTGAAAATCTGTGCATTACATGTTTGTCTTTGCTTTATCGTTACCTGGACAAAAAATTACAAAGCTGTATTGGGTTTGCGTGACAAGGTTTTGGTAGCGGGGGCTGGGGGGCTACAGGAGTGGCTTCTGTGAGAAGCTGCTAGAAGGTTCCCCCATGTCCGACAGAGCCAATGCCAGCCGGCTCCGAGACGGACCCGCTGCTGGCCAAGGCCGAGCCCATCAACGACGGTGGTAGTGCCTCTGGGAGAACAAATTTAAGAAGGGAAAAAAAAGTTGCTGCAATACAGAAACTGCAGCCAGAGAGAGAGGAGTGAGAATACGTAAGAGAACCAGCCCTGCAGACCCCCAGGTCAGTGAAGAAGGAGGGGGAGGAGATGCTCCAGGCGCTGGCGCAGAGATTCCCCTGCAGCCCCTGGGGAAGACCATGGTGAGGCAGGCTGTCCCCCTGCAGCCCAGGGAGGTCCACGGGGGAGCAGATCTCCACCTGCAGACCCTGGAGGACCCCACGCCGGAGCAGGGGGATGCCCGAAGGAGGCTGGGACCCCGTGGGAAGCCCGTGCCGGAGCAGGCTGCTGGCAGGACCTGTGGCCCCATGGAGAGAGGAGCCCACGCTGGAGCAGGTTTGCTGGCAAGACTTGTGACCCCATGGGGGACCCACGCTGGAGCAGTCTGTGCCTGAAGGACTGCAGCCCGGGGAAGGGACCCACGCTGGAGCAGTTCGTGAAGAACTGCAGCCCGTGGGAAGGACCCACGTTGGAGAAGTTTGTGAAGGACTGTCTGCTGAGGCAGGGACCCCGCGCTGGAGCAGGGGACGAGTGAGGAGTCCTGCCCCTGAGGAGGAAGGAGCGGCAGAGACAAGGTGTGATGAACTGACCCCAACCCCCATTCCCCTTCCCCCTGCGCCGCTGGTAGAGAAAATTGGGAATGAAGCTGTACCCGGGAAAGAAGGGAGGGATGGGGAGAAGGTGTTTTAAGATTTGGTTTTATTTCTCATTACCCTGCTCTGAATTGATTGGTAATAAATTAAGTTAATTTTCCCCAAGTCGAGTATGTTTTGCCCGTGACGGTAACTGGTGAGTGATCTCTCCCTGTCCTTATCTCGACCCATGAGCCTTTTGTTATATTTTCTCTCCCCTGTCCAGCTGAGGAGGGAAGAGAGATAGAGCAGCTTTGGCGGGTACCCGGCATCCAGCCAGGGCCAACCCACCTCAAAAGCACTCTCTGGGCCTTAAAAGCATTGAAAAAAGACATATTATTGGTTCAGATGAGAGCTGACCTTGGTCATTTAGTCATCTTATAAAAATTATTTAGATAAAGAATATTGTCCTCAAATGCTGACAGTTTGCAATCAGACTAACTCCTAGTGGTTTTATAAAGATATTCACCAGGGGATTAATAAAAAAAAAAAGTGCATCTCCTTCCCATTATTTCCAGTGAGATGTAATTGTTAAAATGGGCCATATTCCTTTAAATTTGCTTTTCATGTCCCTTTCTAATGTGACACAAAATTGTGATGAAAGTCATTTCAGTACTAAATTGTAAAGTGCATGACCAGAGGTCTATTTTGTGTTTCTAACCCAAATTACACAGTTTCTTCTTATTAGTATATTAATTCAATTTAATTTTAGAACTGATTTAGAAATACTGCAGGGAGAAAGAGGAGACATTTTTTCTGCAAAAACTCCACTGCTACTGCATACCAACTATAACGCTTCAGGTTAAATACATAAAATTTAACTGTAAGTCCAAAAACCTCCTCACTGATTTTGTAGCACACGTGTATGCCACTGAAATTTATTAATCTCCATATTGATGTAGCACCAAAATGTAAAGACAAGCCTCTGTAAAGACAAGCCAACTTTTCCATTTACCTCTACACATAATAGTACTAAGTTGGGACTATGGTCTGATTTGATACTATGTTTAATTTGCAATTTCTGATATTTACAAGATTTGGGTATTTTACCTGCTCTGCAAAGCTATAACTGAGCAAACAATGTCAACGATAAGAAAAATTGCATCCTCCATCTTCAGTCTCTTTCCAGCTATCACAAATCAAACTACTCACGTAATGGGTCCCAGTATATTAAAAATAACAACATGGCCTAGTTTCTTCAAACATAGCCTATTCTTAAGTTCTCAAGGACATCAGTAATACTGACAGAATTACCTTAATATCAGGCCAGCTTTTTTAGCTAAATAAATTATTTAATTTCAACTCAGTGTGAACACAGTTCTTCATTTTTCTGCCATGTTTAAATCAATTGATTGTTCTTAAATTAAAAGCAGATAGTTATTACACTTTTACAATTTCACAGCTTTTCCTAATTCTTACAGAAATATCCATACCTTTGTATAAGCCAAGTTATTTCCTATATACCTCCTGTGCTTCAAAAAATAGAAAAATTCAATTTGCTTTCCTATGGAATCTATACCTTGAAAGTACCACCCCCAGTCTTTAACTCAGCAGCACTGGAATAAATACGTGTGCCTCAGCATCCTGTTTTCCTTTCAATCATGATATTTAAGCTGTTATATATTACCTCTTCTTTTTGAAGTTACTAGATTGTCATTTGCCACTGCCTCTGGCTATGAAAAAAAAAATAATACCTATTACATAAAAGTAGCAGATTGGAAATATTGAACGAGCTATATATACTGACTTTCTAGTGCTGGTCATTTATAGCCTCCCTTTAAGACAAACTACTACAGATATCGCCCCTTTCAAGCATTTGGGAGACTTTTTAGATAACCCTCACTGTCTGAGTTTTCATCCACATCTTTTACACCTCATTTTAAAGCAAGTTCAAATAGTATATACATTTTTTTCAATCAGAAAATCCGCGTGTATTTGTTCTACATCACTAATATTAAAAAAATAATTCTTCTTGACAGGCATGACAAATATTTCTGGATACTTTTTTTTTATCCTATGGAAACTGTGCAAAATCCGTCACATACCAGATAAGATAGAAAAACCCACCACTAATCATGTTGTGCCTGCTTGTAAGAAAAAATAATGGCAAAAAGATTTGGACTAGCGGTCAGCCTACACTGACTTGACAGCAACTGTAGGAAGTCATAAAGAAATAAATATATCCTGGGCTATATCCAGTCTGCAAAAGTGGCTTCCCAGTTGTGGAGAATTACTGTGACAGGCAAGAGGACTAGTCGGTTTTGGCTTGAAATCATTTACATACAGGCAGCTTCGACTGTAAAGCAAATAAAATAATATTATGTACCATGTACAGCCTCACTTAATAATTTACCTGTTATACGTCATTGCATTATGGTCTTCTGTTACAACATACGAACAAACCACAGGTACTGGTTCAATGAGATAACATAGGCAAAAGTAAAATATTGGCTGAAATTTCAACTAGGTTAAAACCAGAACAAAATAAGCCAAGCCAGCAGAAATACTCGTTTTTCAAAAAGAGGAGGAAAAAGTTTGATTATAGCAACAAACTTATTTCCCTGCCTTATGCTAGAAGTATAACATAGCATAAGATCAACCATCTTGCCCTTACGACAGACCCAAAAATCCCTACCGGAGCATTTTGGCAGCCAGAAGAACTAATTGTCCACCTTCTGCTTCTCCTGCTCCTCCTGTCACCATTAAGGCAGTGTTTGCCCCAAGCCTCTGAGCAAGACTAACCGGTGGGAGAATATCAGCGGCAAGGGACAGATGACAACCCAAATGGAGTGTAAGCATCTATCACATTGTCTTCATTCTTCCTCTGTTTTGATTTTGCTGGTCCTTCCTTTGCCTTTCATATCTCCACCAACTCTGGATTCCTCAGAGCTGTTGTTTTAGTTCTTTTAGCTCTGAGGAGAGGCTTTCTGTCCCAATTGAGTCATATTAATTTAAAGAGATTGGCTTTGCTCCCTACAACAACCACTGGGGTATTTTTCTCTACCCCTGCTACACTCTGTTTTCTTTGGTATCTAATAGACTTAGCCTGTGTATCCATCTTGTTCCTTCTTCAGAGCATAATTATAGCATTTGGGGTCTGATCTTTTATTAATTCAAATGCTTTCCTAAGCATGCCAGTGTTGCTACTCAAGGGATATCCGATTTACATATTCCCATAATTTCATTTCTGATTGCTAAATTCATCAGCTTGCTTCAAAGTAGTTGATATTATAAACATAGTGAGACTTTCAGGAACTGATGTTCATTGCATATTTAATGTTAACATATTTTTCTCAGTACAGCACCACATTTTCAAAATACAAATCAATATGTTTCATTAGAAAATTTACTTTCAGTGAAAAACATGCATCTTGACATCCTGATCTTTCAGGTGAAGAAAAGCAGGCTGAGTTTTAAACATCAAGGTCTAGAAATAAAAATAATTTTTTTTTTCAACAAAAGAATACAATAAGCACTTTATCAACAAGAAATTATTCCACTAGAATCAAATCAGCTGTGATAACTCTTATGGTACTAGGTACTCTCTGCTGGACAAGGTTAACTTCAGTTTGGCTCTTCTCACCTCTTCAACCAGAGGTAATATTGAAATAGCTGTATCAAATTCAAGAGAAATATGTGTTGAGAACAGAGGAATGCCAGGCTAAGGATGGGGAGCCAGGAAGCAAGAAAACTTGGCCTGAATAGTAATTCAGGAAACATTACTTTTCTTTCTGAAGATGTATCACTATTTCATAGACTTGTTACAAACACAAAGACAAGACCTTGTTTACCTTTTCTTCCTCTACTGAAATATTTAATAAGGTTATGGTGGTTTACTAGAGATCTGACCCATACAAATGTATGAAGCAGAAGCATGAAGTTGTAAGTTATTTAACATGTTCAGCTTCCCTGGCTCATGGCTGCTGAGGGCCCTTGATAATACTCTGCAAAAAGTTGCAGCAAAGTGGCTTTGGGGAAAAAAACAAACAAACAAACAAACAAACAAAAAACTGTACTTCTATCAAGTAACATTGCATAGGGAAGACATATACCAAATTAAGTAAAAATCAGGCTCCTTTTTGCTTTCTAAGGATAATGTATAATGTCTGCTAACTTGCAACTTTCTAAAACTTTAATATTTAAGCATAGTCATGAGTACAGTTTTCCATGTTTAGAAGACATGGCAGAATTAAACCAGTGCCATTTACAGCTCATTAATATGACATCCAATCACTATCTGTGGTATCATCTGAGAGTGAAAGCAACATACCAATGCTATATTAATACTAGATTATATTAACACTAGATTATTTCAATAAAGTGTGAATACATTTTGTAGCAATGTTATAACAACAGAAAGGTAATATTGATCACTACCTTCTAATTTTATCTGCAGGGTGCTACACACAGGAAAACCATTGTGTTTTACCCCCAAAATTGGTTTTATTTAGGGAATTTTGTGGAGTTTCCTTGTTTTTATTCACAAATTTCTATGCTTAAATTTTACACTGAATTTCTATGCTGGGACATAGTTTCAATCAGCATATACAATTTTGCTTGAAATAAATACTTCCTTTTCAAATAAATAATTCTTTTTTTAGTGACAATATGATCTTAGATGGTTTAAATTGTGTTCTGCAACCATAAGATGACAAAAGCACATTAAATCCTATCAAAGAACTGGGACAGGTAGAAACCCTCAGTTCAACCCTTCAAAAAAATCCAAGTGAAAAGTAAGTTTTACTACAAAAAAGGAGCCCCATCTCCTAGTACCTAAACAGTCTCTCCCCAAATGAGTTTCAAAATGAGTCCACATAACCAATGACTTTGTCAACTTATTTTGTATCTATACCAAAAATAATACAATAAGTATAAACACACAAAAATGCCATCAGAAATAATACTATACTAGAGATTGACTCAAAATTTAAATAGAACCAATAAAGTTGTTTTCTGTATTGCAGCACCTCTCACAGCAGGAGAAAATGTTTATCAATGGCAGAAGAATATATTCTGGTTCAAAATTAATAATATTGAGTTCTAGCTGAAGGGCAAAAGATCTACAAAACTTCTCAAAGTCAGTCGATAAATCACTAAAATCCCATTTAAGAAGTTAGATAAAACTAGATATTGCTAATAATTTAATAAATCACTAGGAAACAGGAGAAACAATTTAAATCAGATGTTCTTTGCAGCCTTCAAAACTGACTTTGTCCCTTAAAAAATAAGAATAGATCGAATTGTACTTAGCATATTCCACAAATATTTTGAGCAGAATGAAGTGTTTATGGTTTCCTGAATAATTGTGACCAAGCTATTTCTCTAACTGCACATAATTCTGCTTCATAGTAATTTTTAGCATTTAAAAAAAGGTTTCTTTCCTTCAATCCACCATGACACTGCATACTTAATACACCATATACATTGTATAGCTTGTACAGAAGGTTGGCCATGAAATTCTAACCCTGACGTAAAATAGCAAAATATTTGTTTAGATATAAAATCCACTTCTCTATTTCTCTTTTTCTGCAGAATCACTAGCAGCTACAGGATTAAGTATGCATGCCTTAGAGAATCCACCACGATAAACAATTTCTCTGGGCACGGCAAAGAAAAATCAAATATGGGATTCTGTTTGATAGCTCTTAAAAAGAGTTCACAGAGGACTACCTGTCAATAATTCATATTATTTCCTTATTTTGAAAGGCAGTGTATGCATGCCAACAGCCACACATTTCTCCTTCAGTCCATATTGAAAATATTAGTGACTGACATAGGGAAGGGGGGGACGACACCACACCAAATCCTTCTCTAAGAATGGACTTAATGCAGTTTTTTGCTCTCCTTGTACTCTACATCTCCCATCCCTCCCACTACAGCAGCTCCAGCTCTTCCATCTCTCTCACTAGGCAAGGCAGAGTAAGTATGTGATAATCTGTGGACCAAGATTCATTCACTTCTTTGCTTGTGGGTTGCTACTCGAGGGAATATTCAACTTTTGACCGCTGCTTCTCTCTCTCAGTGCCAGCACTTAGTCAGGTCCTACCCAGCTACTGACATTCTACGGCTTGTAAGAACTTCGTTATTTGAGAATCTCTACCTCTGCTTCCGATTTGATAAACAGTGAATTCCAAAATCATTACAGACCACGCTACGATAGACAGACTGAAGACGGACAATGAAATCTCCTAAGCTCCATTTACACAGGAAAAAAGGCTGAAAAATCCCTCCAAGTCCTTCCAGGTCAGCAGTGCCAGAAAAACCAGAAAGGGAGGGGAGCACTTACAGCAGAACTCCGACCCTCGCCCTGTGCTCGGAGAGGCCGGAGGCACTCATCTATGCATGAGGTTCATACTTTTGGGAGGCATGCGGGAAAAACAGCTCACCGAAGGTTCACACGCCACCTCTTCATGCCTTGTCTGCTCTCTGCTTTCCAGGAGAGCTAAGGAAAGTTAGGGGTTTTTTGTACAGAAATCTCCTACTTTGAGTCTGCCAGGAGTCATAGTCTCAAAATAAAACATTCTTACAAAGCTGCCATCTGAAAATGCTTACCATCATAATTATTAAATCTGTGGTTCTCATATACATATCCTAGAGTGAAATTGAAGTGTTTTCTTTTAATTGCTGTATATCAGAAAACAGCAAATAACATGAGAGAGATGTAAATAATATCTCTTTGCATAAAGACAGGTAGGAAGCCAGGATAAATACCAGCCCATCAGAACATTTCATGAGTTTGTACAAATTAACACATCAACTAAAATGCATCATCCCAGCGACCAGACAGAAAAGGAAACAAAGGCTATAATTAAAAGCAAAACTAAATCTATTGTTATTGCCAAAAACCTACAGCGAGATTTTCTTTGTTGTTTTACATGCCGGAACACTTGGGAATATCCTAAGCATATACTTGTTTCTATGAGAGTTAGTCTTGAAGCATCTCAGGTGTTTCAATTTGCATGATCAATATGCTCTAAATCTGGATTACTTCCCAATTAAGGACACTGCTGATTGTCAAACTCCACTCTCCTTAATTTGAAAATGTGTTATGAACATAACATCAACCCTCAGTTAGGAAGAAAGCTGCAGTGAGTTCTGGTGAGGAAAGAAACGGTTACCTGCAAATGGAGGTGAGAGGAGTCTGAATCCACTGAGGTCCTGCACAGTTCCTTTTATGTGAAACACAAAACGTGTGGACATTCACAAGCCAGAATAAACAGTAAGATATGATTTAGTCACAGCTTTCAGATGAATGAGATCCCCACTTTTCCTTATTCTAGACTCACTGTTTTCTGAAGGGTATAAGAACTAAAGGGGGATTACATGAGGTATAAATGATGACAGAAGTGTGTGTGTGGTTTGGTTTGGTTTTTTTTTTTTTAAACTTTCCCAGTTCCTGACACTACTCCAAAGTAATGCATTAGTCCATAGAAAATCTGCAAAGGCTGAAGTTATATAATTCATTCTTCTAGTGGTGAATCAAGAAGATATCTATTTGTCCGGGTAAATAACCACACAGGAACGATGGCAGGAGGATACTTCCCAGAAGGGTTGTCAGTGATAACATGCATAATGCAATGGGATTTTAAACGAGAACACAGCTTTTGTAAATAATGTACACTCTTCAAGATACTCTAGAGACACTAGACAACACAATTCCTTTAGACAGAGTTCGTGCTTAAAATACTGTTTTTCTCAGTGTACATGATCTCCATTAGAAACTTAAGTCAGACAAAAAGTAAGTGTTTCAAGTGAAGTGTTTTGAACCCTGAGAGGAAAGCATGATAAGAAACAGATCTATAACTATAAAACAGTATTTCAGAAAGCTGTCCTAGACCAAGGACAGTGTTGTTGCCATTTTCTTGTTTGAAATTGCTTACTATAAATCACTTCTACAATTTGTAAGAGAAAAAGGGAACTTTTACTCCCAGAAATACGCATTCTGGTTTAAGTCCTCCACTTAGAGGCCCCAGAGAGGGAGGGGGGGGGAGAAAAAAAAAAATTCTGCTCAACCTACTCCTTGAATCACTGTAAACATAGTACAATTCAGAGTTTTAAGTCAAACGAAGACAGATAAGCTGTTTTTTCCTATTTCAATAAGTGTTGGGTTTTGAATCATTTGAATAATTCTGAATCAGTGAGAGCTTACTTGGTAGTGGAAGATGACAAGTTATCTTTACTTCAGCTGAAAATGGAAAAAAATACATTGAATTATAAAATCATACCCCTATCTCTCTTGCCTTTAAATATTAGTCTCTCTTTCACACCTTATTTCCATTGCTATAGCTTTATTTTATCTGTTAGGCAGCAGGGAAGGATCTTGCCAGGGAAAGCAAGAACAATATACTCACAAGACATAAAAGCACAATGGTACGGCCATCCCCTCTTCACTGACTTGCTCTGTCCTTACCCTTGCCAAGATTTGAGATCTCTCTTTTTGACAGGACTTCAGCTAAGCTAAAAATAGCATGTAAATAAATCAGGCTTTAAAGACAAACCACTCTCTTCATTGATCTCAGAGAAAATTCTAGATATAGCAAGGAACAAAAAATTGGGACACAGATGAAAAGCAAACATATTTCACACTCATGACTCATGGTGTTAATGCATATGCAGTCTTGTTTTCTTCTCTGGGAAAGGCGGTTACAGTAAGTATATTTGTGCTACTTTCTCATTTGCATTACTAGTTTGTATCAGATGTGTTATTGTGTTGTATTGAATACTATATAGTTCTGAAGTTTAAACTACATTTTACAGGAATTTACCACTGATAATTTAGAAACACGTGCACTCCCTTTAAAACAAACAAAAAAAAACCCCCAAACACAACAGGCAACAGAATTGCCTGGTTCAAGTCACTGCTATGCTTATTTCTTCACTGAAAACCTAGGAAAAGGTTTATAGATCTTTGTTTATGCATATTTAAGAAAACAGAATAGCAAATTTAGGACTTTTTCCTTTGTTTTTATTTTCTCTGACCTATTTTCAAAAGCTCCTTTCCAACACTGACTATATTTTCAAAATTCCCTACTGTTAAATAAAAGTTCTACTCATGCATGCAGTGCATAAGCTTTGAAAATGTCACACTTCTATTGTATATTGATATAACAAAGCATTTACACCAAAATGGTGTTTCCATATTTGGATACAGAAGAATGGTACAGTGTTACCATTCTTAATACCTCTCTTCCTGAAGTTTTTAAATGTATGTTCCTCTGAAATCTAGACATCTCAGGCTTGCTTTGTTGAAGTAAGGTAATTAGAAACATAAACCAGCCTGATTTTTAGCATTGCTGGCATGTTCTGATTACCTTTATTTCAATTTTAACCTCTGAATCTTGCTATTAAAATGTTTAAATGTCTGTCCCTTGTCCTGTTACTCAGCTGTTTTGATATATATTTTTAACTGCTTTTCTTAAGAAAAAAAGACAAGGTACATAATTTTTAAGCCTTTTTAAAAAAAAAAAAAGATCTCAGAGACCCTTTTTACCTCCTTCTGTTAAATGCATCTATTAAGTTTTGTCTCTACAACTATTGTCTCTCCAAGCCATTCCCATTCATTTTCCTAGTGCTCACTATATAGCCAGCATAAAGCTGTTTTCTGAAAAGTACCCTAGAGTTTAAGTATAAAAAACAATTTTAAAAGATAGCATTAGCTAGCATCAGTTGTACTTCACAAAAGCATGGACTCTTAGTAGATGACTACAAATCTGCTCAGAGGTGTTTAAAGAGAGGCAGTGCTTAAAAACACAAGCAATCCCCCATCCCTTGTTTGCACTAGCATCTTCACTACAGAAAAAAAAAAAAAAGGCTACTGTTAATTATGACAGAAGTGTTTCAAAAATAAGAGCTAAGCTTAGGTGTGTGGCATATCACCCCAATATTCAGTCTCACAAGGGTTCTGACTGACTGGAGACCTATTCTACTTATCTTCTATTTCCCTCTCCTGTCCCAACACACAATTTCTCCCCATCCCCCCTTTAACTGTGCAAGAAATCTATATCACAACCTTGATACTGAAGTTGAAGATTAAGAGAGGATGAATTGAATCAAAATAAATAAGCTTCTGTCAAATTTCAAAACTTTCTGGATGTTTGAAAAACATCCAATCAACTTCTTGGAATTATCTTGTTTGTCTTTGCACTTCCTATTTCTGGCTGAAATAAGATCTGTGTGAAAACAGAGTCCCTTGACAAACTAGGGCTAGTCAACAGAACCTGTAATGGACTGACTAGCCAGTCCTACACACTGCTTGGCACCATTGCTGATCTATTGTGATCAACATAAAGGCACGAATGAAATAATGTGGTAGCTATGGCTTGGAACTCCTAGCAGCTAGAGAGGATTTTCATGAAATCTGGGTGACAGTCATAGTTAACATTAGCATACAAGAGAGAACAGCAGGGGGGGAAAAATGCTATTATTATTAGCTTTGGAGTATGGCTGCTTCAAAAGACAGGCTCATTTAAAGGGGGAAAAAAACCCAAACCAACACACCCCTTCATTCACTAGACCTGGTCAGGAGGACTTGGTTACGCTAATTAACTGCAACCCGTATTAAACGAAGATGTGGCTAAAGCTTCCCCTGCTGAATCTACTAGGCAGCTGTAACAACAGTCATAGTACAGTGCAGACACAGACAACCTAACTGCAAACTGAGCGGCTCAGGTACAAACTGTAGACTACCCAGAGCTGCCCAAAACACACCCCATCACACCAGCCTTGGCATGTAGGTGGTTCTATGAGAAACTCAACAGGGGGAGAACGTATTTCTTTAGAAAGGGAACTCACCATTCATTCCTTAGGATTTTTTTTTTTTTTACATTAACTCATTAAAAATTTGTTCTGGCTTTAGAGAGAAAAGAAAGTAAGAAAAGTTAAAATGTTTTCCCACATCTACGCTGTCCCTCTCTTCTATAATGAGCCCATCTGGAAAATTTTCAGCCCAGCTTTTATTTTTATGTGCTTATGCAGCAGAGGTACAGCATCATCTTTTCTCTTTAAAAATAAAATGGTTGCATGAGTTTTTAGAGTAAAAATTCGACTAATTCATCATCATTTCAAAAAGTCCTGACAGTATCACAAACCTGATGCATTTTAAAGTCTCACATCTAATGGGGAAATCAGGTTTCACTAAGAACGAAGCATTGAGATGTTATTTGTTAAGGGAGCCATTTTCAGATTGGCTACATGATTAATGTAGTTTTTATAGACTTCAGGTAAAAACAAGATATATTACTGTTTGGGGATCAAACTAACTTTAAAGAGAGGCTTCTTAAGGAAATTTGACTGCCAGGATGAAAATGAAAGCGATTATCAAATTTCTCTTTCTCTCTAATGTGGTTTAGGGAGGAGCTGCTACATAATTCTGATGCTTCCAAATTCAATTCTTTGTCACATTCAGTCTTTGCCACATAAACATTCAACGGTTCCAACAAAAAGAACATCCCAAATCTTCAATCATTACAAAAAACACAGTACCTTGACCTTGTATTTAAAGTTAAATGGAGTGACATTATAAAAATTAAATTAGTTCATCCTCATTTCCATAATATCCTTTAAAAAGCCTTGCCTAGCCTAGAGTATATGTCCTATTTCTTTATCTTCCTTGATGACCCCTCATGCTTGCAAGTCAGCTCGTTTTTCTCTGCTGAAGACTGCACCCTACCGCTGCACGCGCTCTAAAATTTCCATTAAAATCTAGGGCATCATCACTCATTCTTATCTGCAGCAGGCTGCCGAACAGTGCGATACCAGCAACTGCATGCGAACCGGTCTCGAAGGACAATATAGTTATACCTATCACCATCCAGTATGGAAAAGATTTCTGCATAATACATTATCACATACAGTACACTGGGAACCTTAAAAACACTGGGACTGGTGTAGGATGTTGTTATTAATTCTCTTGCAACAGCAAGTCTTACTTAAACAGCAATTTACCAGTAGGCAATTAGCTTCTCAAAGAACATTTTTATTAACTTCACTTCACAATGAAATGATCTGTCTCATCAGCTATTGAATATTTGCTGGTTAAAGCATTATTATTTTAAATTAGCATATTACGAGTACCTGAGGGTATTTAAACTTGTCTATGTGTTTAACCTTCAGGTTTCTAAGTCCCACTTCTTCAGGCTGATTCTTAAGCAGGTCTCATAGCCAAAGTACATGGACACCTTTCAAAAGTGTTTTAAGTTAGCTGTGCTCATTCCTGTTTCTTTATCTTTTCTACTTTGCAAGGAGAACTCGTATGTGTGTATGCGGATAGATGTGTATGTACACATACGTAAGAGTACACATAAGTATTTAGCATTCTATAATTTTTATGCCTATATAAGCACACATTCTATAATACTGCAAATTAATTTCAGTCTTGCCATGCTATTTTGCTGCATCACAGCTGTCATATAACTGTCACCTTCACCCCTCATTTTACAGCATGATGACCCTTTTTGTATCCCAAGCTCAAACCATTACGTGCCTTGAAGTCAGAGAACAATAATTTAATTTTGCATTACATGTAATGGATATCCTGTGCATACTTATGTACAGAATGATAGAGAAGGCTGATCTGTTTGCAGATGCTGTTGAGATGGGCTGCAGTGCTCTGTGTAGTATGGGTTGAAATGACCTGTTGGCCAACACCTCTGTGGCTCCATAGACAGCTTTGCAATTGTCCGGGCAAGAGAAGAACACAGAACATCTAACTGCAGCCACATTGGGATCAGACAGTCCTGCAGCAATCTGCACCCGAGGGGATTTGCCGTGAGCGACTACTGCTACAAAAGAGCTCAGCATCTATGAGAAATCTAAGACTAGATTGCTGGCTGAACTGATCTGGTTTGGTCGTTCGGGTTTTTAAGTGATATGTGTGCATTTGTTGCTATAATCTTTTCCATGTTCTGTCCAGAGGCCACCGTCACCTGAATCTTTCTGGTGTGCAACACAAGCAGTCTTTGCTCTTCTTGTAGTCATAGGCTTTTGCCCCAGGATGGCACAAACGCACGAGTGTTCTTATTGCTTTAAGGGACAGAGTATATATGCCACCTAGGTACCTGTTTCTTTCAGTGGATGAATGTATACATTGACTGAAGACAGAATAATCCATTCATGACTCCTTATTTAAAGAGTTCAGCAGAGGAAGTATAGTCCTTTTTTTTTTTTTTCCCCCCTTTTTTTTTTGGTCCCCTTCGGAAATACCTGCAACAGCATTTAGCAAAGCAAGTAATAACTCATGATCAGCTCTGATATGTCCTCAAAAAGACAGATGGATAGGAGAACTGATGTCTATCCTTCATCTACTAACATCAAAATACAGCTAATACTGATCATACTCAGCGTCTGTCCTGAATCTGGATATAGTATATTTGTAGTGGCTAGACAATCTTTACAGCAGGTTTGTGTGAACTTTTTTATAGCTGTCTCACAACTCAGACGTTTCACAACGGACTATAACTAGGTTGGACATATGCAAGGCAGCATCATAAGTGTTCTTTCTGTTGAATAAATGATGAATTGCAAACCAAGCTTTCATTGACTGGCATAAAAATAGGCAGATCACAGAGTACATGATCTTTTCCCACTGAGCAAGGTAACAGCACTTTTAAAGAGAAGAAAGGTCATTGAGCTTAAAGTTAAAGCCTTCAGTGATGCCAAGACAACATGTTAACTTTCTGAGGCAGGCAGGGAAAAAATTAAGTCCTCTAATGATTGAAACATAGCATTGACAGAATCCAGGCAAAATCAATCCAATTTAACCAGGATTGTGCCCACAGCATGGCTTTCTGCTGTGGGCAACATGTCACATAAGATGCTCTCACCAGTTTCAGCAGGCTTCCCACACTAAGTAGGTCTTTCCCTACTGGTTCCACAATACGTATGCCTTATGAAGCATACATGGGTGAAACAGCATCCATATCCCAACAGGATAAAAATTGGCTTTATATTTCTGCATATAGGTTACACATGGAAGTCAACAAACTTACAAGCTGAAATACAGAACAGCATATATATATATGGTTTCATCCTGCCATCAAGAACAAAGTAGTCTTGCAAATCTCAGACTTTTTCTTGGAGCTGATTTCAAAAGGCATCATTGGGAAGGATGAAAGGCACCTTGATTTTTATGTTGAGAGACTTACGCTATTATTATAATTGCACCCCCACCCCCTGCTTTTTCTGCGTAGGAGAAGGGTGCTATGTTTTCTAAGGAAAACAACTGTTTTTTAAAAAGCCTAGAAATAAATACTTGGTTGCAGAAATGTAGTGGATACATATATTGTTATGTAACCAAAAATAGCATAAAGAGCCAAACCATCTTTAAATAACATTTGGAAGATATTTGTCATTTGTTTTATTCTGATACTATAGGATTATACATTACTAGTTTTAGTCAGCATAATTATACCCAAGAACAACAGTTTCACTGCATAAAAAGGTAATGTTCTGTCCCAAAGTTATTTCATATGATTTCTAATAAATTTCAGTATACCTTATTTAGGGGCAATCCTACATCTGAATCCTATAGGTAGAAAATCAAGTAACACAAACGAAACATATATTGTTAGGAGGGCAATATGCAGTATTGACAAAGTGCTATATCCATTCATCTTTTTCAGAACTACGATAAACATCCAACTGAATACTTTGGAAATGCTGTGAAGACAAGAGAGGGATGTATTAATCCACAGGCTCAAAACAGTTCAACAGTAAGAGGAAAGAGAATGAACTTTAATCACTGTTGCTAAGAAATCTTAAGTCCTTATGAAACAGCCAGCAGCATCAATGAGTCTAAATGAAATGGCATTTTAATACTTAAAAAAAAGAAAATCAAATAAAACATCTGAATTCACACAAAGTACATCCGCTATTATCAATAATTGATTCTGTTTCACTGTGTGCATCATGTGACAACAGGACCCCCGAATTAGGGACTGAAGTGGCTGAATTTTATTTGAAACCTCAGTAGGCAAAGTTTTGTACCTTTGTACAGATTTAAACATTTGCTAGACTGGAGACTTAATGCTCTTTTGCATCCATAGACCTGTCATGATGTTGCTATTACCTTCCAGTTATTACTCAAAATTAATGATTGGCATAATTTTAACAATTCCACATGGCACTTCTAATCCTTGGTGAAATCTAGATGTTAATTAATTCAAAAGAAATTAAGTAGTCATCTCAAATTTTCAAACCTTTATGAAGTACTATGTGAGCTGATGTTGAAATTCACTGTAAGCAACTAATCTTCCATTCCTGCCCCTGTCTCTGTTAATGCTAAAGCATTTTTAAGACCCTTTGGTGATGAATCAAGAGTAGTTTACAAAAAGACGTGCTAGGACATGACTGTGTTTCATAATTAGGCCCAGAAGAAACAGGTCTTTTTGTTCTCAAAAGGCTGTGCTCCTTAATTTAAGTTAGCTTACAAGCTGCTCTGGTTAAACAAATGCAAAATATGTGCATATTTTTTTTTCTAATTCTTTTAAATTTTTCCAGTTGGTTGGTATTCCTAGTCCAGAATAAGAAGAGTGTCTATGTGCCTACATGATCCTTTTAATAAAATTGTTTAAAAAGACATCTTCCATTTTACTAATTATAAACATTCCTGCATTGATAGGAAACCAAAATGCTTTTTTTCCACAATATATTTATTCTAGAGATATCATATTCACTTAAGTAATGCAACACATGCAGCTTCTCAACACAGAAATTTACCATGAAAAGATATTCAAAGAATACCACTTATTAACAAATACATGTTGCCTATATGAACCTATTCTAAATAATCACAGTCACATTTTTACGAGTTTCCTAAAGAAATGAGACATATGCGATTTTTGTCTTCTTTCCAGCCAGCTGCCAGTCATCACTTTGGCACCAGTAATTTTGGGGTGCACTGGCCCATTTCAACCAGATTAGAAAAAAGAAGAGGTCCAAAAGACAATTTGATTCCTATGTATTACATAAAAATTGATGGTATGCTACTAGAAGACAGCCCAAATCAATGCCCTCCCAACAAAAACAGAGACTGTAGCATGAGTGTAATCATTTTGTACTTTATGCTAACAGCAGCTAGTCAGTCAAATCTTACTCCACTTGCAAGCAATGACAGCATATGCTTCCTCTTGGCTGTTCCACAGTTAGGGGACAAGGGCTAAACGTGGGAGTTCTTTGAGAGGAGAGTAAAGATCTTGCAATAAAGAAATTGCAGGGAATTTTAGCTTATAGGCGGGGTCTGTGCTGAACAGAGCTCCAGGAAACCCAGCTATGTTACTTGTGCTACTCACAACCTGCTTGCTCATGCTTTAAATACATTTTTTCCCAATGATGTTTGCTTTTTTTCTTTATATGTAAGATTTTTTAGAATGCCTTGTTTCCACAGAAAAATAATTGCTTGGAAAATTAATAAAAGTGTTTGAAAATAACTGGAAAAATATTAGATTTACATAAGCAATTCCTTGAAATTAAGGAAAAATAATTAAGCTATAAATTATGCTGTTCTTCTTTTGTGTGTGGCTGCAAGCAGAAAGAAGCATAGCAAAGAAGTTCATCAGAACAGCTAGAGAAAGCTGTGGGACCTAAAGTATACACCAAACCTTTCTGAGAGTGAGATGATCGTACGTCTAACAGCCAGTACAGGACTTTTGAAGGTCTTGTGATACACTTCAGTTTTACTTGCATGCACAGGGCAGAGCAAAGGTGAGGCAGCTGTCAGAATAAATCTGTTTCAGTGTGCTTTTTAGCCCGTATTGGGAGAATTTCCTAACACCCACCTAACCATACCTAAATTCCAGGTTTTCCTCTGGATAAATATGAGAGAACCACAATGATAGTCAACTTCACTCAATAAAAAAGGAAATGGAGACCTGAAGCTCTAAATTGATTGCAAGAGGGATTTTTTTTAAGCTTGGATTTTATTTTGGTTGGTTGGATGTCACGGACTTTGTTCAAGATAAGACAAAGTTTTTCCCCTTCTTCTAAAATATATTCCATGCAATTTCACTTCTGAACGAGAAAAAAATTATTATTTTGAATAGAGGTTGTGATATATCAGGAATGAAAACAGACCTTTTAAAAAACTTAAGCAGTATTTGAGTTTATCAATTCTTCTTGAATAAAATTGAATGCACATGAGGACATGACTAATCACAGCAATCAATCTTCATGCAATAAAAGATACATTTGTTATCACAGTATTTGATTTTATATTACATTTTATATTATGGAATACTTAAATACACAGTGTGGTGTTACTTTAAAAATAATGATCATTTTAAAAGCACAGATATTCACAATTGTAGAAAAATTAAGAAATTCATATGCATCCAATTCTAATAAGATTTCTATATCCTTGTTTTAAATATGGTCAGAGAAACAGAAAAAGAAGAATTAGGAATGTTTTCTCCGCAGTCTTTAGCATGAGATCACTCCCTTGATTTAGTTAGCCTGCTATCTTTCTTCTTGCAGCTCCCATTCTCCAAATCTGTAGAGAGGTGGACGGTATCATTCAACAAAAACAACCATGCCAAAGGAATTGAAAGCATGTCCCTCCAACTATCGGAGGCAAGTAGTTTACATGCTGAAGCATAAGATTTGATGCAATTCCAGGAGTAGTTAATAGTAGAATACAATCATCTAACCCATTTAACAGCTACACATAAGATTGAATATAATGTCCTGCAACAAGGAATACCACAGATTGACAAGAAGTATTTTAAATTAGATACACAAATGTATTATTCTGTGGTGCTTTGCCTATTCTGTCCCACATTAGAACAAGCTGTACGTAGGGTTTGACCAGTATGCTTTATTTTTCTTCCCTAATTGGAAAAAAAAAAAAATCCAGAGATCTTTATCTCTGATGTTTCTTGACTCAGTTAACTTTTTGCAATCTGAAATACAAAAAATGTGCCGTTAACTTTTTGGGAAAAATTGGGTACAGTGTAGTAACTATCAATGAAGATATACAATAAGCTATAGCAATATTTTATCCACCTTGCCACACCAAGAATCCCACTCCCCATCCCCTGGAAATATTACAGCATCTTTGCCAGGTAACTTCATCAATTTATCAAAATGGAATTAGATCAGTGTTGCTTTTTGCATTTGAATTAGTAGCTTAATTCAACCTTAACCATCCATTTCTACCCTGTGCTGCCTTTTATGTGTACAGGTTGTCTTGGCTATTTTTAATCCTGAAAAAAATTCCTATCCAGCTCACCATGTGGTAGCACAACCTTTTACATCAGCACAGCTAAAGGGGCACCAGAAATCTGGAGGCAGCTGGGCATGGATGAAGCCTTCTTTATACTACTGGTGAAGAATACCTGAGAGTTAATTTAGACTGCAGTTTCTCATGTCTTCTGACATTGCTATATGCAGGATTTTTGTACTAAACCCCTTAACAAAACACCCGTGTTACAAGTCAAAGTCCTATAGGTCTATGTGCAAAGACCTTCTCTCTTCCCATCCCTTCATCCTGTAGGAGGGCTGCTCCACCATGCACAGGAGGGAAAAGAGGAGAATGATGTTCTACAACACATCACAAGCCTCCTTCAAATCCCCACTGCATCTCCCCTGGGACAGCAGCAAAGGGAGTCCACCAGTGCCAAGTCTCTTACTGGTGAGAGGCCACTGCTGGGCAGCAGTTGTCCCGGATGAATACCCAAGGTGACGTGCCCTACTTAGCACATCTGAGATCCATCCAGCATTAGGAGGGATGCAGAGTCCATGAGGAAATCTTTGCAGAACTTTTCTTCCTCTCGGGCTCTTCCCCAATACTCAGCGAGAGGAAGCAGCGTTTGGGAGGGCAGTCAGACAAGCAAAGACCCTGTGTTAATCATCATCGCTCAGCTCAACGGAAGCCCCTCCGTCAAAACGATTTGATACTGTAGGCAAGCAAAACCTTGGGGTTCAGTGAAGTCCATGGCAGCTTTGCCATCCTCTTCATTAATTTCACAGTAACACAATAAAAATCTATTAGTCAGAAGATGGTCTTTTCCCTTCCACTGTAACAATCAGATACAGAAATGCTTATGCTTTAATTTATATGTAATGAGAACCTCATGAAAGCTTTCAAAAGGTTCAGGTATGTATTCTGCATGAGCTTTTGCATGACGCACACATATGAATTAGCTTCACCTAATGATTACCAATGCTTTGTGTCCAGATCAGCTATTAACCTGGTTCAAAGCAGAAAATGAACACGCCTAAAGTAGTTTTAAACATCAGGTTTGAACTTCACTCCCAAATACCTTTCATAGTACTTTAAGGTGGAAGTTTAGCAAAAATGAACATACAATACAAATTATATACCTTGATGCTTTGAGGCTATCACAGGAAACTTATTCGGAAGTAGATTTTGAAGTTGATTTAATTTAATCCTAAAGCCAGAATGACTACACTGAAAGTCCAAAATAACTAAAATGTGATCAAAAATAGAATGAAGTGATTGGACTACATTTTTCCTTAATTTTTTCTTTTAAATTTTATGCCGCTTCTATAATGCATACTTTTGTAGACAAACTCTAGAAATGTTTTCCCTACACTTCACTGAAAGTAAGAGAAGAAAGAAAACTTTTGCTTGGTAAACTGAGACTTTCACAGATACTGAAAGACATTAAGAGTACAATCCCTCCATTTAACTTCTTACAGAAATCCCATCTTTAAGATACTATAAGATATTTCTCAGAAATATCATCTTAACAAACTCCCAAACTAAACTAAACTAAACTAAACCCCACACCACCTTTTAGAAAAGTTTGAACTTGAACTCTTAGGATTTGGGGGGGGGGGGGGGGGGTGCGTTACCTAATGTTACACTAATGTCAAAATTGAGTGATATACTTTATTACTAAAGAATAGAATTTGGTCAAGCTAAGACCATGTTAAAGATTTGGGAGGGCTGAGAATGGGTGGATGATTAAAGTACTGGCAAATATTGAAGGAAAATCTACACACACACACACACACACCGTTATTCACTATTGTTCGAGTTTGTTTTCTTTAATTTTCTTTTTAGTCCCCTGTTAGAACTCATTTAAGAGGGAAATGTGTTGGTGCTTTTTGGAAGAAATGGAGGGCTGGAAAAGAATAAACCAGCCCTCAGGGAAGGAGAATGGAGAAAGTGAGCCTCATTCAGCTGCTTTAATGTCTGCGTTAACAGACAATAAAGAGACAGTTTCAAAAAATGCAGCGATTCTAGATCTTCGTGGATAGAATTACAATAAAGTTAATGGTTCTCTCACCTGAACACCAGAGCTAATCTCTCTCCTTAAAATGAGAACCCGTCCCTGCTTTTCTTATCACTGTTTCCACAAACACAGTAGTATAAGTGTGCAAAATGTATCTTTCCAAAAAAATTGCCATGTCATACAACAGTACGTACGTATATCAGCGTGTGTGTCAATTTTAATAGTTTATCCCCTTTTTATTTTTGATATGATCTTGTTTATGGATATCCAGTTATTTAATATCTTAAATTGCCATCTCAATTGCGATCTCAGCCCTGGTGAGACACAGCTGGGATGTTGGGTCTTAAGCCTTCCCTAGTTCTTTCCCCTCTATTTGGCACCCTCTTAATATTGTTACTAACTATAAGCTAAAAAGTCTTAGGAATAACACTATGTTATTTGGTATTAAGGAATTTATTTCTACTAGGTGAAAAGAGACTGTTTAATTTCTCATGGCCCAAAAGAATGCTCCTTTCTTTATAGTGTGTTGTGAGGCCATCAGTGACCTTACCAGGATTTTCTTTTCTTCTCTAAATGTATCTCAACTCAAAGATGTCAACTCAGTAAAAATCACCAATTTAAACAGATTTAGCTTTTTACAGAACAGAACATGATAAAACTATAGGGAAGTTCACATCTTAAACACAACAGAATTCAGAACAAGGTCCATCATCAAATGCAGGTAACCCAACACTGTTCAAGATCATTAAAAAAGGAACAAAGCAAACCAGCAAGAAGACCTACCATGTTCAGACATCTTACTTTCACCGAACGCTATTTTGGACAGTTACTGAAAGCGTACGTTGGTGACCTGACTTCAGAAATAAATGGCTCCATTTGATTTGTTGCCCTGAATCCTTGAGTCAGGGCATCCATTAGATACAGTTTCAGAAAACAAGTCTACAGAAATGAAAGTGTGGGTTCCTGGATTCAGAGCTAGAGGACATCCAGTTATGTTCCTTCCCCGGCAGAAAGAAATAACAGCTCATACCCCTCCTTGCTGACATGAAGAGCTGACAGTACAATTTTCCAGCAATGTTTTCAGCAACAGCAAAAAACCAAGAAACTTTTCTTCAGCTAAGGTCATACAAACCATTCAGTTCTCTGTCTTCCTCCCTTCTCAGCAGGCAAGAATAAACAAACAGGGTTACACCTTGCTGAGGCCAAATAGACAGTGCAGTTTCTCTGCAGGGGGAAGCAAACACAACGATTCCCTTCGGGCCATCGGACAATGAACAATCCCAATTCCTTCCCACAACAAAAAAGCAAACAAGAAACAAGCCAACCCCAAAGCTACCGCAGCCTTGGTGTCTAAACTTCTGCACAGACAAGTCACAAATTTCACACGCCACAGAAAAGCAAGTTTAACCGCTTTCTGCCAGGCTGACGGCAGCAGTACTCTGTTTTCTTGCTTTTCCAGGACAAAGAAGTTTAATCCACCTCATATCAAGGAGCCGTGGGACCAAGTGTCCACTGAGGGAATTCAGAAGTAAATACTAATAATTATTTCAGTATTCTTTGGCAAATAGCTGACTGCAACAGCCTGAAACCTCACGTGTATCACCCCCCAAAAATTGCGACAGTCTAAGAAGGTATAACCATTACTCTATCTACATCAAGCTGTTAATCAGGATGAATCAGTAGAATCTGAAAATGAATTAATTTAATGCATATCTGCTCTATTGCCACAAAACCGAAGAGTTAACCTTTGACAAGGATCTGTCCTCACTTTTGCTGTTGTAACAGGATTTATATTTTTTTAATGCCACTAGAAACCACTTGAGGATTCTCTTAGAGATATAAACTCACAAATCCTTTGAAGAAGTGTGAATCAGATTAATTTGCTTCTTCTCATGTCATGATAAACAATAGTTTACAAGAATAGTAAAATACCTTTAACTCTTTCTAACAATGATTTATATCAGCACATAATTTAATCATGACAAACTGGCAAAGCAGCAAATTTTTCTCAAGAAAAACTAAGTGCAGATTTGGTGTACGATACACAAAACTGGAATGTCCTTTAATTCATTAAAATGTACTTAAATCATTAGCTAGTGAATATTGAAATTAAAATTAATGAAGTCCCACGTAAACTGTTCAAAAGTACTGTGGATGTAGCCTTTACAGTGTCCAAAAAAGGTGGCATCACGAGGTTTTACCAATAAAGGAAAATGGATGGTACTGAATAATTTAATCAGATGAACACACTTGAACAGAATGTGAAATTGTTTGGGCTTTAAGGGTTTACAGCAATCACAGGTTGAGAGTTACAGCTGCTACAACTCTGCATAATAAACAGTGCTGACCAGAGAATGACAAAAAGATGGGGAACAAACATCATATACCCGAATCACACAAGCAAGGCCAAGAAGCATCATCTGTACGTTTCAGCAGGCCATTTCAAAGCTAATCTAAGGTTGTACTTAATTAATTACCACACTGAAAAAAAAAAACCAAACCCAACCTCTATTACTCTAAATCTAAGTATACTTCAAAAGCTCTAGCTAGAGACAGGTTTTAATAACCAGGGGAAAAAAATTATCTCATGACAAATTAACTACTTAACTGGAATCTGGAGACCATCAGTTGCCAAACAAGCAGTTATGGCAAAAATCTCCATTTATAGAAAGGCTGTAATATTGCCAATATTATCAAGAACTAAACTATCCTGTTGACCTCAATTCTGACTGTGAACTAAATCAAACTTGAAAAGGGCAATTCAGTTATTTAAATGCCAATTTTTAAATGACTTTTTTTTTTTTTAAACAAAGTTGTCCTCTAACCTCTTAGCTTAATCTTACTATAAAAACAACAGGGATAACTAACCAGGCTAAGCTACCTTTATCCCTCCATAAGGGACAGATATCTTTATCCCTCCATAGGACAAAAATGCCCTGTATGTATATAACATTTGCCAATCCAGAACAGACACTTCAGCATAATCTGTTGCGCAGAAAAAAAACCCAGAAGAACAGTGAATGTAAATATTTTATTTTGATTATGACACATTTAATTTTGAATTTTAATGCAACATAAGATTAAAAACTGCAACATGAACATTGTTCTGTAAACTTAGACATATGGCATTTGGAAAAGGGACCTTGTGGTTTTCTCAGAACTCTCCAGTCTTTCCCTCCCCTCTGAAACAAAATGGTGTCAAATCATGATGTTTTTATATTTTACTTTTAATGAAATTCTATTATCCAAAGATGAAACTATTTTCACAAGCAGCTGTGCTACTCAGCTTGCTAAATAATTGAGTTTAGCTTTGCCACTTCTCCTCAGCCTCCAGCACATCTGCTCTACTGACAGAAGGGAGAACCAAGGATGGGGACGAGATGAGGAAGCTTTTAACAATGAACCACAAAATGTAAGAATGAAAGTAAAGAATATAGTACATGTATTGTCAACATCCAGCAAACGGTTGTGACAAACAGCATTTGAAAAACTGGGTTGGTTAGAAGAGAAGACGCTGCCTGTAAGCAGTGATCTTGAATGTTTAGCCCCGTAATTTGTACCTAATTATTCTCCTTCCCTTCATAAGTAACCTCCCTGGTAACTGTCAAACCAGTAATCCATCTCATTTAAAATACATAAATTTAGAGCATTTCAAAACAATTTGAAAACGTTTCAGAAATTGTTTTGAAAACACAGTAACACAATTGTAGCCAATTTTCAGTCTTGCTGACATATTTGCCCACTTAAGACATGTTAAAAGTACCTGGAAGCAAAAATTTAAATACCTCATCTCTAGCTTTCTTCAGTGGAAGTACGCATCTTCCAAGAGCAACTACTTCCTGTGACAACATATTTTCTACTAATTATATGACAGTATCAATCATGCTTCTTTTAGGCAGAACTTAAAGTGCATTAAACATGTGTAGAGAGCAAAATGTTTGCTTTGCAAAAGTATTAAACGAATAATGTTAGCCCATTAACCTGAGAGTTAGTTACCACGGACTTGATAACTGCAGTTTAAGTAGACAAGTAGCCTTATGATTTTTAGACAGATCCATCTGTTACAAAGATCTTTAAGTGAACTTCATCTGGATATTAAATCAGATAGTATTTTTATACAATGACAGGACTTAGGACAGTGTAAAATTGCATTCTTGGCCAGAATATGATGCCAAAATGCCAACTAGTAGCCTGAAAGAGATATAAATATTTAAAAAAGAAGTATAACCTTTTCCCTTACTACAAGATTGCAACTTTTACACTATAATTTTTTTATGCTCAACTCGTACGTTCTTTCGGTTTCAGAACAAACTAATTTTACAACTAGCAAAGGTATATCACAGATGTGTTAGCGTAACAGAAATCTGTCTGCTGTTAGTATATGTTTATACACGCAGTTGTAAGGCATATCACTGGAGACCTAATTATTTGTAGGATTTTCAAACAAATCACATCAAACCATCTAAAATTAAAAAAAAAAAAACCAAAAAAAACCAAACTACTTTGATGAGAGAGACAACTTTAAAGGAGCAGGTCCGTAAAATAAAAATTACAGTTTTGGGGAACAGACCTACACACCCTTAGAACAGGTATTTGTTTAGTATCCCAATGTGCAAGGTGTTAAGGCTTTCTTTCCAAAAGTTTGACTTCACGATTTTTGCAGAATTCTTTGGTCAAACTAAGTATCTATTCAGTGCAGTGGTCTTCAGGTAAGCGGAGCTGCCTGCTCATTTGAAGTTCACTGCTGAAGTTTGACCCTAGTTTCAATATATTCTGGAACTTGTGTTTGTATTTTCTGTAGCCTAGCTACAACAAGGATTTTAAAATAACTGAAAAGCACGCACTTTACAAATTAAATATCTACAGTAAAAGCTATTGATTCATCCTAGGCATCATTATCTGTCTTTCTCTTCGCCTCAGACACATAAACACACACTTCCCACACAGCAGTCTCAAAAAAAGCTCAGCTTGTTTCCAGTTAAACTGGTTACAGTCAGGTTTCTTATCTTTACTTCCCCCATAGATAGGAGAATCTTTCCAAACAATGGAAATTTGTAACAACGTCTCATATTTTTCTGTGGGGGAAGAAGAAAAGAAAAAAACAACCAACAAAACACTACCACCACCAAAAAAAACACGTAGTTGATGATACACTTTCTAAGTGCACAACACAGCTTTTTTGGTGTTAGTTCAGATCCATATAGGCATCACACGTATGTCTGAACAATTCAACTGTTTTAAGCACATCATGGACCTTTTGCTGTGATTATCGCCGTGTGCCTACAGTGGTTATTTTTTGCATCTGAATGTAATTACCTAACACCATCTAGCTTGCAGGAAATTGAAGATGGATAATAAGTCTTACAAGTGTTAACCCTACAATTCCTCTAACATTATTGTCACAACTCTGCAGGGGCTATTCCTTCATTACCGAGGAAAGAAAAAAAAAAAAAAAGTCTTCTTAAAAGGAACTTGGAGTACCTCTTTTCTACACCATAACTTAACAACCTAAAATTCTGTCATTTTATGCTAACATTTACGAGAAGCCAAGCAGTTTTAATTCACCATTTTGTGTAACTAAATCCTACATGTTCGATATCACGCAGGACCTAAAAATGCTAGTATTGCACAGCAACCAGGTATTTAACATATTTTCTTTACTTTAACTGACTTGAAGTAAGGTTGAGGTAGATTTCAATGAAAAATAATATGCAACTCAAAATAATTTTTGGATAAAATGCATAAAGAACTGTGATAACCCCTGAACACTTTAAAAATTAAAATTAGATTTTGCTTTCTAAAAATAAAGTTTACACCAAATGGGAATTGATTGCAGGAAGTCCTATTACATGAGCTATGTAGGCAGTTAGACCACAGCAACAGTTTCTGAATTCAACTTTAGATATCTATGTCTGCAATCGTAGCCCACAGCTCTATAGTAAATGGAGAAAAGCAGACAGCACCGAAAGGCAATCGTCTAACCTATCTTGGGTATTTATCTTGAAATGAACTTGGGTAAGCTTCCATCTCTGCACAGTTAGGGCAGGTCCATCCCAGCTGTAAAAACCATGTTGTGAAACTGAAAAAGGAATATAAGTGTTATAAAAGAGCCTAAAAAGTTACTGAATTCTTCCAGCCTCATAGATAATATAGGGACCTTCTGGAAAGTTTCTTAATGTTGTGCAGGAAAAAGACAACCTAATAGTTTTTCTCTACGCAAGGGAATTGTGCCACTGTAGAAAAAAAAAAATTGCTTTAGAAAGTGATTTAGTTAAATCAATGCAAGCTCCTCTGTGGATAATGATGGCTTATGTTTATTTTATTTAAATTGTCATAAGACACTCTTCCCTAAACTAAGACTGTCTACACAAGAGGCCTGATCTAATTTATCTAAGTTCATTCAATTTTCTTGCGTACACAGGTTTAATGGACTCCCATCGTCACCGGCAATGTAATGAGGCAACAGCAACACTAAAGAAAAAGCATATGCTCTGCAAACCAGCAATTAAATGGCATAATATTGTTCTCCTTGATGGCTATAAATAGGTTTTCACATCCAGACAACTACAGACCTGTTTAAAATTTAAGGTCATGTTAAAATGCTCCTAAAGACCCTGTAAATGCAAGAAAACTTACTGGAACCTGGATATCCTGGGGAGGCAAATGCCCCAGCGCTGGGCAGCAATCCTGAGTGGTGGCAATTGTCAGGGGAGGGATTGCATGGGAACAGTAAGACTCCTGCTGCCTTGGCAAGGCTTGACTGTTTTCTGCTGTGTGTACTTATAAAATACAGAAAATAAAGGTTCAGGAAGAAAGAAACCTTAACAGAGCTTCTTTTAGGCATAGTAGTCACCAGGAAGGTAAGATTATAGTCAAGGCAAGACTGCTAATGTTGTATTTGCAGACAGAATTGAAACTGCAATCACCAAATAAATGGCATTTGTTAGCAACAGCACGATAACCTGCTGGCAACCAGAACAGTTATAATGGTGGAATAAGTCATCTGTAGTTCAATTTTATTTGTAAGGTCTTAGTTTTCATCATTAGATCAAGGATATGTTACTATCTGAACACATGTATGATCGATTAATTCTAGAGAATTGGGCTAATCTTCTCTTTAATCCCTTTTGTGCTTCTCTCCAACTACTGTCTAGAGTAGTGTAAACAAATTATATACTAAGACTTTTTTCAATTACCCATTTTTACCAGGATCTTATTTTCTGCAATATTCATTACAGGTAAATCGATACAGTAGTGGTTTTCGGCTTGTAATGTTTCCTAAATCACATTATTCTCCAGGTGATTACTGGATGTGAGAGGAAAACTACCAGAAGAAAGTCACTTAATCTCTGAAAGAGTAAAGTGTTTATATTCAAACTAGTTACTTAACAAGTTATTCTACTTGGGGGGGGGGGGGGGTGTTTTATCAGTATCCTGCAGAATTAGAAGTGGAACCAGGTTACCCTTACACAAATGGATGTCAGCCTAGCAACACAGCACTGGCCATGCTGCAATAGCCATTCTACTCCAAGTTTGCTTTGACTCAATCCATGGACCACTCAATGCTATTAGTGAGCCGTAGAAAGTGGCAGATGCTGAGAAAGCAAGTGGAAGGCAAGTCAAACGAAAGCATTGAAACCAAAAGGATGCTGGGAAAACACCTGATCTTTCTTCTGAATGTTGTTGATTCTTTTCCCAAAGAAAACAAAAAGCAAGGATTTCTTCCCAGCAAGCTGTTAGCTAACTGGTATTTGTTGGTACAGTCTGTAACCCCCGCAGAAATCAAAGCAAAGAGTAAACAGTATTTGGGAAGATGAAACCTTTGTATTACAGCTAAATGGAGGCAGAACAGAATCTGAAGCTTTCTTTCCATTAGATTGTACTGACATATTCATGTATTACCGCCGAGGAGTGGAACAAAAGCCACTTGAATATGCCCCCAATGGAGACACAGTATTCGATCATCTACCTTGGCAGTTACGTCTTTATCATGCACTGATTTATGCACAAATGCACCAGCAGGACAGACCTGGTAGGTGCTTATTAAAAACCTAAAATGCACTTTCTTGCAGACTTCCAAGACAGCATTTTTTGAAACAACATTATTCCCTTTTGAAGTGACATGCTTTCTGGCATCTACTGCACAACATTTCCTCTTTGTTGCAGCACGCATATTTAATCTTTTTTAAAAGAAAATCTTTCAACAACTGCAGTGAAGCGTATCCTTCATACTATAGAGTTTCTGAAGTTTTGTTGCTCGTATTTATTTCAGAAAGAGGCAGCTCACAGCTATCAAAGTGGGATGTCAAATAAAAAATATTCCAGAAATAGGCCTAGGCTTACGTTTTCTCCTGCACACAGCACTGCTAGCACACTTCCCCTTGCACACAGGTCCTTTCATACCCAACCAATTTTCTGGCTTCTGCACTTTAAAAGATAAAAAAGAAAGGCCATGGAAGGACAGTATGACGTTACACTTTTTGTTGGTAACACACAGTTCAGTTCCCCACTGTCACCTCTGGAACAAGGTTCAGGCAGCAGAGGAGGAGGGCTGGCAGAGCACCTCTGCAACCTCCCTGCTCTTTCACATTCCCAGACAACTACATTGCTAGAAGGCAGCCTGAGTTTAGGCTGCTGGGAGCAGAAATTCAAATATAGCAAACTTAGGTAGAGTGTTGGTTCAATTCTGCCACAGTTACTTACCAGTGGAAGCAGTTCCTATACTTACACCTCAGTTTTGCATGAAATACTCCTTTATACTCAACTAGTACATCACCGGTCAAGGTGCAAAGGCTTCTCATTTAAAGAGAGTGATATAGAAGTATATTCTTCAGGCAGAATCACCAGACTATTTGCTCTATGTTATATTAGCAGTGTAAACTGAACTTAACTAGCACACAACTACATCTTTATTATTAGATTTTGTCACTGGGAACTATGTTAGATTAGATGAACAGCAATCATGGGTAAAGAAGTCATCCCTTAAAACCTGAAGGTTAGCTGCAAACACTAAGAATCAGAAAAACAAATTACCTTGGAAGTTACTTTTCCTCAGCTGTAGTATACTACTGTGCAACAGCAAAACTAAAGCTCACTATTTCACCAGTACAGATTATCCCCATGAAAGATAAGCTCCGAGGACTAGGTTACTAATCCTGCCTCTGACATTTAGCAGTTCTGTTGTATCAAACAAACATGGTTTCAGTTTCTTTGTAAAGCAGAATGTTAATACTTGTCTACTTTCCCCAGTGGCATTGTGAGGATAAACGTATTGTCATAAAGGTCTTTGAAAATGAAAAGATGTAAGCATTTTTATTGATGTTTTATTTCCCAATCCACTAGAGTATACTAAAAGTAATTTCACAATTGTCAAGTGCAACCTCTACCTATACATATTTCTCAATTTACCAGTCCTTTCTCTCTACAAATTGCACAGACGAGAGAACAGCTCACCAAGTATATTCTCTAGCCAACACTGCTTGTGCGCAAAGGATAAAATCAGTTGCTGAATATGACCAAAATAATTTTAGCTAACTACAGCTGATCCAGTTTGCCTTGCTGTTACATGGTTGTAAACACACCCAAATGATTTGGGGTTTTGCTCATCAATCAAATTGATCATAGCTACTATAATAACCAGATTGAAAAAGTAGTATTAATAAATAATATCTTCAACAAAGAAATAACCTTTCTATTGAGTCTTTTTCTTTTCCTCCTTCTACAGAGGAGGAAACCAATTCAGCGTCAGAAAGAAAAATCATCCAGGTTAAATAGTGACTATCAAAAGAATTACTTTTACTTAATTACTGATCTGCTTGACAGAATTCTTTCTATTTAAACTGAAGTTGGGAATTATGCAGGCCAGTTTTAGGAGCAATGAGGGCATACCTATACTGGAGAGTATGAAGAGCTCTGTAGCTATGTACAAAACAGTACAAAATATCTAATAGACAGCTAGAGAACGGGAAGGAAGGAGGGACTAGGGAAGCATGTCCCTAACCCTATTGTAATGCCAGCTGTCCCTTTGCTTACCTTTTGGAGGGAAGATATTTGATGTGTTCCATAAAGAGTCACTCTGAGTGAGTCCCAGTTTGATTTTGCACATGCTGGAAGATACCTTTTTAGTCCTCTGTGAAATGACTGTATGAGTTCTTTCTCCCGTGGTATCCAGTGAACACACTGGATTATTCCCAAATATGTTTTTTTGTTTTCCTTACAAAAAGTGTCCTCATTTTCCTCTATACACGTTTCTTTAGTATATAATAAACAAATGAAGGAACATGACAGAAATTAATGCCTGCAGTGCAAGGCTGAAATACAAAAGTAGTTGCTTGGCAACCAGCACGAGAAATAAGAGTTTATGCCTGTACAAACGGCCAAGAGAGTGGCATGAGTACCATTTGTGACTGCTGTGAAAAGGATGGGTAGGGGAGAGGACAGATGAAGGCGGGTTGTTTATTAAATGCGACTCTAGTTTTTCCTAATTTCTGTAGTTTCCTCACAAACGTGCAGGTGTCAGAATGCACTAAAAGTGTATTTTAGATTGCTTTCCTTCTATGTCCTTATAGTACTGTCTTTAATCAGTAAGTCAAGTTTTATTTAAAAAAAAGCTATGCTTTTTCATAACACTTAAAAATATCTAAAGAGGTGTAAACGAATACCAATTTCCATATCTACTTTTCTCCTTAAGGATTGACGAATTGGACATTTGCAGCTGCTTTCCCAAGGAACAATGGATCCAACTATAAACATTCTGGCAGCTTGGAACAATTCATCAGCCTGTTGTAACTGTAAATACATTCACCAAGAAACACTGACTTTTCAGTAAAAATATACGTGCAATTGTTCCTACACCCAAATGATACCAGACTCTGACTGTTTGGAATAATGGAAACAATATACACAGGCCTTCTCTTTACAGTATCTGAGGCTTTTCAGTAACTTTGTTCATATATGCCAATATTGAAGAGAATTACCACCTCTGGCCCAGAAATCCTTGTACCGCAAATTCTTGGAGGTGAGAAAGATAATTCTGAGGAATTATCATTTTATGCTTACTTTGTTATTATCCTTCTCTTCCAGCACCCATTGTTGACCACTATTGGATGTTAGACTAGACTGACCTGTGGTCTGATCTGTATGGTCATTCTAATGTTCAAATTAGAAATGTTAGAAATGTGAGAGACGTTAGACTGAGCTGCATTCAACATGAACATGCTCCTCACCACAAACAGGATTATATGAGCATGTTAGGGGAACACCTAACCTGCCTGTTGTATTATATACTGTATTGTTTCTCTGAATCCATTTGCCCAACAAGGCTTGCAACTACGTCACGTTCTGCAGAACACCATGCATTAGTACTGACAAGTAGGTGTCTGTTGGTGTGACCAGCAGTAAACGGCATCGATTCACTTCCTTTCGGCACACTAACACATCACTATAACCGCTACGCTATCTTTTACATTGTCAGTAGATGTACTCATCCATGGCGTTATTTTAACCCTGCAAGTAACAGCAGCAAGTGGAAAATCAGAGTAAAGTTACCTCTAGCTGATGCAGTAAACAATATTTTAGGAACCTTTGGTACCAGTTTGGGGAAAAACAAAATTGTTGAAGCAGTTGCCGTAGCATACCTAAAAATCCCTTTTTTGTTGATGATATCAGGACAGTCCTCCAACTGATACAGCAGTACCAAGCTTGGACAGGCAAGGAAGATGATAAATACTATCAGCAGAGGAAGTATTTTAATTCCTAGTGAGGACTAACAAAAAACCCAATCAAACAATACCCAAACCAAAACCAACAAAAAACCCAGTCACAACCAAGCCGCCGTGCGCTGCTACTTGTGGTTTGGGTAGTTTTCGATTTGTGGACTGCAATGGTTTCAACAGAGAATAGAGAGATCAAAGAATGTATTTTTACTCTTTACAATATCAATATTACCCTAATGCAAGCTTCAGTAAGCTACAGTCTCCTTTTGAAGGCTGAGACATCTAACTTGCAAATTTCATCAGAATGTGTGGGATCAAGGAAGGGGAACTAACAGTGGTATATTCTTCCATTTTCTTCCTCCTGCCCATGCAGAATTCTGAAGAGTTATTTCTCTCATCAGTTCCTAAACTAATACTCTACAGCTGGTTATTCACCTAACTTTTATTGTTCTACATTTAGATTTACTAATAAATGTTATTCCAGGTTTAATGTATGGGATCTATTTCCACCTAACACATTCAGTATTACTCTTAGTACATCCACTACCATATTTAATTGCTCCTTCATGCTATTTTGAATCTAATGGTAAAAGTTTCAAATTAATTTCAGCCCCTGGCTTCTCAAAAAATTGATACAAGGACAGAAAATGTCAACCTTCTCTTAAATGAATAATGGATGATAGTTACTGAGATGGTCTCAGTGACCATAAATTCCCAGGAAAAAAACCTTCTTTATAGTTTGAGGAGGTATAACACTTGCAGAAAGAACAAGTAAGGGACTGATGGATTTCCACTCCATTTGCTTTGCAGTCTATGCAAACGTGAGGTAATCATGGACTTCCAAAAGTCTTCTTCCTAAACCACTCTTGACTACATAGGACAGCAAGTCTTTCTGCTTCATTCAGTCGCTTCCACTGTGCTCACACACATAGTGTTCTTAAAGCTAGCACAGCCGACATCAAAGGACGCTAATGAGATCGAAACTTAAACAGGGGTAGAGCATGCACCTTGAAAGTCACTTCCCAGAGAACAATGACCAAAGGTATCGACATGTTTTGAGCTAAATAGAAAGCTCTCTTTGTTTAATTGTTCCTCAAATTTTGTTTCGCTCAGCATGTCAACACCTACTTTCATTACCACAAATATATGCTAATCAAGCTATTGATGTTATCCTTGGGAAAGAGATCTGAGGTTAAGTTTGCTCTATTTCTAAATTCTTGGGAAACATTCTGCAGAATGACAGCCTGAATGGAAAAAAAATATATATGTGCTATCTGAGGTCTTAGTATTAATCAGCTATACCACCTACACCAAAATAAAACCTTACTAGGAAATTTTTTTCATTAAAACTTTACTAGGCCAAATTGTAATCTTATTTACATTTATTTCACACTATAAAAGGGCTAAATGCAAGAGCTTTGATGGCTAGAGGCTTATTTTATATTTATGAGCTATCAGGATCAGCCTCAGCAACCTAAGAGAGCGAAACAACAGTAAGACACATTACAGATGTGTCAGCAATAGGTAACACTGTCAGAATTACTCAGCATGAAATCTCTCATCCTAGAAATGGGACTCTGGTGGCTGTTCCACAGGTGCTGGATAATACAGGTATGACAGAACAGACTCTAGACACTCATTACTTCACTCAAATTTTCCAAACAAACTTCCTTGTAAATGCAAGATGCTATTGAGACATCAGTAATCTTTAATAGCCTAGCCAAAATTCAGTTTCTGAGCATCACAGAGGATAAAATTCCAGCAGTCTCCACGAGATAATAGGCTTAATCATAAACACCATTCAGCTTCTAAGATTTAAAGCATTTGTCCTGATAGAAACTTGAAACAAGACATTTTTCTTATGTAGTTGGTTGAAAAGTAATATTGTACTTCAAAGGAAATAAAATACGAATATAAAATGACCAAACCTCTTTTGTCTCTAAACTTGCTATAATAGCAGCAAGATCAAAATATGCCTGCCAGGTACTATACCAATACGAATCAATCATTTTGTATGAATAGCTTCCTAATAAGGTCAGTGATCAAGTTACAAGAAAGTTATCAGGGAAACCACTAAGTTTAATTGAAGCAACCACCACACAATGATGGTGTCTACATCAAGTGTGTAGGTACTCAGACAGAGCAGGTGATCTCGCCTCCACAAACCCAAGTACTGGAGTTCAAAGGTGAGAAAACAGATGGTGAAACAGGATGGACTCAGTCCAGCCACATGGCAAGCATACCAGGGATATGGTATGGATATCCCTGCTTACATGAATTACATGCAGTATTTCCAAGAACAGAAACTACCTCATCCAAATTTGGACCTCACAGACTACTGGTTTTAACTCTTCTCTTTCTATGGTTAATGTATTTAAAAAAGAAAAAAAATACAAACATCAAAATACAAATAAAAGGTTATTCAGAATGAAATAAGAGAATCTTTGTCAGGGACTGTACAGTTACAAGCAAACAAGAAAAATACTGGCCCATGAAAACAAGCAAGCAATGAAGAGTTTGATTCTCCAGTTCTCATGGGATTGTTATGAACAGCTAATTAGGATGAGATTGTTCTAATGGCTTACTCTATAGCAAGATAATACACCATTATATACAACTTCTTCTGTAAGCCAGGTATAATGTTCAGTTTAAAACTATGTTTATTTAATATACAGCTAAGACATTTTAAACCATATCTATGCTAATTTAGACAAACCAACCAAACAAATGTAATTCCCAAAAGGACCTAAAGGAAGGGCAGAAATTCAGCTACCATTATCCTAAATACATTCTTTTGTCTAAAGACAACTATTTGAAGCTCGTTTGGCAAAAATTATTCTATTATTGGAAAGTAACAGCCTAACAACATATTCTGTTAGACTTCTTCATCCTCCTATCCCCAACATATTAGTCCATTAAAAAAAAAAAAAAAAAAGGTGCTAAAGGAAGCAGCTGAAAATTGGGATTTCAAGCTTAAGATGGTGGTTACGGTAGTATTAGATTTACATTTTCCTAAATCTTTCCTCTAGGAAATAGCTAAAAGAGGAGTAAATCCCAATACTACCTATGAGAAAGAATCACTTTTGGGTCTTGGAAAAGTGGTTAAGAAAATTCAGTAGGTCTCTTTCCAGTGACCATGGATGAGACCCATAATTAACATACAACTCTTTTTGAACACCAGAGCTAACTTTTAAATTGTACTTCAAAATTGCACAGGTTGCAGTTCTAGTGTGAATCGTAATCACGGTTAAAAAATAAAAAGCCTATGTTTATGCTAGAAATTAATAAAATATAGGGAACATAGGACAAGCAAAGTATAGCATGATGACTTTAAAGTTAAGACTTTTCAAAGACTTCATTATTAAAAGCATGTATAATGCATTCCCTACAATGTCTAAGTACACCTAATGCATCCCTATGTACAATTTAGTCTGATGACAATCACTCATGATCCTTAGTCCTACTATTTCTGCAAATCTGTTTAACTGCTTCCAATTAGAAAATAATTCTTATCAAAAACAAGTTTACAAACTGTCACTAATGGGTTAATACAGGATAAAGAAAAGCTTGAAGGAGTCAGAAGAACATTTCTGCAGTTTTTCTAGAGGCTGAAATTTCATGAAGTAAATAATCTATTGGCCAATTTCCTGTATGCTTCACAAGAAAGAAGTCTCCAGGAGAATTTAACTGAAGAAGACCTTTGGTCTAACCACAGCTTTGATTGTGAAAATATAAGAACTGGTGGTGCACTCCAATTAAACATTTCAGTCGGTGACATTAAGTGTGGCACTGAAGTTTTTCACCACGGAATTTTATTCTGCTTTTAGCTAATACACAACAATGTGGTTTTGCTTCTAAAAGTCAAGGAGATTTTATCACAGATTAGCTAAATCTGTGGAACTTCCGTGCAGAAATTACAAGGCATATATATTGCTTCCTTTAACTCAAAGGGTAGAAGCCTGCTCTGTCCTTCAAAACACTGAAATCCTACCACGCATCTGATGAGGAGTAAGTGCGTCTCTCCTCCTCCTCCTCCTGCAGCTCTGCAGCAGAGCGGATGGCGAGTCCGACCCAGCAGCTGGCACCAGGACCGACGGCTTGTTTGAGAGACCCCGCTATTCTTAACAGGGCACTCGAGTAACACAGAGTCAGGCTGCACCAAGGGGGACAGCAAAAGTACCTTTAGTTTTCTGTTGTGCTGCACGCCAGGAAGGAGCAAGAACCCCAACACCAACTGTCAACAGCTTGTGGTACTGCTGGGCAGCACCAAGGGGCACAGGGTACGTGGTGCTCCCCACCTTAACCATGGTGAAGCCCGGTGTGCCCGCACTGTTTCACTTCCCCCAGCAAAAGAAATCTTACTGAACAGCTTTTACAAAAACAAAACAGCTAGCTTTTTTTTTTCTAGCTACTAATACAGGCTACCAGTTCACTGAAGTGAAAAACTTGTAAAACCCCACCCCGTACCTAATAGACAAGATACAACCATTGGAAGAAGCGTATTTTGATTTCGCAATCTTCCCCCATCCCCTGCTCCCCAAGTACTATAGTGTTTGTTCAGCGGTAGAAAGTTGAACACTGAATCATGAGAATTTTTACCTAACCCTGATGTACAGAATAAACGCAGTAGATGTTTTGCCATCTGTGCAGCAAAGCATTGCTACTTAAGTGTTTTCATTAACCGTGATTTAAATATATTTAGCACAACTAACTATTCTATTTCAGTAAGATAATACTGGCAAAAAAACCCCCACTTTGCTCTATTTTTAAGCAAATGATTGATGCAATTCCTAGGCAATAGCATTTCTCAATAATTACATCCACCTCAAGTACTAAAAAATTCAAACAACTGAATGCAAGAGGTAAGTGTCTCTACCTATGCACCCCCTAAAACTTGTTTGCTTTGTTTTAAATAAGCTTTTGGAATTGAACACAAACCTCCACAGATTCATTAATACCTTTTATTTTTAAATCACATTTTCATTTAAGCAGCTTAAATATTTTAAAAGCAGCCTCTGGCTCTGTACATAAATAAAAGAACGCAGCAATATCCTTTAAAAGATAAGATGGGAGGCAGTACAATCAACGACGTTATTACTTTTTTGTGGCAGATTGCATTCTAAAGGGAAATAAGTAATTTCACATACAGGAAAACGAAAAGGTAAGTTTAACATGCTTCTATTCTTTGTAGGAAAGACATCAGTGATAAAAATGACAGGTTAATATATTTCCTAGTACATTTATTCATGTGCTTATTTTGCAAGCCATAGAGCTAACTGTCAGCTTTTTGATACAGTTCAGTAGACAGTGACTTTTGCTAACAGTTAGCAGATTCCACACACTCAAGGAAAAAAAAAAAAAAACCACCAAATAAAACAAAACAGATGACCATTGACTCTTCAAATACATACACTTTACTGTACAATAATTACACAAAGAATAGAAATATGACTTTTAAGGACAGAATAAACAGGTAATAGTTTAACTAGTTTTCAAAAGGAGAAGCAGGTTTTTAAATTTTTTGAAAGTGAGATCTACTAAGGTAGCAAAATAAAGATTTAAATATTACATATAGGTTCCAAACTCATACTAAAACATGTTTCCGTATATATTTGTTTATATACCTATACATGAATGTAAGGCACATGTATGTATGTATAAATATAAATACATAAATACATACACAGCCTATGTAAATATGTTTTATTGCTGAAGGATATTGAAGTATTTTGACTGATTTCAACAAGTATTTAAAAAAAGCAATTATACTGAAATGAAAATATTTTGTAAGAAATGATGCTATTGGAAAAAACGCTAGTACCTGTAGCAACTAATATAACTAACTTCAGTATTTTATAAATGTTAAACCTCCCTATTGTGGAAAGCATACACTAAACAATTGTTTAAGAAATTGTACCAATAAGTTAAAACCTTATCTTTTTAAATGCTATTGAAAAATTGCTCTTCTGCAGAATATGATACAGATTATTGTTTTAAGATGGTAAAATACAGAAATAGTCCCTCTGATTTTGGAGTTGGGATTGTAGCCAAGTGATTCATACTTGAACTTCCTAAGCTAGAAGTGGAATGACAGTAAAACCACTTTCTCAGTCTCAGATGTTTTCTATGGATTTCTAATATTTATTTGTCATAGTGTAGAACTAGGATGACAAATAAATCATTGATGAGTGAGCAGCAGGAAGCCTAAACTACTCGATCAGAAACAGATAAACAACACTTCTTTTTACCAGTGACTTATAGAGAATAAGGCCTCCATGAAATGGAGATTCAGGTTCAAGAAAAACCATTGTGACATCATCCAGAAAACAAAATATGCTGAAGAGGTAATGCTAAATTTGTCACCACTTGTAGAAAGTTATCCTTACACATACGCAGAATAAAGCAAGCTGTCTAAAGTCCACTGGAGGAGTTTCGATTTCTGTCAGATTGCCAGTGCCTTATTTCAGTATTGTATGTTTCCTTCATTTTATTAATGCAAATCTTTAGCCACTTGGCTACTGTAATACTTGAAGTCTTTTTAGGCTTCAACACAGGAATGCCACACAATCAAAACTACAGTAGATTTTCTGGACATTTTAATTATTCTCATGTGTCCATAGAATGACGTGAATGGGGAATAAGGATGAACAAAAAACTTGGTTTATTATTCATGTAAAAGTTGCAAGACTAAGTCCTACAAGATCACTTGAGTTATTACTGGCATATGCCTACACACCTGTAGGAGACAGGGCAGGGCCATGTCATCATACTTGCTCGGTTCCCAAAGGAATAGAGCTGCATTAAAGGGCCACATTGAAGCTAATAAATTCTGCATCCCACCAGAGCTCATTAGCTAGGGCTCAACAACACAACATTTCATAATGAAATGATAACATCAGCATAGCTTCTCCTGAATAAAGTCATAAGTTTTAATGTTTAAATATTTATTAAGTTTGTATTTGCACTACTACATGCCATACGCAGTACTTAAGAGGTCTGCATGAATAAAAATCCTTTTCAGAAGATGGAAAAAATTAATTTCCAAGTATTTGTCTGTCATATTTTTTCAATGCATGCACGCAATATCAAAGCATTTTAGTTACGCATGACCACTGAACAACTTTTGGGGGAAAATAATTAAACCCCTAAACACTTGTCTGAAAGAAACATTCAAACTTTATCCCAGTAAAGGTCACCATGTTCTGGGTATGTCCAAATCTGAGGCAAAACTCCCATACTCCACTGAAAGCAAACAAGGATTTGTATATCTAACACTTTACCCTTCATGCAGCAAACTGAATGTCTTCTAAGTCATAGCTACTAGGTACTCTATTGGGTAGAAGTTACAATGAATGCACAATATGCTTATTCAGTACTCTAACTTGTATATTATAATACTCATGTTAAAATCTATGGTCTTTTACCTTCCACTGTGTTCAAAATGAATAAATTATTTTAAGCATTTTTTTCACAGACTATTTTGTCTTGAAATTATCACTTTTTAAAGGAGTGGTATAACTGTAAGTAAAACTATTTATTAGAAATTTAAAGTCAATTTTGTGGTTAATGGAAAGAATTTAATTTCTTCCCATTTGATTAAAAATGTAGATGTGGCTAGGGTAAATATTCCATCTGAATATTAAGTACATCTAAACTATGTGAAAAGCCAGTGCAACGTCTTCTTCAGCAGTTGAAATTTGAGCTGGAATTACAAAAAGAATTGTAGAATACCTAGCTATCCATAAGCACCAGCCATTTCCAGGCATTAATTGAGTTTTAGCCATCAAAAAAATTCATGAGATTGGCTTTAGCTGCAAATTTACAGCAAAAATATGCATCTATTTTCGTTCTACTTTCATCCAGGAATTCTGAAGGCTCATGACTGCTGTTTTAAGTGAAAACTGCTCTCTCTGACTGTGGGAGTGGGTCTTCATTGCGAGATTCACAATACAACGCTTCCCCTCCCCCTCTTTTTTTAAACAGTTCACACACTAACCATTAACGTGATACTTCAAAGACTATTCTGTAGTATTTTAGTCCAAAGAGTTTAGACGATGTTTTGAATACACATGCGTGATCTTCCCCATTGTACGACCCTTTCTTCAAGTATGTTTCTACCATCCTTATTTTTAAGGCACAAGTCAAGTTCTCATCGTGTGATGAAAGCTAAAGGTCCAACTACCTTCATTTTCTACTGGTTGTAAAAATAAGGAATTGCCAATAACCACAACAAATACATACAAGAAAATCTGTAAAAAAGTAAGCGTACAGTTTGGTGTATCTCAGTGTGATCTTCATGTAGTTAACCAGAACTAAGTTTGCTTTCAAGACAGTGGAGATTAAGACAGCAGAAGGCACAAAAGTTAAAAATACAATAAATAAATTTATTTACTATTTATCCAAGCTGTATGCTCTTGCAGGCTCTGTTCTAGCAATAGTTACATAAGCAAAATGACTAAAAGAGAGTCTCGGGGGCTAAATGTTCTGCTTTCAGGAAACAGCATGAAGGGGAGAAGACCCAGGAGAGAAGAGTGACGTGATGGCTATGTGCCATTACAGAGACGTGCTGAATACCAGCCCCTATCAAAACCAGAGGAGATACCGGGAAATATCATGCTTGCCGATGAACTTCACAGCCTAGAACAGACATCTCACTTAGACATACTTTCAATGCTGTTCCATGCCTACTACAAAGTCCCTGCCACTGACCTTATACCTAAAACACTTGCTAGCTTTGCACTACAGAAATTCCTGAGTTTAGCCCTGTTTCTTAAGCTTTTAATACCAGAAATAAGCTCAATTATTCTGATCTACAAGTGGAAATGACCTTCATGATCTTTGATCTTTCTTACAATTAGATACTGTGATACCGAGTACTGCCTTGCAGCATCAGAGGATAATAAAAACCCAAGCTTTCTCCAAACTTTTACCTGTCCTAAGCATTTATGTTAATGTAATTCCCTACCTTGCTGCGTATGCTCCCAAACTGCACATACCTCTCTCCCTTTCTTCATAAACATGCATTCTTTCTCTTTTTTTTTTTCCTCCCCCACACCCACACATAGCCAATGTGTCAAGATAAGAGAGATTTCTGGCAATATATTTTAAAAGGAAGTGTGTTAAATTGGTGGAAAGGCAAAAAGTAAAAATTTTAATAAAGTAAAACTTCCTGTCCTCTAACTTTTTAAAGATTATTTAGTTGACGAAAAGAGGTAGCGTTTCTTCTGAGCTATAAGACAGCCTCCACTCCCATTCCCACCCACATCCACTCAGTATCCAGCATTTTATGCTGCATTGGCCCTAAGACACATCTTCTAACAGATGTTTTGCTTTTGTGTTAAATTTACACATTCTTTGGAGTTATTCCTTTGAGTCTGTCTACTGTAATTTTCATCACATCTTTAGGTTTTGTTTTACAAGTATTAAAAGGTACTGAAAGAGATTCCCAAGCCATGAGACGGAAGGAACTGCCAAAGGTCAGGTTTTACTTTTCTCATAAGTCCAGCAAATAAAGAGAGAATACAACACACGCTTTTAATAATGCCATTCTTTCAAATGTGCATCAACAACAGTGAACTGTCACTGTAAGTTTCAAATTAAATGTGACATTTTCAGTATGTAAATGCCAGAAGATGGGAAAAAAAAAAAATTCAACTACTCAGTTTGTTTTTCAGCTAACTGATGCTTTCTTAAAAATTTCTTTTATCAATTTTAATTAAATCTGAAGGTTGCCTTAATATTAATGCACTCATTATTATTTTATCAAAAGCGTCTTGTTCAATGTGAAAAAGAATTATCTCTACTTTAGACAAGTCAATCATCATAAACAGAATAAAATAAATATGACACTTTCATCTTTAATGAAAACATATACAAAATGAAATACCACACACATCCCTGAAACCTAGCCTGTTAACCTGTTAATTCTTTCCCTTTGACCATTTTTAAGAAAATCCAGTTTGGGGAGAATTGCTCATGTATCCACAAGAGGATAAGCCTTCATTCAACATTTCCAGTTAGACTACCAAGGACTTGAGAAGAGTTAGTAAAATTGGGTGGCAACACCATCAAATCTATAATATTCTAGATGACTTCAAATAATCACAATGCAATTTTATTTAAATAATGCATCCTTGTAATATTTTACTGTTCCTGCCTATATTACGTTACTCTTTCTGTTTATAAAGAGTTTAAAACTAATCCACTGATGTTTTAAACATGATGCCTATTCAGAACAGCAAAAGACAGATACAAATATAGAGGTATAGCAGTAGAAAGTAATGCTAAAATGGTGAAATATTCCATTATATTTTATAATCATTGATTAACTCTGTGCCAGTTTATTAACTGTTTTTGAATGGAACATTATGGTAAACTCTAACCTGCCTTTTTAAGGATAAATTTGGGCTTGCTCCCAAAGTTTGGGAATACAAGCAATATATGCATCTATATTTTTCTAAATGACTGTTTCCAGAACAGCCAATCTGCAGTGGATTACTCTAGAAATGTTTTGCAGTGTCATGATTTAATATGTCTTAGCAAAAGATATTGAAAGGAATGATTTTAAGGCTTTGGATTCCCTCTTATGCTATTAGCTACAGAATTTTGACAGTAGTGGATCCCCTCGTATGTGACTGCAGACATACGCTGATACCAAAAGCACCTGCAGTGTAAGATACCCCCATGATATTTCCCCCAAGTTATCCACTTTCCCCTTTTAATACTGTGCAGTAGAGTTGACCGGAGCAAAGTTTGCCCACAATGCTGACAGTTATGTTAACAGTCTCACTTATTTGTACAAATCACTTGAATTAAACATTTTTAATAATTAAGTCATAAGCATCTTCTGTGACACTGTGATAAGCAAAGAAATGAGGCAGACAGCTGAAGTCACTTTGGACGCAAGGGCCACAGACCCACCTCCCACAGCAGGTTCAGAGCTTTGTGAGACCTGCTAGACGAGAAAATGAACTGCCAATACCGTAGAAAGGTTACAATAATCGCAGACAATTCTGGAGAAAGGAAAGTTAGCATTGCTGTACAACAAAGGCTTCAACTAGCGAGCCGAGAACAGATTTCTGTAAATAATGTGACAAAGGTGTTCAAATGTTAACTTATCAGAGGGAACTTTAAAATCAGTTGTCTGAAGGGAAGCCACCTGAGGTGGGCTGGAAAACAAACTGTAAATGCTTATCCAACACAGTAAGAAACTCTTAATGAGAAGGGGATCAAAGCACTTAAATTCTAGACAAAGTAGGCTACACGACTTGCTTCACAGAGATATTCCCCTGTAAGATTCTTGGAAACAAATATGTCAGCATAGACAGAGTTTGAGTAGAGAACTGTACATAAACTTGAAAAGTAAAAATTTACTTTTGACTGACTGGAAGCCGCTCACAGGGGAAGCTCAGGCGTGCCCCATCCAGCACATGAGATGACAGAGCAGGAAAGAGGGTTCCCCACGAGGCCAGGGCTCAGCAGCTCCTCAGGGTGGGACAAGATGACAAATCTCAGGTATAATACCCACAGCTTGATGAGTCTGCTTACTGCAGGTGGCTTCAAGGCCCCATAAATACCCCATGACTTGCTTCTCAGGTGACAGCCATGTGGTGGCCCAAAGGGGGCAGACACAGTATGAGGCATTCCCCCATGCTACAGCTGGGACTGCACCTGGGGGCACCTATCCCTGGTATGCATTTGGAGCACCGCCCCATCCCCACGGCCATGCCTGGCAGTCCTGGGGCCACGGCCCCGGTCACCATCGTGGCTCTGTTCGCCCACCTCGGGGCATGGTGGGACAGGGCCCATGGGGGAGGTCCCTGCCCCAACCTGCCCCATGCCAGTCTGCCCCGAGCTCCCCCCCCATAGCCAGGGGCTCCCCACTCACTACATGGTTCGCCATGCCCCTGCAGGTACTGTGTCACTCACAATCTGTCATAAACTACCAGAAGCAGATTTTGGTGGGCTCTGCGACCTGGGGTTGCTCTGCACCCAGAGTGAGGGAGGCTAGATGCTGCGGTTCCCCCCTCCCAGCCCAGGTCCACACGTATGCCAAAGGGTCAGGGATGCGCATGGTGCTAACATGCCCGGCTGCACAGGTCGAGGCAATCGGAGAAACGTGCTTTTATTGGAACTCAAATAAACACAAGCAGCACTGGCATAAACACCAACAGCGCAGCCAGCCCAGTCCCAGCCGGGGATCGGGACAGGAGGCCACTGGCAGTCACATACAGAGATCCCTGGCAGCTGGCCCTGGAGTCCTGGTTTTTGCAGCAGCTGGTCCCCCCCAGCAGCTATCCCTACAGTTATGACCCCCAGACCTATGGCCTCCTGTCACCCATGGCCCTTTCTCCAGTAGCTGGACCCCAACATCTCATCATGCTCACTGCACAGTCTTGCTTCAGGGTCACTGGTGGTCACACACACGTGCGTGCATGTGCACAAGAGCACGCTCACACAGAAAATCATCAAGAACGAAGTTTAAAACTAAGAACAGACTGCGGTGATAAGGTGCAAGACAAGCATACCAACCATCAGCTTGCTTAAATATGACCTGCCCTTTTTATACCCCCTTCTCTCCATTTTCACATGCTTGTTCTTCCCCATCCACGTCTCTACCTTTGCCTTCTCCCAGTCAGCCACTTGCACCCAATTACGTTTTTCTCGCTAATCCCAGTTCAGGATTTCTGATCTTGCTACCCAGGTCATCTCAGCTTTCCATGGTATCAATGATACAACTACCAAGCCACCACGTGCCCTGCAAGGTCTTACTTCCCAAAAGGTTTCCAATACTCCCCCCAGTTATTGGTGAGGTTTGGCCACCTTTTTCATAACCCTTAAGAACCTGTGAAACCCAGCTGCTCCTCACGGTGCTATCTGTAAGTCCTGTCATCTTCTCACCCTGTTGCTCCATAGCTCCAGTGATTTCTCACGTCATGTCTTGTAGTTTCTCACTGTTTGTTCAGCGAGCTAAACCTCAGGCCAGAACCTAATTATCTGTCTGCATATCTTCACACTATATCCTTGTGTCTCACCACTTACGGAAAGCCTCTGAAAAATCAGAGAAAGTGCCCAAGAGCTAATAAAGTGCCTTTACTTTGTCCCGTAAAATTTCACTCCTGTTTGCCTGAAATAGATTCTGGTAAGAATTATCATTTCCCTTCTGTTGCCAATACCATCCGGCATCATGCCAAAAGTTTGCCTGAATATAATTTGTATTAATGGCATTCAAAATTCTGAGCAAGATGCTAAAAAAACCCCAAACCACCCCCACTCTCCCAAACACCCCCAAAAATAGTTGCCTTAAAAATTGGGAGTTTCTAACATCTATTGTCTTCTCTTCTTCCTCAGTTTTGAGCTATCAAAACCGAACATTTACTGTTTATAGACATTCATGGGAGAGAACCACCTCAAAAAAAAAGAAAAAGCTGACATTCTTATTCATCCATCCAAATAGGTTTGCTCACAGGTGAATTTATTCTCTGAATAAACTTACTCACATGAGGATGTTTTAAAAAAAAAAAAAGAACATAAAAAAGCATGGAAAGATGCAGCAGTGAAGAAGAATGTTTTCCTAAGAACAAGGGGAAATAAAGTCCAAATACACTGCCTCCGTTCTTTTTCCACGCACATCAAGTCTCAGTGGTCCTACTCCCCTCAAGAGTACTAGACAGAAATTAAATTTAGCAGCCTAAACTAGCTCTACTCACACTTGCTGCTGCTATTAATGTTAATTTTCTCATTCAGGCTGTATCATAATGCCAAGATGAAAGATTCAGACTGCTAAAGAATAACTAGCAGCAGTGAGAGGCTGCCTGGGGAAAAGACAGAGTTGCACATCATATAGTATAATTTTTACCATCGGGACTGTTTGAGGATCTGGAGAGAAAGCAAGGGGATGAGAGGGAAAAGAAGGAAAGTAGCACAAATTATCCCTTGTTCATGTCCACTTACTTTTTGTTTCAGAAAAATACGGTAGCCCAAGTGCAAGACTTTAATCTTATCAATTTCACTGAAAATTATAAGATTAATTCAAATATCATAACACTGAATATACTGTGCAAGCTAATAGCTACATTATTGAACCATAAACATACTGTTACTTGTAGCGAGTCCCTTAAAATGCTGTGTTTTAATTTCTAATGCCCTGTTCTTATGAGAAATTTGAAGGGAATAAAGGCTTGGTTGTTCAGTAAATACTTCAACTTTTAGAATAAAATAGAACAGAATAGTTACAGTCAGAAAGGACCTAGAACAATCCTCTAGTCCAACTGTTAGTTTTATGAACTTAAAGAACAATTACTATTCCTGATAAAAGGCTATTAAAAAATTTGTAATTTCACTACTGTCTTCCAGCATTCATATTTCGAGCCTCAGCACAAAACAGGTCTATCTCTAAACACATTTTTTAGTTTCATTATCATATGTTGTACTGATACTCACACTTTTAACTGTCTTAAAGCCACATATAGTTCTGCTTCTGTACTCAATTTTCCTGAAGTCACTGTAGTACATGGGAAATTGTTACCCAAAACTTAGTAGGTGCCTGCAATTCAACACCCAGTACTTTAACCGATCTAACAACAACAGAAAAAAAGCCAAAACAAACCAAAAAAGATGAGACAACTGATCAGTACTGATACCAAGTCAGTCTTTTACTTCTCCATTGATACTACCAATGACATTGCCAATTAATAGTAACAATAATATTGTACAAAGCCCAGTACTACTATTAAGAAATGCCTCCAGCCGTTAAGCATAAACGTAAGGAGAAAGAACAGACATTTTGCTGAAGCTGCACAGCATGTCACTGAAATAACAAGAGCTGGACTACAAACCATCAATTCCTCACTCACAGTACATCAGCTTGCATCCTGCAAACTGCTAGTAGCACCTGGGCTGCTAAATTCCTAACTGCTTACACCTGCCATTTCAAAACAGCCTGAAAGCATTAGCACACATACTGTACATGTTACCACACCACCATCCAATAATTCATTCCACTCCGTCATTTGGGGCTGGAATTTAATCAGGAGGTGAATGATTTTTATCTACTTACCAGCACCTGTGAACATCCATAGTTTTGTTTGGTATTGGACACAACAGCAAAGGGGTTTATTGGGTGTTTTGTTTAAAAGTGTGTGAATACCAGTTTCCTGTCTCTTATTAAGAATTAGATAAGAGCAATGAAGCAGAGAAAGGAGGGGGAAAATCCTCCTTGACTCCCAGTGCGAGTGGCTGACTGCATGCATTTATGAACACCACAAAGGATGCACTTCAGGATGTCTTGCCCAAGACCTGTTGTACAATGTATTGTTACTGGTCTTGTCTTAATTTCGGTGTTTTTACTACTTATGTTCCTTCAGAATGGAAAATTAATACCTACTGTATATTGTGAATTTCTGTACTACCATTTTCAAGATCAAACCGGATCAACACCTGAGCAACCTGATCTGACCCTGTAGCTGACCCTGCTTTGAAGAAGGGCCCACACACCTCCCCTAAGCCCTTCTCCAACCTGAATTTTCTGTTATTCCAATATCAATTTACATCTGAAGAACAAAAAACAATAGGATGGCTCATACTGAAAAACTGAGTTCTGTATGCAGATATTCGCATGTTAGTTAGCATTTTGATAACTCAGCACCTTACAGACATAGCTGATTCTACGATGACTATGACGGTAGGGCAAATTCATTGTAACATTTACACAGTCTTGGAGTTGAGCATTTGTGCATTTTGGTGCACATAAACACTAAAGAAAGAACCACCATGGAAGGGTCTTCCACATATGACATTATAATCATTGGACACAGCTCGAGAACAGAACAACCAAGTGAGGAAAGTTAATATACAATTTTATTAAATAAGTAAAAAAAAAAAAGAAAAATGGAAGCAAAAAATATTGCCTCCCAATTAAAGGAGTTATATGCAAAATGTATTTTTTAAAAAAATTATAGAGCTGAATATTCTCTGCTGGACTTGGGTTTCTTCTTGCTCTAGCATTACATCTAATGTCGTCTAACCTCTACTGAATGTAACTCTCTGTCCTCATCCTCAATACTTTCAGCTAAACCGGTCTGAGCTTTTTTTATTTGAGATTAAGCAGGCTAAATCTTACTTCTGCAATAAGCTAATTCATAAGAGAGATAATGGATCATGCAAAAGTCTATTCCCCTCCAAATAATCCATCTCAAAGCACCTTAAATCACCATTCTTAAAATTTCCACAAGTATAATAATACCAAAAGAACAGAGTAAGGTTCGCTTTGGAAATCCAGATAACATGAACCTAGAACAGTCTATATGGATAGTTTCAGTTTCTCAAAACAGGTTAACGTCTTGACATGGAATAAGAAATGGTAATAAATAGATAATTAAATGGTGTCTGGCAATATTCTTATCTTTTCCCACACTAAGATTTTTAATATGTACTTGGCTTCACAAGCATTATAGTCTATATCGTTAGTAGTTTAAAGATGAGCTGAATATAAAATTGAGATTCAGCTTGAAATACGTCTTTGAACACAGTGAAGTAAACAGCATCTCTCATGAGATATACTAGTGAATTAATGGGCTCAGGATCTTTTTTGGTAACACTTACAGAATCAGCACAAGGTGTGGAGTCTTGATCTTTCTGGGCAACTCATTTAGACAATTGTATTTGGTCAGCATCTCAAGCTACCACCAGAATAGAAGCAGCAGCTAGCTCTTACTCTAAACCTCCAAAACGGGATGATCTGCAGTAAAATAGGCACCAGAAGACCAAATGTTAGGTGGTCGGCTCCCACAAAATAAGGATTCACATGGCATTTGGGGAAAACGTCAACTTCTGTACCAGATTAAGAAAAGATTTCTTCTCATGGAGGATTTCCCTGAAGAAGGAGGCGTACATGCTCTTTAGTTTTAAATTTGCAGGTAACGGTTGGCAGGTAACAGCGCAAAAGTCTACATTTGATTTGTGTTTTTAATGCTTAATTCTGCTAACGAAGAATAGAAAGCATTTACTTTGGAGCAGAGCTATGCAGCAGATTCTGTGACAAGGCAATACAAGGATCCTTGATTATAATTGTTCTCTTTTGTTTCATGAACTGCAATTGTAGCAAATGAATCAGAAAGTTCATGTTAAAAAAAAAAAATCCCCTTACTTTTAAATACTGAACTACATTTGGAGGGGGAGAGCGGGAAGGGCATCATATATCTAGTGAGGGAGAAGTGTTAATTAGAAGTGGTGAATTTTTCATGTAGAATATAATAAGTAATTTTAATTCCCAAAGCTTCTGAGTTATCGCAGAATGATTCTTTAAAAAAAAAAAAAACAACAAAAAAAAACCAAAAAAACCCCCAACTTTGCTCACTTTGCCAGTCTGCCACAATCTCTTAGTAAACTAGGTTTCTCCAAGACAGTGTAATCCGTTGTTTCTCTGCTCCACCATAAATACTGCCTACATACTCCAGTACTCAAATTATACTGTCACACACATGCACTTTCTCTTTGAGCTATCCCCCTATTTTTTCAACTCTTCCCTTATTAATTTTTTATTGCTTTAATAAGGTAGCCACTACTCTGCTCCCAAGCCTTAGACAATCAAGCTAAGAAAACTTGCAAGAGGTTAGGGGTTTTTTTGGTCTTGTTAATACTAATCCTAAATATCTAATCTTTTAGACATTTATAGAGGCTGAAATGCCTCTATAGGATGAAACACTGAGCAACTAATGATTTGGGTTGCTCTTTAAAAGACCATCATCCAGAAAGCGTAAGAACATTCAGAATAATACGAAATGTACAACCATATTGCAGTTCCTGATTGGTAGAATAAGGGAAGAAAATTACTTTTTCTATGAAATAATATAGCCATTTGAAATATCCTAAATCTACAACCGTATTGCAATAAATGTGAAGCCACACATACCTGTCTTAGAGGGAAAGAGTTTATGTGCCTTCCTCTATTTATGCTATGCAGCTATTTGGGTTTTTTTAGGTGAGGTGGGTGTGGGGCTTTCCCCCCCCCCCTCCTTTCTCTTTTTCAATCCCTGTTAAACATGGTGAACCCATCCCTCCCTCAGTTTTTTTATAACTCTAACTTTGGTTTGTGAATCTCTCGAGCAAGGCAGTAACACAGTGCACTGAAAAAGCATATTATACCCTTCAGCAGACCATATAAAATGTGACTGAGCTAAAATGAATTGTTCTAAGAAGAATTTATATTCATTTCTACTTTCTTTATCTCAAAACCAAGTAGTCATTTTTAAGTATGTCTATAACACATCAGTATGCTTTTTCTCCCTGAATCGATTCCTGCATTATTTTAACTTTTTTGTGACCCATTATATATTATAGCAGTGAAAGTTGGCAGGCTGTTATCTTTCTAAAAGGTGTCCTACCCTTACATTGGTGTACCTAAATGATACATCAGCATTTTACCTTAGTGTAAAATCTACCTTTGAGAGATACAAAACCCAACGAGTCTACACAACAGACTCTATAGCACATATATTATAAACATATATATATTTTAAAGGCACTGCTGAGTGAAGAGTGTGAAATTTCTCCCTCCAGCCTCAACAAAAACCGCCTACAGATTATCAAACTTTCTTAAAGTTTAAGAAAAAAAAAGTGCATACATCAAACATCAAGAGGAAAGATTGTCGGAGTTCCACTGGAAAGTACAGCAAAATCCACTCGAAGGAAATTGGAGGCTTAGACATACTTTCACTCATCAAGCAGTAGCATCAGTTTAAGCCATAACCATAGCCCCACCGTTTTTCACTGTGCCTCTTTCTCCGATACTGGTTTCACTGGCCCTGTTATCAGGATGACTTTGTGAACACTTATCAGCCATCTCAGGGTGAGTTCTGGCTGCTTAGCTCAAACCACCAAGAGGGGCAGCTTGAATTGCAAACTTCACACCAAAGTGGTTGAGGCATGCTCCCCAATTCTAATTCAACATCACTTGTGTGTGCACAGCAATACCTTTAATTGAAACAGGTGTTTCTTAAGTAAATGTGTTTCTGAGCTCTTTAACTATTTAAAGAGAACAACTAATTTAAATTTAATAAACTACTCTCTTGACCAGTCTTCAAATACACCACTGGAACATAAACTCAATTTATTGGCTGTGTTCATTTGTGGAACATATGCTTAAATTAATTAGTAATGATCAATTAGAATGGAAAACAAACACACTTAAGTGCTCTTTTCAAAAGCAAAAGCAACAAAAAACCTCTTTAAACCTCCCCAATGCTGTATTTGGGCAAAGAGCCAGAAAACACACACACAAAAAGATTTAATTCCTATGCAAGTCAGATTTGCATTCAATCTGCATTTTTCAAGGTTTAAAAAAAAAAAAAAAGGAGCTGCTGGCATAACACCAATGTACATTGGTCTTAATTAAAGCTCTATATTAAGCAATTCAATATTCTACCTTTCCTTAGTGGACAAATACCAAGAAATTTAATTGGAAATACTGACAGACTCATACTATAAATTTCATACTAATTTTCTAAGGTACCTTGTTGATTTTCACCATATCGAGAAAGTTTGTAATACAGGTCGGTCCAGCATGACAGGATTAAATAAACAAAGAATTCCCTGCACTTGGCACCTCTTAGATCACCCTATGTTTATCTAGAGCCATACATCAAATGAGACCGGTAACAGTAGTTCCATAAGCACATTGCTCTGTAGTTAAGTCTTTAACTAGCTAACAGCACTTTCCTGCCTTGAGAAAAATACTTTAGTGGGAATGGAATGGCAGTTGACCAAATGAAAAGGTTGTGTGAAAGCCTGTGAAAAGGCTACGGAAGATGTCTTCAAATGGAAATGAAATCTATTTTACTGTAAACCAGAACTCCACTCTAACTGATACCGCATTCCACAGTTCTGGGTTTTTTTTTTTTTCCAGAAAAATTTGCTTGACTTTTATTCAGGGAAGTCGCTTGAGTCAAACAAACAAAACCCCCTTCACTCAAACAGGGAAAATGATCATCTGAGCCAGACAAATTATTTGATGAGCCTTGTAGACAGAGGAGCTCTGAAGTTTTTCATGCAACAGATGAAAACAGGAGAGGAAAAAAAAATTCAAATACAACTATACTTTGGCACAAAAGCCACGGTGTGGAGGTGAACTACAGGCCTGTGATATACAATCTTTAATGTGAATAAAGTCATACAGTGGCTGTTGGTTTATGAGCACCTAGCTGCATAACGAATGCAAAGGAGCATTGTTCAATGTAGGAAATAATACTGCTTTAACAATATCAACATTCACATAGCTACATTGGAAATGCTACTAAAAATCCAAAAAGGAAAAGACTCTCTTTACTAGTGGCCAAATTAACTCATGTTTTCATGACAACTCGATGTCAGAACTGTCTTAAAAATTTTGGAGGCCTTGGGCCAATTAACAGAGTTAATTGAGAGCTTCTCCATCCCCAGGAAGGTGAACTACTGAACAATAAATACATGAGACTGCATGGTGCACAAGTCCAAATAAACTGTTTATGTTCAGCATATCTTTCATTCGAAGTGCACAACAGCTATTCTTCCAGAAAAAAAAGTTACTCAAAACCCCTTTCAGATAGCCATGTAAATACCGAATTTTGCAGGAGAATGCTGCACTCTGTCAGTTCGAAGAACCCCTGACGTGCTGAGCAGGGCAGCTCGCCATGCAGGGAAGGGGAAGTTATTCCCCAAATGACCCCCAAGCCCAAAGGCTCACAAACCGCTTGTGACACCTAATTAGCCCAAGACCCGCCTGAAGGAGGGGCAAGGATGATAAAAGGACACAAACTGAAGCCCCAGGTGCGCAAGCCCACCAGGACCAGACGCCTTGGCTGATGGGACCAACGCTGGACCCAGGACTGGTGACATCTTTTTCTTCTCTTTCTCTCTCTCTCTTTCCCTTTTCCATAATCCCCACACCTCATCCCTTTACACATAAAACCGCTGACCAATTCTGGGACTAGGAGCAGATCCAGCTGCCCCTGGGCTCCTCTCTGAGGAGGAGTCTGGAGAGCAAGGGGGTCTGCTCTGAACCCCCTGACCCAACGGGAGGGCTGGCCTTATTGTCTTCCCTGAATTGATTCCCAAATAAGCAAGGCCTGTAGTGTATGTTTGGTGATGTAGGGATAGCATGTGTTACACAGTTTACTGACGTAGTTTCATGCCAATTCTTGTGGTGAGTGAATAAAAGGTGAGTTTTATGAGTTAAAGGATGCCTGGTGTCATTTCATCCTGACCTGGGAATCAGCAAACCTGAGTCATTGTCCTGACAAATTGGTACGTGACACCTATGAAATATCTGTATAAATTTTTTTTATATTTTTCTAAAATATATTCCCAGCCTGCTGCGTAAACAAGCAAAAAGAACCACATTTTAGCCATTCCCATACTTGAAAACCCTTTGACATTCATGGTCACAGAAGTTTTATGATATAGCTTCTACACGCTGATTCAAAAGATAAAAATAATTTAAAAACCCCCACATCCCCCCCCCAAAAACCCCAAACAAAACCCAAAATCCAAACAACAAGCTTTTACAAATAGAAAGGAAAAAGAAGCAAAAGCAATCTCAAGACTTCTCTCCAAACACAACTCGCCTACATATGATGAATGGAACATACGGCTTCTCTAAATAAAAAAAATAAAATCCCAAGACAGCAGCCTTGTGCCAGTCAAATAGCAGTATCACGAATAATGCTGCAAGCTGAAAGAATATTACTGCATTAACTACAGATGTCTAACTCTAAAGTTTGGCTGAAAAAGACAAGATGATGAGAAGAAGGTATTAGGTCTGTCACGGGCATACTTGCATATATTGCCCTTTGGCATTTCAGTCCACTGAAAGTAAAAAGAAAATCCTTTACTCTAGCGTATGCACACGTATAGGTGCTAAGACATCTCAACACAAAAGACTAGGCTATTCAGAAGGGAGTCCACTAAGAAGAAAGTCAAAGAGAAAGTCTGAAAGTCTAAAGTACAGGTTTACCCTAAAAAGCTTTGAGAATTCCTGAGACTTCCTGACAGTTTTGCTAATGGGTAATGAAAATTAAACTTCAGTATTTTTTCAAAACAGCATTTCTATAAAATCATCCACTTACAGTCTTTTCAGAACAGTTCTGCAGGAGCAGCCAGTGATTTAACACTTTTGGACACTCATCTTTTAAGAATTTCTACAAAATACAAATGCCTCCTGGAGCTGGGATGAACCAATTACTTCTTTGTTCACCTCATGATTCCCTAAAATGCTAACATATTATTTGAATAACTCCTGCACCTAATGAGTTGGGGATTTAAATGACTAAACCACACTTTTAGTTTGCCAGGATTTTTTTGGATAAAGCATAACATAAAATTTTAATGAACAAGGGTCTTTGCTGTTAGTAAAGACTGCTACAAAAGCATACTACCAATGGAAATTAAGATCCCATCACCTGGCCCCATTGCTTTTCTTGAATTGTTCTAACACACTGGAAGTGCAGCCATTTTGCTTTTGTTGAATTTAGCATACCTGAAGATTTTAATTTAACATAGCTATCCAAATGTCCCAACAGAGGGAGAAACAGAGAACTCAGACAAACTGACGAAAGATGAGAGAATCAAAGCCTAGCTAATATTGCACCCAAAACCCATTCCTTGACACCTCATTATAAAAGCACAGTGACTTGCAGTGACAGCAAGTATGATGCAATCATATAAGGTTTTGAATCATACATAAAAGGTAATGGTGAAGTGTTTAGTTCATACCTTGGAATTAACTACTTAGCCCATATTGACCAAACATTAATCAAAATTATTTATATCAATAGGAGTTAGTTCCTTAAAATATACAAGCTAGAACTGAAGCTGTACAGTGAACGATATTCCCACTCCCTCCTCCTTTCTACGTACTTAACTTTGAAATGTCATATCTAGGATGCCCACAGAATCCAGAAGCCTTCCGTTTGCTCCAGGACTTGGAAGATGAGTTCCTGTGGGCCACACGTATACAATATGAGACTGGGTCCTCCTGTAATCCTGTATGCATCTACAATCTGCCTGCCCCATTCCTACCTTCACCCCCATCTCCAAATCCTTTTGGCATTTTATGATAGCAGTACCAGGTACTTCCAGAGATTAATGACTTGCCAGGGCTAATGGCCTACAGCAGTATCACAGGTTATCAGCTTCTTCCAGCTGCTCTTTAATCTCCAGACAATCCCCAGCACCTTCATCATTATTGGATAATTAGCATTAATGAAAGCTATGCATACACAGTGAGAGGATAATACACCCTCAAGCTTGTATGTCAGAAATCCTTACTTTAAAAAAAAAAAGAGAGAGAGAGAGAGAGAGAGAGAGAGAAGGTATCCTACATGAATATCTGCATTGTTAAATGAAAGAATATTTCCCCACCTACCCAAAGGCATAAGCATCAGTTAGACACTAATGATCTGCAAAACTACACGAAAGATAACATTGCTGCAGACTTCACAGGTTACAAAAGAAGTCAGTCTTCACCACCACCACCCCCCCTTCATTACTTTTCTCTACCCATTCCCAGCCCGTGCCCTACCTCTCTACCCAAGACATCCTCTACCTCTTGGCCAATACCTTATCCACCAATATTGGCCTTAAGAAATTTTAGGCAAATAATTTTCACGTTCATTACTTTAAAAGAAGAACATAACACCTCAAAAACTCCAGAAAAATCTGCTGCACTCAACTACTTTCTTTGAGATGTGACATTTTTCTCCATATGTTACATATGATATTCACACTCTACTGGTCTATAGGGCAATTGCCTATTCCTGGCATTTTGCCAGGATTTATATAGATATGTGTGGTCTGCTCTCTTCTACTTACTCATCTACTAACTGAAGAGAAACATACTTTAAATTCTCTGCGTCCAAATTCACAGCATTTTGGCCCTGTGGTTTCATTACACCCCCAACCTGCTAAGCTTTCCAACAATATCATGCATTGGAAAACAAAATGGTATGAATCATTGGATCTAAATACTTCAAGAAAAAGGATGTGGAAATAAATATTTACCTTACCAGTGTAAATATTGGTTAATGTTGTAAATCATCCCAACTGCATTTTAATTCTGTGTTCACAGAATCAACATTTGTAAATCCAGTATCTCATCACTTTCTTTCTGATTAAGCCTCTTTCAAAAATTGCAAATTTAACTTCTTTTTTTTTTCTAAAGGCCATTAATAGTCACATTGATATAATTATTTCTTTACTACAAGGGTACAGCTCAAACAACTTCTTCTAAGGAGCCTGTGATTTTTATCCCAGGTTCTGTAGGCTTGCACCTCCTGCCATGGCAATCCAACTACAACAAAAAGTCTTATTTTTTGCCAACAGAGAGAAAGTGGCAACTTCATTGAACCAACATAAAAAAGACTAAAATTACTTCAAACTAAACACTTTAGATCATGGGTATTTCTAGGGGTCAGGACCAAAGAGTGACTCCTTGACTAAACTCTCGGTTGTTCCACCGGAAAGTTTTTAATTTTATGAGCTAGGAATCAGGCTCTCCTATGAGCGCCATCACCCACACCAGGTTTAACATGCAGGGCCCATAGTACTCTGCAAACTTGAAATGGCTCATATGCCCTGTTGCAATCTCCATTCCACCACTAAAACTGATAATTCAAGTTTCTGTGAAGACTGTTCATTATACTGTTAGAAAGTACTATTGAGATCATTTGGTCAACAGAAGTAAGTATGTGAGAAGTAAGTATGACTAATTCTGTAGCAGAGTATTAAAATACTAGGAAATACTACTTCTAATATCTTTAATTCACATATACTACATACTAAATAGTTCTAGAATCATCTGCAATTTAAATCAGCTAATCCTGCATTTATCTCTGAATGTTAAAATCCTTTGCACTTGCTGAAACTTACAGAGAAGTGCTCTTAATGTAAGAATGTATGATCATATGGACAGTCATTCTTGTTCATAGCAAGGATTTCTATAGTCCACTGTTCAGCCTCTAGATGTGGCTACAAGCAGATGCTTAGTAAAGAAGAAAATTAGGACAAGCATAGATAATAATTCCTACTTAAGGCCATCGTAGCATCCATGTAGATTTCCCATGCCTAATTTGTTTTTCATACTTGGTGATCCCAGACGTATCTCTTGAACTGTTTGTCCAGTCTCCTGTTTAATCCACATAAACCTGAATCTGCAGTGGCCATTAAGGAAGCACCCGCAATGTGTTATTTACTCACTTTGGAAGTAGTAAAATAAAATTTAAAAAAATTCCTCACACAAGCAGGAAAAAAGTGTATCTGTTCAAATAAAGAACTGCAAGAGGTTGCAAACTTTTACAATTAAAAAGCATTAGTATTCAAAGCTGAAGGACAAGAATTCTCATAATTTATTTGCCCTGCATACATTATTATTTCCAAAGGCAGTAAAATGCTAATTTTGAGTTTAGCTCATCTTCTCAATCTCTAGAACAAAGAAATTAAGATCCAAAAGACCTCTCCTGAAATAGTGAAATGTGTCTCATCTATAATTCAGCAATGGACTGGTCTCCACTGAGATTAGAAACAGGAGTCGGAAAACAGTGAACAAATTGCTGCCAACCCAAATGGATATGCAAGAGTTAAGGTTACTAGAGCCTTGCTTGGGAGAGGAATTACAGCAAGACTATTGTGCATCTCAGGGTTTCAGATTAATGTGCTAAATGTGAGTAGAAACCACCACCCCACCCCCAATTTCTGGAAATGGAGTTATTGACGAAGTCATCAAATCTCTCAGTTGACATAAAATGAGAAGTCTTCCGTATTCTTTAGCTGGCAATTTCAACAGCATTCTTTTATCCATTCAAAACATAGCAGAGACAGTGCCAGTTTCTGTACAATACTGACTGCCAGCAGGAGTCAGACAAATATTTTTGTTCAGGCTACACTAGAGGACTAAATCTAGACATCCTCACTAGATTTCCACCTACACTATGTACAGGCACCTCGTCTAACTCAAATGTCTAACGCCTTGAAGTTTCATTCCAAACTGCATTGTCTTGCCAATGTCCTGAAGTTTTATTTGCTTTCAATTTTGGGTTTGGGTTTTCTGTGGGGTTTTTGTTGTTGTTGTTAGTTTTTTTGAAGTTTACTGTCACACAGCTTTCATGTAAAGTATCAATGCTGTTACGTGTGTCCATGTTAAACGCATTTCACCAAAGGAAACACTAGAAGAATGAAGAATAAACTCTTCACCAGAAGCAGGCGAGCTATGAGAAAGTCAGAAACAGAACTTGTTTTTCCAATATCACAAATCCTTCCTCCAATTTAAGAAGAAATGCATTCAATTAAGAAACTGGGGAGCTTTCTTTTCTCTTTTCAGAAATTATCTAACTTGGAAAAAAAAAATTACATCACATTTTTAAAGTAAATATGTTTTGGGGTTTTTTTGCTCCTGTATTATATAAATTCCTTCTTCCTATGCTTTTCCCTAGCCTAGTCACGTATTCTTCTCCTATAGAAAACACAGTTGACATAGGGGTGTGGGGGTGTATACACTGCCCCCCATATATACACATTAAATTAAGTCAACATTTGTATGGCTTCCTTGATGATTCTAAGAAGAGATGGAACGTATCAGTGCAAATTAGCAAGCAATAGTAATAAGAAAATCTGGGGGGGTGGTGGTGGTGTGTATGAAACAACAACAACAAAAAAACACCACAAAAAAAATAAAACAAAACAAAAAAACCCAGAGAGGAATAATTAAGAAGGAAGGCTAGTCCATGCAAAGATATTTTATAGTATGTGTGATCTTAAAGTAAATGAGCAAATCAAGTCTTTTCAGTATTAGTGATAACAGCTATAAAATTACTCACACCTGATGTTCTCCCTTTTCACAGCTGTCTGATTTAAGCACATTTCTTACTAGAGTAGCTGACAGCAACAACTCTGCTAAAGCACTATGTGAAACAGTGTGACTATATCTGAAAGTCATGACTTGAAAAGTTGTTTCAGAGCAACTCAATCCCTTCTTTTGTTCCCACTATATTCTATATTCTTTTAATATTTATCATATTTTATTTTGAATGTAACAACTAATGCTTAGAAAGTTGTTGCCATTTGTCTACCCAACATTTCATCTTTGATTCACCTGCTTCTATGTTTCAGGACTACTACAAAAAGACAGTTTGTCCAGGTCCATTTGCTGAAAAAGCATTTCTATTAATTCATAAGTGTAATAAGACTGAAAGAAACTACCTGCCAACAGTGTCAGAATCAGGTACTTCTGAAGGTGTAATCAGAAAATATAACTTTTCCTTTTTCTTTGTCTATCAGGGCACTGGAAGAAAACATTTCTAGAGCACACAGCTCTAGATAAGGACAGAAAATTCTTCTTTGGTCCTACCTTCTCCTCTGTTCTTTCACCAGTGACACAGAAACCTTAATGGAGACACATTCAAATATTTGTGAACTATTAGGTAATGCTTGTTGTATGCAGCAGTTTACAGATATTGTTCAGTTACTTCATCTTAATACAAACATCTTTGGATGTAAAGACATCATTAGCCTGAGAGAAAGCATCTACCTACACTGGAATCATACATTCAAATGTATGTATACACACATATTGGAGTCATAGATATATTTATATACTCCAAAGTCAAGAATTCATACTAAGAAATAGTCTTACACAGGTAGGTCTTACTACAACAGTCAATTGGATTCAAAGAATGAAAGCACAGAAATTAGTTCCTGAGATCACCTGTGGCGAGGATGCTGAGACTGTGAGCAACAATGGTGGGATTATGACTTGACTTATATCCCTGATGCAAAACATAGAGAAGATTTCATAGGCTTAACTTGTTTATCTCTACATAATATAGTATCATGTGGGTCTACACAGATAAGTTCTTACACTAGACGCAGCAATCAAAGCCAAGAGCCGTGGAAGAAAACGTGCTTTGTAAGATAAATACATCAGGGATGCTGCATGTTCTGGACTGAGGCTGTGTGTTATAAGCCACACAGAAGTACAGGAGCTGCCCTACCCTCTCAGACAGTCTGAGTGAGAAATTGTCAATAGGAAAGATGGCATTTTTTTTCCCTTAAATTAAACTTGAAAGAGTATGACTTCATCAACTCATCTTCTCCCCCAACCGTTACACATTCTATACTTTAATTTTGGCATCTATCCATCCACCAGGTATTAGAAAAAAAGCAATGTTATTTTTAAAACCATTACTGAGTCTATTCTCTGTGCTACCTCATCTCTAAGACTAAAACAGATAGACATGAAATAATTGTAGAAAACACCACACTAATGTATTCAACAAAAAAAACCAAAACAAAACCAAAACACACACACACACACAGAGCCTATTAGATCACCTAACCCTCTTGTCTGAGAGGAGACAGTTAAGATTAAGAGCTTCTTCAAAGTAAATATAAAGCAGGAAGTGTATTAATCATGTTCAATCTAATTTTTTAAGAGGTTTTGGGTGTAAGCACAGTCTGGAAAGCTGGCAGGAGTCCCAGGTTTTGCCTATATTTTTCCCCCAAGCCTTTCCCCTCAAAGTGTCAAAATAACTACAGTAGTTGCATAACTTTGATCACCCCTCTTCACTACCAGCATTTATTACTGTGGATTTAAGAAACTTCTAAAAAGACCCACAAGACAGATTTTTCTTTGTCTGAGAAAGGGAAAATTGTTTTGCTTCATTCTATATAGAACCATAGAATCATTTAGGTTGGAAAAGACCTTTAAGATCATCAAGACCTACTGTTAATATAATATAATATAACAATATATATTATTTAGCTAGAAGTCTTTTAATATTTTTTTTAAACTTAATCAAGGTCCACAGAAAAAAAGTTAAAAAGCACTCTCCTGAATTGTAAAACTTTAAAAAAAAATGTGATATCCATAGCAAGAATCTCTGTGTGTATTTCAAGCCTAGGGCTAGAGACTGGAACAATTTATCACAAGGAAAATACTTGCATGACAAAGGAAAAATATAGCCCTTGGCCTTCCATGTACACTCTTCAGAGACTCCAAATGCTCAAATATCCCTAACGAAACCCTGATTTGCCACTATACTACTTCACACATTCACATGGTGTGACTTAACATACTGGCAAATTTATAATAGTTCATTTCAAGAGTAACTCAGTTGCAGATTAAGCTGACATTATTACACACACATATCTATGTTGAAAAAACATGGATATGATTGCAAAATTGAGTACTCTAAGATTCAGAACTGACAGAATACACTCTGCCAGGACTTATTTCACTCATACTCTGCATACACATTATGACAAAAATCTTTTGCCATGTACCCCATAACCACACAAGACCTTTCTTCAATGAGCCAAAAGGATGGAAGGTGTTCCCTTTGCGAGGGTCTACATAATATTTTATTTCACCTTCACAGTTCAGAGGACGGCCTTTTCAGCGACGCATTCCTTACACATCTTGTACACCCCAAGCCACCCTTTACATACAAAGGACACAGTGATGTACTTATTCAAAACAGAGAATTGACAGACAGTGAAATTCAGGTCAGAAATCTCTCCTTTCTTGTATCAGTTTGAAAGGCCTGTCAGAGCATCCAGTAATGAAAGAACAGTTGGTAAGGTCAAAATCCACTGAGTGCAAGTACAGTTGCAGAGTTTGGGTCTTCTGCCAGTCAGGCACTGAGGAATCATTTGCACAGTATCATATAGGAACTCTTTGGCATAGATGTTTCTCCAGAACAGCATATAATTATTTTTGCCTTGTCCCTTTCTCCTTCTGAAATCCCTTGCTTAAACATGCAAAGTTTCCCTCATTTTAACTTATTTTCATGCAAGTCTCTCAGAAACAAATTCTGTGTGATTATTATTATTACAGATGGGGATGAATCATAGAATCATTTAGGTTGGAAAACACCTTTAAGATCATTGAGTCCAACCGTGAATCAATACTCCACTGGATGACCAGCAGACTTTATAACTAGCCCTAATCTCTCCCTAAAGCACACCTCCTAGGTATGTTTCATCCCAGATATTGCAGAAACATTGTTCAGGATATGGGCTTGCCTGACAGACTGTGCTTCTATTAGCAGTACAGGGAGATAAGTCATACATTGTCCAATACCTGCTCGTGCCAAAAAGTAACAGTGAAGGCCAAGGGAGTCTCCATTCTAATTCAGACTATGGAAGGGCAGGGACTTGAGAGGGGACAGACTTTTCTACCTATTCTTTCCAATGCTTATTCCTGCAGCACTTATTCCAACCCTGGTCCTTTCCTAGTTCTACCTAACTCCCCATCCCAGCCTCAGTCTCTTCATGGACTGGAGCCACTGTCTCATCCCCTTGCCGGTCAGAGTTTCACTGCTTCCCCCCATCAAGTTCTAAGCCTGTTTTTCTACTCATATTAGGTCCAATTCACTGTCTACAACTAATGAGGCAATTCTATTTTTTTTTTTTAGTTTGGGACTGTCATCTTCATCTCACATGTAGCATACTGCATGTGAGACATAGCAGAAGCACAGTACTGGACCCAGCACAGTCTGAAGCAACTTCAAATTGTAATTATAAGGAAAATCCTGTGCAGCCTTGAACTGGAATAAGCTCATTTGGTTGGAAACTTCGGGGCATGTACTTGCAAGATTCAACCAAGCCTTTACTAAGAGCATGTAAAATGTGGTTTTCAAAAGCTCATAGCTTGCTCAAACTGGGGTGTTTCAGAGTCCTGGGAAAATACACCAATACAGACCATGCTTTTAAACATACACACATCTTGTGCTCTCCACAATGATGATAGAATTTTCCAAAGGAAGTAATCAATTTTTGTTTTGTTTTGTTTCCTTTCCCCACCCCCATGATGTGGAAAAAACAAACATCTTTTCTCATCCTGAGAATGTGCTGAAGCAAATAAACTGAAAAAATCTCAAAATTATTCAGGCTCAGTTAGACCTTTGATGTAGAAAAGGTCAGTCCAAAAGGTAATCTACACCTAAACTCAGGTTGGTAAAGAAGGTATTGTAAACAGAAATTATGAGAAAACATACTAATGGGTTTACTTCGCCACTTACTACTGGTAGTAGACTCTAGTAGAACATGGGGGTTACTTTATGTCCTGGTTTCAGCTGGGATAGAGTTAACTGTCTTCCTAGTAGCTGGTACAGTGCTATGTTTTGAGTTCAGTATGTGAAGAATGTTGATAACACTGATGTTTTCAGTTGTTGCTCAGTAGTGTTTAGACTAAAGTCAAGGATTTTTCAGCTTCTCATGCCCAGCCAGTGAGAAAGCTGGAGGGGCACAAGAAGTTGGCACAGGACACAGCCAGGGCACCTGACCCAAACTGGCCAACGGGGTATTCCATACCATGTGACGTCCCGCCTAGTATAGGAACGGGGAAGTGAGGGCGGGGATTTCGCCGCTCGGGGACTGGCGGGGTGTCGGTCGGCGGGTGGTGAGCAATTGCACTGCGCATCATTTGTACATTCCAATCCTTTCATTATTGCTGTTGTCATTTTATTAGTGTTATCATTATCATTATTAGTTTCTTCTTTTTCTGTTCTATTAAACCGTTCTTATCTCAACCCACGGGTTTTGCTTCTTTTCCTGATTTTCTCCCCCATCCCACTGGGTGGGGGGGAGTGAGTGAGCGGCTGCGTGGTGTTTAGTTGCTGGCTGGGGTTAAACCACGACACTTTAGCATAAAGACAGTTTTTTCATTTGATTATGAAAACAGTGACTCTGCTTCAGCCCCCTTTCTTTATTCTACCTAATTTTAAAGATTTCTGTACTCTGCCTCACATTAAACACCTTAACATTCAATCCATTATCATATCCTGATTTACAGAGACCTGACATTTTGAAATTTATTTTTCTGACTAGTTAAGAAAAGGCCCCTCTTTTCTTTTAAGTCTATTACTCTTTCCTATTCTTCTCTTGCACACACCTTACCAGAATACATGGCAATGTCACAGGCAAGGTTATAAATGGAACTATCCCTTCTGGCAAAGGCAAGTCTTGGAAGAATAATCATCTGTACACTGAACTCAAATATTTTCAAAGGACACTTAGCTCCTTTATTATGGATAGTGTTACAGTTTATACATCCTACCACCTGATGAGCCAAATAAAAGTGAAGAAGCTTACAAGTCTATTGCTATCTACCAACACGTTAAACACATTATGTGCCTCAGCGTGATTTTTTCCTTTAGAACAAGAGAAGGAAGTCTGTGATTTTTTTCATTTGCTCTTTGTAGACGGGTTGGGGTTTTTTTATTATTCATGCTGGTATGCTATCGATGCCTCTGCTGACTCTTGACTCTTAAAACATCTGCCCCATTGTTTAAAATTCCTGGAATGCAATGATATCAATCCATGCTGATAATCAGAGGACCCTCAATTAAGTACCTATAAGGCAACCAATGGTAAACAAGAAAACATACAAAAGGACAACAGATGAATTCTTCCCTATCCCAATTCTCAGAAGCCATTAGAATTCTTTTTGCCTTAGATTTGAAATTCAAATTCCAGTGAAAATTCATTAAACGTTCATAACGCTATAAAACTGTCGTGGTTTAACCCCAGCCAGCAACTAAGCACCATGCAGCCGCTCACTCACTCCCCCCACATCCAGTGGGATGGGGGAGAACATCAGGAAAAGAAGCAAAACCCGTGAGTTGAGATAAGAACGGTTTAATAGAACAGAAAAGAAGGAACTAATAATGATAATACTAATAAAATGACAACAGCAATGATGAAAGGATTGGAATGTACAAATGATGCGCAGTGCAATTGCTCACCACCCGCCGACCGACACCCCGCCAGTCCCCGAGCGGCGAAATCCCCGCCCTCACTTCCCCGTTCCTATACTAGGCGGGACGTCACATGGTATGGAATACCCCGTTGGCCAGTTTGGGTCAGGTGTCCTGGCTGTGTCCTGTGCCAACTTCTTGTGCCCCTCCAGCTTTCTCACTGGCTGGGCATGAGAAGCTGAAAAATCCTTGACTTTAGTCTAAACACTACTGAGCAACAACTGAAAACATCAGTGTTATCAACATTCTTCACATACTGAACTCAAAACATAGCACTGTACCAGCTACTAGGAAGACAGTTAACTCTATCCCAGCTGAAACTAGGACAAAAACCTGAGACGATCAAGTGATTCTGTATAATAAATCATACTGAAGACAGAAACCACAAAGTGTTGAATGACCTATGTACATACTAGGTCATATCTCACTGTTAACTGTTTAATCAAATTATGTATTCCCTCAACAGCAGCAATAAAGATCCACTGTTACTGGAATACTTAACTATGACTGGGAAAAAAAATTGTCAAAAAGTAATTGCATGAGACGTCATTGAAACCAGCCCTGGCTTACTTAGGACAGTTGCCCCATGTTTAAATATTAAGTGAATTTTACAACAGTAGCTTAAGTGTAAATCTATTACCTTAGAACAGGAGAGAGAAAGTAAGTGGACTTCTGGATTCTATCAGTCTTTCTAATACACAGCAATATGTTTTGAGGTTATAACAGCAAGTAACGGGATTAATCATATAAACTGCCAAATCATTAAATGAAACAGTATAATGGTATGACATATGCAAAGCCACCAAAAGAGAAAGGAGACAAAGGATTTGGTGCTCGTGATAAATGAGAAGGGCAACTGGAAAAGAAGTAGAAGTGTAATGGACAGAAAACATTTGGGAATTCTCATTTTCCTGAACAATATACCAGATGTAGAAGACACATTACTCTCTGTAGCAATGCTGGGGAAAAAAAAAACCCAACAAACTGTAAGAGGGAAGACATGTACTGTAGAGAAAGCTAAAACCACATATGGTATTGATATATTTTATCGCACTCTTCCATCAGTCTCGGAACTAGATACTAAGCAACTAGACTGTAACTTTCCCTGTTTGGCTCTGTCTTCAGATGAAATTATTTTCATAAATATTGAGGAATTCAGATTAATAGACAATTATCTACTGAAAAAACCTCAAGTAACTATGAAAAACAGAAAGTGTTTATTCTCTGCTATGTAGATAAGTCAGTTTCAAGCTATTTGCTTTTTCCATCATTTCAACTTGCTCCCCCCCAGTTTTATCCAAGAACACTGTTAGTGTGACTCAGTGGTGCAGTTGTATGAAACCATATGCTTAGAAGACTGAGGGCTACTTAAGCCTGTCAACAGCCAGAGATATCACTGCTGACATCTGTACCAGTTGTCAAACCGATGACTATGAATGTCACTCGATATTAGACTTATTTTCAGTCATACAGCTATAGCAACACGACCTGTAACTCTTTTCTGCTACTGCGGGATACAAGGACCAATAGACTGACTCACCTAATTTGAGAAAGAGTAGAATGTGGATAATATCCTCAGTTGCTATGACAGCATTCCAGGCAGCGTGTGATCCCAGATCCACAAAGCCTAGTAATAGGACAAACAGAGTCCAAACTCTAAAAGATAATGAAGATGCTTTTGTTTTACTTTTTATACACATTTCTAAATGGGAGGAGAAGTCAAGCTGCGTGAGGCCAGTAACAACCACCCTTCATAAAATATGCTTTCTCTGTGGGCTATTTGTCATATATGCCATCCTGAATTCTCATTTTTCCCCTTGCACAGACAGCTGGAGAGCCCAAGACCAACCCCGCCCGTGTCCTTGCGTTCATAGGAACTGCTGTTGTGATCATTCCTGGAAGGAACAAGGGATACGTTTCCTTGGCCTATTTCCTAACCGATCGTGTGGGAACTATCAAAAAATCAGGTCGGAAGTCATGCACTAACAAGTATTACTTTCCAATCATAATATGAAATGCAATCTAAATTGTAAATCTGATACTGTATCTTCCAGTTCTGCAAACACTGTCCAAAACTTAGTAAGAACACTTGCAATATTGAGTGGGAGCATCTCTCCTTTTCCATGAACACCATATGTTGTATTTCAACCTTTCTTTTCAATGCTACCTCACTGACCTTATGAGAGTTCACTTGTTCTTAAAATAAAACAAATGGCATTTGGTTATTTATTCCAAAGATGTAGTAACTTCCACCCTAGCACTTGACAGAAATTTCTACTGCATAAATACAAATCTTATTTCAATCACTTACCATAGAAAATTACTAATACTAAATTATTAATATCACCATAAATTACTACCTGTATTTATAAAACAATATCTACATGTACAGTACTTTATTCAGAGAAAACTTTATCCTTAAATGTCGTGACAGTCCCTTCCTAATGATATTACCAAGAGTGACACCAGCTAATCAGGGCAGATGATGTTACCAAACTATCCTCCCAAAGGAAACTGATCTTATATATGAGCATTTCTACCGTGGTCATCAGGCCACAGCTTAACAGTCTGTGGCACAGTAATCTACAGCATGACCGTTCATCCAGTTACCACTGAAATAGTGATATTAATGTACTCATAAAGGGCAAGTTAAGGGTCAATTGCCAGCAGTGGAAAATACTTGGTATGGATAATGTGTTACAGACCTGGTTACATCTGCTCTTACTGATTTCAGCAGTCTGCATCATTTGACTTCATTTTTGAGTGGATAAAAACACAGAACCCAAAACTGGGTCAAATCACATCTGCATATTACCTGTGATGAATACCTTCAGCATCGCTAATGGCATGAGCAAGTCTCATACTCTGGTCTATCAGGCATATTCCAGCAACGCGGACACCCAGCCTGACACACGACTCCACAGACAAATCACTCTTGCCCCAAGATCTTGACCAGGACCTCCTTCGGTACTTCGCATTCCCAGAAGCATCTGAGCTCCCCTAGGGTTTAACATTTATAATTGATATAATAATTTCAGTCTACAGTTTAAATCTTTGGAGACTGTTTGACAGCCAGTAATACAACATTTGCCAGGGAACTTTTGAAACACGCAGACAAACACATGCATAGTTTTTCTTAGAAAGCACACAAGAAGATATAGGTCCTTAGGAAAACAATAAAAACCCACAGCTCTTGGGGAGGGGGCAGGGGGGATGTGTTTGGGACACGGTAGCCCCAGAGAACTCAATTTCCATTCTTCTTTTATAAGCCACATTTCAGGCTGGGTGCTTGCCATGCAGAAAGTACACACTTTTAAAAATGAGCCTCAAACAAGTTTTCCTCCTCCTCATCGTATATTTATACTGCCTGCTCTTCAGCTCTTAAATGGGATTGTGGCAAAGAATGACTGAAAGCCTCGGCTTGTGCCACTTTTTGCTTCTCTCTTTGCATGTGAAAAAGGCCAACAGACCTGTCTGAACTGCTCATTCTGCTTCGTTTCATAGAAATAAAGTTATAACCCACACTAACTTTCACAAAATAAACACCGTTTATGCAGTCCAGTGACACGTATAATGAATAGAGTCGTATTCCCCAAATCATGTTACAAAGAACTTTTTATTTCTCTATGAATAACAATACAAGAAAAATATTAAAAGCATTATGGAAAAATCATGTCCCGCACGGAAGTCAATCGTGTCAACTACATTTGTTGAAGTACAGTGTAGTTTTCAACATTCATTTGCTGGCCAGATAATGTCACTTTAAACGCTATCCAAAAGTCTTGATTTTTTTTCTGAAATATATCCGTGATAGTAAGATTTTGCTTAAACTTAAGTGACATTCATCCTCCCTTAAAGATTTAACACAAACTAGAATTGAAAGTCTAAAATTTTGATTAAACATTTTTGCTATGATTACATGGTAATATCTTATTGCACACAATCTTTTTAACTTAATTTGCTTCTTTCAATTAGCTTTCCAAAGCTACAGACTGGGGAGACATCTTACTGCTGTTCCTAGACAATCATAAATCATGTGAACTGGTATTTAAGATTTCCATACACTGCTCTTTCCAAATTTTGCATCTCCACAGACAATTTTAGAGGTGTAATTGCCTTTAATTACCTGCACCGGCAAATTAAAACTTCAGCAAAATTACTCAGTTACCTTTTCTAATTGTCTACCAGCTCAAACAATTGTTTTTATTTTGTGGTTGCACACTGCCTTTTTTTAAGTAATTTCTATTATTCATCTCCCCTTTTACTTCAAAGTATTTTTTGGCAATTGCAAACCTGCCAAATTGTAAGATGAACAGAATGCTAATAAATAATGGCATAATCTATAAGCCTTCCAAGTTTCTTTATAATTTACAGTATATTTTTACTTTGTGAATCAGAAAACAAGCAGCTTTATGATTTATTAGCAAATGGGGGGGGGATAAACCTACTTCATTTTCAGCAAAAAAAAACCGTACTGAGTGATTTATATTTATGCTTTAGTTTTAAAAATTAATAAAGACTTCCCTTGCAAAGGCTCTTATTCTCCTCTACTTTCTCAGCCTGCACTTTAGAGGTTTCCTCTCCCCTAAGCATGCTGAGTTACCAGCTATGTCCTATCTTCTCAAAGACTGTGCTTTGGCCAAGAGTGTAGAAGACAGGACAAGACAAACAGCAGCTTTAATGGGGAAAAATTATGCCATACAGAATAAATTGTATCCATTTAATTTGCTTATTTGTAGTTTATCATACTCAAAAGCAGTGTTCCAACTTAACTTTTTTCTTATTTCTAAGATATGAGATCACAGCAACAATGCTTTGCATTTATACAAACTAAGCTACTTTACTCACCATTCAGTCATTCCATAATTAGCTATTTTGTTCTCAAATATATTTTAGACTTAGTACTGTTTTCCTATCAAACTTATAAACAAAACCCTTTACAGTTGATTCAAAATACCATAGGCGCCACCTTAACACATTCCTGGAGTCAAAATAAAATTTAAACTTACTACTTGATATTGCAAGTTACAGTTAGTAGCTCTAAAACATTTGCGTTTCCTTTGGATCAATTAGCTAGGCTTTATTTTAAGGGTCGTCCTGCTACTAGAAACTGAGGGAGTGCCTAGATATCAACTGCCTTATAACCTCCTTCAGTTCAAATAACTAATAGGTGTCTGAGAGGTGCAAATTATAAGGGAAAAACCTGTATTACTGTCTGAGGAAACACTAAACTAACGAACTACTAATGGAGGTCAGGATTTTGTAAAATCCCAAAGAAATGTAACAGAAACAGGTGCAAATGTTACAAAACCAAACCAAAGGATTAGGCATCTCCATGATCAAAACAAGCATTGCTCTATGATGCATATTACTGTATGGTTTACAACTGAGTAGTTATGAGTTCTTGAAAGTACATACCTTAATATTGTCGTTGATTCATTTTGTCTTTATGCATCTTTTAAGGCACAATACCTTAACCGGGGGAGCAATTCCTAAAGAAATATCAACAATAATTTTATAGATGTACTTTTGATTTTCATTAGTTAGGAAAACAGCCTTTCCTTTCCAGAAAGATGCTGCATAACTATAATTAATTTACAATATAATAGTTTTTGAGGGGTTATCTGCTTGTTTGTTTGCTGCTCTACTCCTGTAAAAACTTCAGCGATAAATGTCAATCTTCTTAAGGTATAATTTGCTACATTCAGGTGTACAGCTTCAGATAACCTTCTTCTGTTTTCTACTGCTGCGCTCAGCACATCTTAAAGGGTTATGATGCCTATGGTGGATCTGAAAGTCGAGTTTTTCCTCAGTTATGTGTCCTGGGATTTTTTGCTACATCACTAGGCAGGGACACTGAGCTTCTACTTATTAGTGCCAGTCCTGTGGTTTGTATGTGTAAATAATCTTGAAATGCGGACATGTTCAAAGTGGCATTCCTTTTATTTTCTGCTACAGTTATTCCTTCTCTCATTTCTTGCACAATCGTTAAACAACTGAGCAAGCACGGTGAGAGCAGAAAGCAGTGTGTACATTTACATCTCAGTCTGTGCTGCTACACAGTGCTCCTGTGCCACAGGACCACGGAACAGTGGAGTCTGGAAGGCACCTATAGACATTGGCCAGTCCAACCCCCTACTCCAAGCAGGATGCTCAGGACCACATCCAGGCAGGTTTTGACTATCTCCAAACTCCACAAGCCCTCTGGGCAACCTGTGACAGACTTTGACCACCCTCCCACTAAATAAAAAAAAAAGTTCCTCTTACTTCTATGTGGAATTGTGCCCATCACCCTGCCACTGGTCACCACTGAGCAGAGTCTGGCTCTGTTGTCTTTACTCCTTCCCCATCAGGTGTTTATCCACATGGATAAGATCCCCCAGGATGAGCTGTCCCAGCTTTCTCAGCCTCTTCTCATATGCTCTGGTCCCTTAATCACCTTCAGGGCCCTTTTCTAGACACACAGTATGTGTGTCCCTGTCTCACACGCTGGGCAGTCCAGGACCAGACACAGCAGCCCTGGCAAGGCTGCATCTGCAGCGAGTAGAGGGGAAGCATCACCTCCCTCAGCAATGCCTTTTGACACCACCACAATCACCAGAAAAAACATTCCTAAACAGAGAGAAAATCTCTTTTGTTGCTCTCCTCATATTTCATTCAATGGTTTTAAATATACCAGATATGATTTAGGTCATAGTTTTACTTTGTCCTTCTTAGATCTGCTACGGCGTTGCATTCCCCTCACTATCACTTCTAAACTGGAGAATTAAATATTATATTCATTTAGTTCTAGAGTTTTACCATTGTTTAGGATGCAAGCATGATAATAATAATAGTTAATTCACAAGAATAGGAACACAGGAGACTGTAATTCTGCAATCCTGCAGTTTAAACCCAAATGCAAACAAATACAAACATTTCCTATCTAACACATTTAATTAAAAATATTCTGGATTAATCAACCCATTCTAACTTTGCCCTTTGATTATTTGTCATTAAAATCTAAAACCAAGCAAAAATTAAAAGGTGTTTCAAAATAAAGAAATCTCTTTTCTTCTGAAAATATTGAAACAAGACTAACATTCTTCTACATTTTTCAAAACAAAATTGAAATGTTCATCACATAAGTTCTGATTACAACTAAACGACACTTCTAAAACAATAATTTCATATCTGTACATTTAAAAGCAGCTGTTACCCCTGGATTTCCATTTATTCTTGGTAGAACTAAAGACAAATAATTAAGAATCAGACTCTCATCTGGTAAAAATTAGCAAAATTCCATGGGAATGAATATAAATGCAAACAGGCAAGCAAACAATAACATAGAACCTAGCTATTAACTTTGATTAAAACTGCTCTGTTTGGCAGTTTATCATCCAGCCAATTTCCAGGAAAATTAATTACTTCCTGAAAATCATACTGGAGATCCTTGGATATAAAATATAAAAATTGACAGAATTATTTTATCTCCCTTCTGCAGTATGTATCACTTTAATTAGTATCTATTTTTAAATCCATTCTTATCACTTCACAGATTTTCTCATTTCTCACTGCATCTGAAAGAATCCTTGGGGTTTGGGGCTTCTGATTCAAACTTGGTCTTTAAAAACACTTAGTTTCAGCTTGGAGAGTACATACTTCAGTATTTAAAAGGCAATCAAAAAAGAAATACCCTGCTCATCCTATCCAGCCATCTGAGCAAGAAACATAACAAGCCAGACAACAGAACAGCAAAACCACAGCAGAGTACAAAGCTACTTAACTCATTTAGGACCAGATTTTGTTACTTTTGCCCATGTGGTATCAATTATACCCATCAGTACTTACATGAGAATTAAAAATACTATTTATATTAGTAATAAAATGCTTTTAAAACTCAGAGTCTCATAACAAATCTAACAAATTCTACAAAGACAGTCTTGTCACATCCTTAAAGGTGTTATTCCCACATTTAAAGTGTGAAGGAATAATGCATAGATTGAAGAGGAGCCTAATTTTTACATGAGCTCTGAAAAGACCCTAGTTGTAGTACGTATGGTTAGCACCTTTGCAGACACATCCAAACAATTGATAATCATTTTCTCAAGATTAAAAAGGGAAATCACCACCAGTAAAGAAACAAGCTGGTTTAGGTTTGCTACTATCTATACAGTAATTGAACCAGATATTATAGCAACAACCAAAACCACAAGGCATTAAATTCAAGAAATTCTTACTTATTGAGAATGCAAATTGCCTTTTAATTTCCTGACCTTACAGTGCAAGAGGATGAGCACAGCAAGTAGGTTACCATATCATAATCTCATGGAATTAGATAGGTTAAATACCCAATTACAAACACTCTGCATAGCAAAAGACTAAAGAGGAAATGTACCGAGTATTCTGAAAGTAGGAAGCTGACTTTTTAAACACAGCAAGAAAAAGGAAGATAAAAAATTTGGGGTTACAAAGCTACTGGATAATTTTAAAACATATGCATCTCTTGAGCAAAATGACTTTCTGACATCAAATGTCTGCCTGGTAGAAGTTGCACTCATCTTCAATTACACTTAAACATGCACAAATTATACTCCCACCCCTCCATTCTAAAGATCTTTTCAAACAGCCTTGTTTTGTATGCACCAGGTGTGTATGTCTGACGGCAACACATTTTTTTCTATCCTACTCATCCAGAAGAGTACTCATGAGCACCCCTGCACTGGGTCTGGCTAGGATGGAGGTAATCTTCTTCGTATGGTGCCGTGCTTTGGGTTTGTGCCTACAGCACCACCAATAACACACCAGTGTTTTGGCTACTGCTGAGCAGTGCAAGCACTGAATGGACTCTTTTTTCCCCACTCTTCCTCCCAGCGAGCAGGCTGGGGGTGCACAAGGGGTCAGAGAGGACACAGCTGGCCCCAAGTGACCAAAGGGATGTCCCACACCACATAAGGTGAAGAACTGGGCAGGGGGTATTGGTCTGGGTGGTAGCCATTGCTCAGAGGCTGGCTGGGCATCGATCGACTTATGGGAGGTGGCAAGCAACTGCCTATGCATCACTTATGTTCCCCCTTCCACCACCCCCCCCCCTCTTTTATTTAGACTGCCTTTATCTTGACCCACAAGTTTTTTCGCTTTTGCTTTTCCTGTACTCTCCCTTGTCCCACAGGGTGGGAGGGTTGAATGTGTGAGCAGCTGTGCAATGCTTAGCTGCTGGCTGGGGTCAATTCACCACAACCCCCTAGAAATATACTGCCCTTGTGCAATCATTCCCTCTTTTTCTAAATCAGTCTTAGTTTTGCAGCCTCTGCAAACGGCTGCTCATGGAACTTTACGGTATGACCTATGGAAATGACTGTGGTCCACAAGATCACCTTTAGCTTAAGCACTGAGTCACGTGCATTTGGACTAGCGAAGCAGCAGTGATTACTGCAAGTGTGTGCTAAAAAAAAAATAATAAATTAAAAGGTAAGGTCACAAGGCTAGTCCTTGTCCTTTCCATTCCTCATTTACTGAGATTCCCCTTAGATTTTGTGTTAGGGTTAAAGGCCTGCTGCTTTGACAATTAACATCAATTAATATTTATTGGACAACCCAGGCAGATAGGGCCTTCCTCAGGCCCTGTGTATAGCCTGTTTAAGTAGTTAGTAAAATGTAAAATTAAGATGAAATCAAAACAGAAAAGAAAGTAAGTTACCGGAGACGCAGACTGCATTATCTACATCATTAAGACACCTCCACACCATTTTTCTTTCCATTGGCATATACGTAAAAGCATCACTATGCTTCTCATAACTCTGACTAGCATGAGCTAACTGACATTATTTGATACACTTCAACATTTTGCAGAAACAGAAGCATTCTGACAGTTTAAAATAGAATGGTTTGTCCACTATAACCAGTGAGTTGCAGCAGTGACCATAAGCACTTGAAATTTTTAACAGAACTAACCTTAGCATCTTATTTTCCATTCAGCTAACCTGGTTCCATTTTAACTCCATTGTTTTCTATGAAATTACATTACCATTATGACCAAAAAGAGCAGTCTTTACTGAGAAAGATTTTCTAATATTCTAGTTCCATGGTGAAGCCTAGCTGCATATTCCATTTAATTTTTAGCATACAGTTTAAGTCTTCTAACAAGAAAAACTTGAAATGTGTGTGTGTGTGTATATATATATAGATAGATAGATAAGGAAAATGTTTTTATATGTTCATATATGTATGAATATGTGTGTGAATTTTGCTACAAAAGGCATATTCTATTGACAGTATCATGGCACTTTCACATTTGAGGGTTATTCTCAAGCTCTGGCTCAGGCTTTATGAAAATTGAGGAAACTGACTTGAAGCCCAAAAGGAAGTATCTCAAGGATCAGTATCCTTTATTTTATACAGCATCTTTCATGCAAGCATTTCAGTCTCCTTTATTTTATACAGCATCTTTCATGCAAGCATTTCAGAAAACTTTGCAGCAGATGCAGAATAGTTAAGATAAAAAAGCAGATGAATGAGATAGAGATCCGTGTCATTTCTTAAACAAATAAGAGACATTTCTTAGTGTCTTACAATCAGGAAGTGTTAAATCTGAATTTCCCTAACTACTGAGTTACTGATTATAATGTCATTATAATGAAAATAACAAAACCACTGCCATTTATGCCTCACAGATTTTATAGCTTTCTCTAATCAGAATCTTACCAAAGCTTCATTTAGAATTACTTTTATAAGTAGCTTTGTTTTCTAAATAAAATTAGAATTTGCTGCTTTGATAGAGAGGGAAATAACTGTAGAGAAACATGAGCAAAATTATTGAAGAACTGATGCTAACTTGAAAACCTGGCAAACACATTTAATTTAGGAACTACTACGCGACTCCTTTAGTTGTCTTCCATGTCCATTTGAGAGTTTAACAAGCAAAAGAATCTCTCAAGTATAATAAAAGTCCTTTTATGAAAGTGCTAGTTAGGAGTTTGGTTGGTTTTGCATGTATCATGGTGCAGATTTTCTGTTTATGAAACTTGATACAGTTCATTTATCAGGAACAGTTTTACAAGACCTGTATCTGCAGAGAACCTGACTACACATTTAGAAACTGTCTCTTTCCCTAGTACTGTGCATATACTATTGATATTTCTTGCAAATACTATTTCTTTTGGAAATTTTGGGGTATGGAGGGGAACCACATATATTCTCATGGGGTTCTTTCAGTGTAATATACCCACCAGCAGATTAAAGTATTTTGTGCTGAAAGCCTCAAGACTTGTAGACAGCAGGTCAGCCATGCCAGGATGGAGAAAGGAGAGAAGACAACTGTTTGATGGTACATGAGAAAGCAGAAATTGGCTGACAACAAACAATTATTGGTTGTTTGGAAAAGACAGAAGGCGAGGAGTACCTCTGCTGCAAAAATTGACCTCTGCACAGATGTCATAGGCTCTAGACCTGTTTTGTCCAACTGGAAAACTGCAATTAAGGAAGCCTCCTCATGCCAGCCTTCCTCCCAGCAAAGCTTTACTCCTGCACTGCTGGGAAAGAAACCTCCTCGGACAGGGGCTCAGCACCTCCTCTATAGGTCACACTACCTACCTCAAGGCATAGCACCTTCTTGGGTCGGATTGAGCTTTACTCAGACATCAGTGAAAGCAACAAAAGATCATTATTGAGTCTTCTGAGCTTTTAAGTCATTCATATTTAAGTGTTAGGACTAGAATCTTATTGAGTGTAAACTGACACAGCTACACTGATTTCAATCCTTTCATAGTAAAAATATGAAATAGTGTTTCATTATTGACGTGTACTTAGCATACACATATTGTGCACTTAGTAAACCAACAAAAACTGTAAAAACCCAATATCTACTTCTGTAGATTATGCTGACCTTTAAAACTATTTCTGAATTTTTTTTCCCCTTCAAATTATAAGGCAGCCTATACTGGCTTTTTCAGCCTCTGTGGGTACACTTAGACCTGGGAAAAAAATTAATCAATACAAAAAATTTGTACTGATATAATTGTAGTGTTCAGGCAGATAATGAATGAGAGGGGAATGAAATTCCAGCCAGGACAGCATGAAATGTGCCATTCAAAGTTTTCAATATTCTCAAATTTTCCCCAGTGAAAAGCCTTAAGTCTACATTGAATACATGTAAGTGGGTAAGTGATTCACAATATCCTTGACCTTATCTATATTTTTCAACTATTCTAGTAGACTACGTTCCTGAGACTAGGGTAGATAATCCACGTTTCCTTCATTTAGATATCAAACACTCGCATTTCTCAATCTCCGTTTCCTCTTGCAAGAAGCATATACTGCAGTCAGCCCGTAGGCAGGGAAATCTCTGCGCACCATTACTCATCCCAGAGCGGCTCAGCCCCATGTTGGCTTGGGGCTTCTCTGAACATTTCTATTCACTCAGTTTTGAAGGCAAAAGAAACCGCAATTTACCACAAAAATCCCAGAGAAAGGGTAGATTACAAGAATGTGAAACACCGCAACTGCCGCTGCCACCACCTGCCAGCAGAGCGATCTAAATATGACAAAATCTGTGCCCAGGGTGCTTGGCAACTATCCCCACCCACCATGGCCACTAAGGAGTTTGCATAATTATTATACAATACAGCTACATGCCAATTCAGAGCATTTTTTACAGAAGATATTTAAGCTACTAATTATTTGTCAGTAAGGCAATATATAACACCACCCAAGTAACACACAGATTTTTGGTGTAAATATTCAGGATTAAAATATTCAATACGTATAGTATTCAAGAAGTCTCTTCAAAAGCTCAAGCTACCACATAACATTTTAATTAAAAAGCAGTATGGTGCCTTTGAAATTTACATCACATGCTTTGTCCTCTATGGCATTTATGTTTCTCCTACCTTAAAGCTCATGAAATAACAAAATTTCATTTTTACTTCATTTTAAAAGTATTTATTAAAATCTGAAAGGACACCGGTTACATCAGAGCATACTCTTTTTAAAAAAAAAAACTATTCAAAATATTTTTAATCGTGTCTTATAATTCTGGGGCCATTTGTTTATTTTAAATCTTTGGAACAGTCAAAATCATATAAAGTTAACCTTATTTCTACATTAAAAAATAGAAATCAATAAATACCTGTTGATTGTCTTAAAATTTTTATTTGAAGATGCATTTGATTTTTTATGTTGCTATAGTTCTTACAGACTTGTTTAGGGGGCATGGTTAATGGTTGGACTCGATGATCTTGAAGGTCTTTTCCAACCAAAATGATTCTATGATTCTATGACTTGATATCTCTACTTCTTAATGGCCTTCATAAAGCATTTGATTTAGTGTTCTTTATATTCTCACATCCAGCTGAGGTTTTCCTGCAAACTACTCTTTTTTTTTTTTTTTTTTTTTTTTTTTTTAGTTAGTTAGAATTGCTTTAAACGAACAGGCACCTACCTCCATATAACATGAATACCGAATACTGCGTTACGGTCTAGACAAGTGGTCTGTGCGATGGGTGTGGAACCAGCTGACAGGTCACACCCAGAGGGTGATGGTAAATATCTCCTTTTCCAACTGGCAACCTGTCACAAGTGGGGTTCCCCAGGGATCGATATTGGGCCCAATGCTATTTAATGTCTTCAGAGGTGATCTGGATGATGGGATCAAGTGTACCCTGATGAAATTAAACTGAGTGGGGAAGCAGATGCTTTGGAAGGGAGAGACACCCTGCAGGAAGAACACCTGGATAAGCTGGAAGAGGGGTGGACAGGCTGGAGAGGGTCCAGAGAAGAGCCACAAAGACGATCAAAGGACTGGGAAGCCTGCCATGAGGACAGGCTGAGAGAACTGGCTTTGTTCAGTCTTGAGAAAAGAAGGCTTCGGGGACACCTTATCACCATGTTCCAGTATTTAGAGGGTGGCTACAAAGAAGATGGAGACTCCCTTCTTAAAAGGAGCCACCTGGAAAAGATGAGGAGTGATGGGTGCAAGTTACTCCTGGGGAGAGTCCGATTGGGTGCAAGAGGCCAATTTTTCACAATGAGAACAATCAGCCTTTGGAATAATCTCCCCAGGGAAGTGGTGGATTCCCCAACATTGGGCGCTTTTAAGATTCAGCTGGACAGGGCGCTGGGCCATCTTGTCTAGACTGTGCTTTTGCCAAAAAAGGTTGGACCAGGTGATCCTTGAGGTTCCTTCCAACATGGTATTCTATGGTACTGCAAGTGGTGATGAAAAGAATCGGGAAAAGTAGCCTCTCGGTCTTCCTTTTTCATAAAGCACGTGATGGTACAGTGATATATGTGACAAATCATATATTAATACCTTTTTCATGAAGAAATATTCCTACCATAGAAAATACAGTGTATATAACACACTGCCTACAGAATTTTTTTATCTTAATGAATCCTAACACCACCATTCCCTAGTTATTAGGGCATCACATTCTTACACAAAACTTAGAGACATTCATACCCTTTTTCTTAATTGATTACATCTAACTGAAAAATCCTCAATATATTCTAGAAAACTAAAAAGTGATCACACGTGTTTTCACTTCTTAGTTACTAATACTTCTTACAATACACCACAGCCTGGAACTTTATAAAGGGCATCAAGTTTTATAATACAACAAAGTCAGTAACTTCTCAGGAAACACAAGTTCATAACTGAATGGTGATCATTTCAACTTTTACTTTTAAGCGGGAGGAAAAACATAGACAGACAGCCCTAGACATGAATTTATCCCTACTCTGAGCAGATAAAACCATTAGCTCTTGATACATATTAATAATAAAATGCTCTTTTTGTGACAATCTTCTTGGAAGAGAAGCACAAGGCAACACTAGTGAACTTTTATGCCTCACCAGGCTTCTGGACAGATCCGTAAGTGGAATCAATGAGAAAAATAATTTATGTGATGTGCCGCTCCACTCCTTCCAGGCCAGTTATCAAGCTTGGCATTTTTCCCCCTTTCCTCTGCAGGAAGAGCAACTCTTCATCTTAATGAGGGTAATGATGAGCTTCTTGCCTATAATTGCATTGAATTTAACATAAGATTTTAAATTATACCGTTAGAGGATAAAGCAATTTTTAAGGTTAATGCCATCTGAACCTAAATTTAACTGCCTATGAATTTCAAATCTCCAATAACAACATAAGTTACATGGTTGATCCTTATTTTTAGTTACAAATTAATTTGTGACTCCTACAGAAACAGTTGAAATTAAAGGCCCCTTAAGAATGTGAAAGAACTTACTCAAAACCTTACGGACTTCTGAGAATTAAGTGAGAATCATATTTGCAATTGAGTTTGAGGTCCTAGTGTAGGGCTAAAATAAGTAAAAAATAAGCTTTATAGCATATGCAAATATTTCACAAAGAAATCCTTCCAAATTAATCCAGTAGGGGCAGTGAAGACAGAAATACATGCATGTGCAGATTTTTATATGTATATATATAAAAAATATAAAAATATGCGTATATACATCCTGCCACTCACATGCCTATGGCAGACTGTATCATTTAGTCTAATGACTACTACAGGAGAGAAGACTAGCATTTAAATCCCCTTTATCCTATTTTTTTGATCTTGAATGAGGGCTCTTCCACCTGAGCTGTAACACCTGTCCTTCAAACTCATCTACTAAACTAGCTTAATTCAGATGAAAAATGAAACATTCATTATACTGAAGGGGCAGGCTGACTCTATAATTCAATGACATACACCTGGGAGTCTCAAAGACTTAAAAAGACAGTAGTGGTCCAGTGATGAGTGTCATGTCTCTGGCATTTAGTAACAGTCTGTTGGCAGCAGGAAGAGACCATGGTCTGATGTGTAGCTCAATAAAGTCTCAAGGTATCATTTACTTTACCATGGTGCTTTTTTGGTTCATTTTTGTTGTATACACCTATTGCTTCCTGTACTATACTTGGACTGAAAACTCTGTCTTTAGTATTTGTACAGCACTCAGACCAGCAGTGACCTGGCTCATAAGCAGAGCTCCTTGTATTAATACCGTAGAGTACAGAGATACATCATAGTAATTGTATGGAAATATGCTTCAAGGTTTCAGTTTCAACAAATACATGTCTAGTTAAATAATGAAAATATACCTTTAAGTTTTTGGAAGTATTCAGTATTATTTCTAAAGATTTTATAAGTTTAGATTTGACCAAGAAATCCATTTAAAATTAAACAGGTAGATTGTGAAAGGAAGAACAAACAGAGATTAAGAGAAGAAAGAAACTATTTGTAAGCCTGTTACTGGGAATACAAGGAAAATAAAAGCTTATGAAACAGATAAGCATTCAACAACCAGCTGGAATATAAATGAACCCTTGGCTCTCCATTGTGTGCAGTCCTCTTCTACTGCCCCGCTACATTACTCTATGCACTGCTTATTCAGTGTTTCTCTTGCACTGGATTCCTGTGAGCCAAAGATACTACAAATAATCTTTCTTAGTACAATCTATACGTACTTGTTGTTAGTAATTACATTAAGCTTTAAAGGAAATTTAGAGTACCACTGTTGTACGCTGTTAATGTACACAAAGGTTTTTCTTCTTTGATCACTGAAACAAATAGTATAGTTCAAAGAAAGTAAAGCAAATCTGTAACTGCAACATGTATTATATTAAAAAAAATAATCAGTATTAGTACAATTTCTTTCTGAACTCAGCCAGTTATTGTTCTTGCACGCTAGTTGAACAGTTGTAAACAGAACAGTCAGCAGAAAGTATAAAACGGGTCCTGAGGCTAATTACAGAAAATATTCAATTATCCAGTCATAACGATTACAACTTGGATGAAATTAATATTGGCTATCGTTTTTCACAGGTACAGGCAAGATTGTATCTGTTACTAATCACTTCTTCTGGCAGATGTCCCCTAAGGACCAAATCCAGGCTCAAGGGAAGCAGACCTCCAAGCTGCCAGTGAGGGATCCCTCCCCACATTCCCATCCCTGCTGAGCCACTAGCCTGGGCCAGCAGAGACCAGTGGCTTGTGGGAGAACACCACACATCCTGGCAGGTCAGCAGAGATCCAGCCTCAGAGCCCACTCCCTCAAAGTCCTGCTTCTGGGGGAAGTAAGGTCTGGAAAGTAGTGTGACAGGAAGAAATATAACAAGGACTCACATTAATAATGGGGGGGGGAGTCTGATTTTGGCCACTTAAATGGAATTTGGAGAAACTGCAGAAGTAGGAATGGCTAGTGTTAAGAAAATTTAGTATTTCAACATTTGTTTTTATCTTAGACCAGGACAAAATGTTGAAATGCAGAAGTAGTGAACTAACTTTCATAGTTTAATTAAAGTGAAAATTTTTTACATTAACAACTAGTAAGAAGATTTTGTTTGGTTGGTTGGTAATTCAAACTAGTGGGGTTTTTTTGTTTTAGAAAAGAAAACTAAAATCCAAGACACATGAGGATTAAACAGTATTTCCTCAGAGTGCCATGATACCTCAAGAGAGATCTATATCAGATTCTTATCTTTATTCTCCTGTGAACAAATTATATTTCACATAACATTCCCTCTACCTTACAGGGAAAAAACTAATGCAACATAGATAAAGTAAAAGCTACTGTCCCCTCACCCCCCCAAACCAAAGACATCATTCCCAGCAAAGAATAAGGGGCCCACCTATACATCCAACTTGGACAAAAAAAGCAGATGGCAACCTAAACTAGAATTTCAGGAAAATTGAAGTTTTCTATAAGAAACGATTGATTTTCCAGAAGCCACATTTCCAGAGGAAAAATTCAAACCAGATCATTAAAAGTTTGAGAAGTTTGAGAAGTTTGACATTAAAAAACCCCACCACCCAGAAGTAAGTGTATTTCTCAAGAGACTTGTAATCTTAATCGTTTCAGTACAGGCACACAGATGGAGTACACAGTATTCCCCTCTACAGCTCAAACTACTCATTTGTCTTCTTACCGCTTTCTGTTTTGAGACGATTCAGAATATACATGATCCTCCAACTCAGAAATCTCATATTTCCCAAAAGCAAGGAAAAAAAAAAACCAAACAACACAAAACCCCACAAATCCACACAACCAAAGAATGCATAATTTTTTTCAGGGCATACATCTTTTGAATGCCTACTACCTGTTGAAGTCATATGGGCAATTAAAAATAGCCTTACAGAAATTTCTTTTTCCTTGCTACATCTTACGTACCAGATACTGTATTTTGTTTGAAGCAGAGCCAGAAGTTTCATACTTGCAACCAGACATTACATAGACTTCTGAGGCTAGCAAGACTTCTACACTTGGGTGTCCCAGTAACACTACACTGATGGTACTACCAGAAAGCAGTACTACAATTGGCAGTACATGGATTTATAATACAAGGTGAGAGACTAACCATGAGAGAGCTTGTTTTACTTTTAAAATCTAGCCATATGTTTATGTGCATATACTTAAGAATTCAGAAGGCATTACATCCTGTAGAACAGGTTTTACATACAACTAATGCACACTGAGAAAGACACGTTCTATTTAAGTACGAGGTTACATAATCCCCAAATTACACCAAATATAGGAAAGACACCTGTCAGATTTACCAAGTCACCTCTCAGGTTACCTGTCACAAACCACATTCTCCGATACACACTCCACATCTCCCCAAAGCATAGGTGAAAACAGACTGTAAACTAAGACACCCAAAAAGTAAGAATTAAGAATTAACAGAATTGAGATTGCTTTTGCAAATTCAGTAACACCTCTTGAGCAGATAGAATTTTGATACAGATTTTAAATACACAGTCACATCATTTAACATGAAACTAGTCAGTATTTGATTTTTACCCACATCATTTAATGGGTGACCTCATGCCTTATTTGCTGTGTACTATTGAACTGTGAACAGGGAAAGAATTATCAGCTCCCCTCATAAGCTGTTTGGTGGCATGCATCACACTAGCATCAGAGTGCTTCCCAATTCTAATTATTTTCCACAGGCCTTCATTGAGACAAGGATCTATTATTATCCCCATTACACAGAAAAGGAGTTAAGACAAACAGAGTATAAGGTCAGAGTACCTGCTGATTTTGGATACCTAATTTGAGACGGATGGGATGTGATTATTTACTACTGTATACCACTTCATATTGCCAAATCAGAGTTCTCATTAATAGAAGTAGTTAAACTTAAAGGGCTCAAGGACTGAGCTAAAGGCCACGAAGATTATCTCTTCCCCCATCCTCTTACTTACCTCATCCTACTCTCACCAGCCAAGATAGCTGGGCAGAGAAAAAGTCTTAGCAATCACTCTGTTTTCCTTCATGACCTACTCTTGCTCTAAGTTTCCCATGTCCCTTCTCCAGCCTGTTCCTTTCACACCTGGTCACTAATGGACTTTTGAGTTCCCAAATCTGTCTGTCAGCACCTAATGTAATTCTCTTTCCTCTGTCCTACCTTCCTTTCACCAAAGCTACCTCCGTTCTTTTTCCTGCAATTCAGGTCCATTATGAGATTCATCTTCCTTCTCTCTGCAGGACTGACCCTAGTCTGATATCCTTTGCCCCGATCTCTCTTTAAATCTGTACATTAATCAAAGTTTTCACTTATTTTTCATAGGTAATAGATGCTATTAGGAAATGTGTTAAGCATAACAGGCAAGAATTGACAATTCCTATCTTCATTAGGTTCGAGCACAAGGAAACCAAATGACTGTAACATGGGGTATCATGTGCTAAAGAGATCACACAGGTATTGGCAGACTTAGAGGACTGATGTCTTAGAAAAAATAGTGGGTTGTTTAAAATATTTATGCTTCTCAAAGAATCAAGAGAAAGCATACCTATAAAAACATCATCAATATTTGTAACAGTCTCTACAAGTTTTATGGCAAATTTATCTAGACATGCAAATATTCTCATTTGTAAGCATATTGAGGCAATGAGGAGTTATGCATTCTTTGCTGGCCAGCAAAGAAGTAATAAAACAAAGATAAGCATACTTTCAAAGCAAATATTCCCACAGCTAAGTACAAACTGTGAGTTACAGCAGCATAATCAACTATTAGAGAAAGTCTTACATCAAATATAAAGCCTGCAAAGCTGAATTTCTTTACAAGTATATTTAAGTAACAACTCCTATTAGTCTAGGACACACCACAGACAACTCTGCCCCACAACCCTAATAGAAAATGAAGACTCATGGCCTTGAATAAATCCCACAGTTCCATTAGCATCATCACAGTGAAAGTCAAGACTATGGCAAACAATCCTAGAGGCAAACACTCAAAAACATGAAGGTAAAGTTCATCAGCCTGTTCTAATTTCAGTCAGTAGTTAAGTACCACAAGAGATTCTTACCGTGGTAGAGACACTTACCAAAGACATTCCCCATACCAAGTCCTCATTTCCAGTAATTCAAGGCCAACACTGAACACTGCAGAAAGTGTTTATTTCTTCTTCCGGACTAATCTTAGGACTCAACCATACTTTGAAAACCATACCCTATAATTTAGACTATGGGATCAAAACCACAAAGAGTGACAAAGACTTGTGTTTTATACTCCACACTGGCATTACCGCAGTAACATAGGTATAACCCCAAAGCTCTAACAGACTCCCTACACAATGCTGCTTTTTCATTACGAAGACCAACTACTAATTTATGCTAAATCTGCCTTTTAAAGTCTTCTCCTTCATGTGATAGCATTATTTTCTTTTCCTTAGCCAGAACAATAACACAACTCTTATTATTAGAAAAACAAACAAACAGACAAAACTGAGCTATAGTTTACCAGTAGGAAGTGTAAAGTAAGCAACAAGAAGTCTTTCCCTGTCTTTAGGGAATAGCTCAAAACCATTTCTGAAGGCTTGACAAAAACTTATCAGAATCCTCACATCTAAGAAAAGTAGTCCTAAATCAGTCTAAATCAGAAAAGCCTGTTCTCATCTTTGCCTTCATATTCCTATACCAAAAGGCAAGCTCACATCACACAGTTTTGGCATTAGGTAGCTGATTGAGCACTCAACCTGCCTTTAGATGATTACTGCAGATGGTCTCCAAAAAAAAAAAACCAAACCAAAGCCCCCCAAACCAACAATAAAGACCAGAATCAGAAGCACCTGGTGCTGGAGCAATTCTTTCAGAATGGCCTGGCTTGCATCTCCCCATAGATGAGATTATTCAATAGCATGCAACAATGCTGGAGAAAAATAAGTGTTTATAAAAACTAAGGGTCACATTCTGATCTTATTTACAACAATGTAAATGTCTACTAGACTGAGTAAGAGCAAAACACAGGTAGAAATGTTATCTTGTTGTCTGTGAAATTAAACAGTCCTGTGAACCAACTCAAGGAAATCTATACTTTTGACAAAAATCCTCTCTGTCTCACCCAATCTTTGTTCATATTCCCTAATTTGTGATTTTAAAAGGGACACATACTTTAGGAATAATATTTTTTGCATTAATTAAAATCACATCTTAGAATAATTATTTTATAATAATTGATTATCAGGATAAAGGTAACATAATGAGCTTGAATTGTTAAGGATTGCTTAAACAGAGCTGCTAAAATGTTTTCCTTTCCCACCCTCCTCACATCTGCATCATATGAGCAGATGCCTGATTTACTGGCACAATTAACTTTCTCCTTCTCTGCTAGAGATTTTTAATGGTAATATATATAGAAAGGAATATTAATAAATGTACTATATTCCCCACTCTAAAAATACTGTCTTATATTTAAATAAAAAAAACCAGTCTGAAATGCACAATTTAAACAGGAACTCTGTATTCAGCACTATAAAAAAATCAGGCCAACCCTTTCAGGATCCTATATTTAGGTTTAGCTTTGCATATTTTAAATTATTCACTTTCATTTTTAATTACGAAAAATTTTTGCATTAATTGGGATAAGTACTAAAAATCCAGCAAACCCAAACCATAGAATTTTTACCAATTATCCCCATGTATTCACCTCCATCACTCTATAACAAACACAACCCAATATAGGCAACATATTATGTATTTTACCAAACATACTCTAATTCCTCACATGCAAATAGACAAGTTATTCACTAAGAACAGGGAAATATCAGTTTGTTGTCCACTAAGGATGCTTAATACCATGTTATGAAGTGAGAGTTCTCATTTTCCGAAGCTGTTATGCTTTGTAATGTAAATGCACCAATGAAAAGAGGGTCTCATGACTGCAGATGAATTGCATTACATGAGTGAAAATAATTACTGCTGTTCTAACAAATGAATTTGGTGACTTCAGCACATTTTATATAATGATAAATATAAGCAGCTGGTGCAGGTGTTCTCAGACAGTAGCACATTTTTTTTTTACCATTTCAATTTTACTAATTTCTCTGCATAATGTTTTGCATAGTCACGTGCAATGAGAAGATATGAGTAAGACTGTAGGTTCTGAAGAAGCTAGCTGATATGTAAAATAACTTGTAAGTATAGCAAAAATAAGGGAATTTTCCACTGAAACATTACGATATAATATTTAATATTATTATTAACATAGAAATGGAGAGATATATTGTGAGGCTTTGAGAAGGCAAGAATAAAAGATATACCTTTGGAAATGTAAATATTGATGATGTGAATGGGAAAGAGTAAACCATAAGAAACAAATTCCTATGCCAAATAGTAATAATAATGATTTAGTTTAATTACCAGGGTGGCTCAAGTCTGGTGCTGTTTGCTGTATTAAATACAGCAATATTCTGAGGATCAGTATAAACGTATGGGGAAAATAAAAAGAAAAAAAAAACCCCACAAATTCTTCATCCCTAAACTGTTAAATAAAATTAAATGAAAACTGATAAACTGAACACTAAAAGCTTTTTACTTACTTGTGCATATAGTTTTGAATCACAGTTTATTAATCTTTTATATCCATACTACATTAGGAAGAGAGACTGGGATCTATAAATCAATGCCTGACAAAGAGATATGTCCAATACCATCTTCCTCCTGGCCTTTTCAGACTAGAGGCCTCCCCTGGCATGCACATGAAAAGAATGTACAAGCACAGTGATTGTCAAGATTATACATTTAAGTTTTAATCACAAATAGCGATGCTTCATCACAGCCTAATTCAGAAATTAACTGTAATATTTCATTCAAGACAACAGTTAGATTTTTTGAATTGTTAAATGTGCCAGATAAATTATGTGCTTAGATCTACACATAGCAGAAATAAGAAATCTGTGTAGATTCTTTTCTATCTACTACAAAGGAATACAGTTTTATTTTTGTTTCGGACTACTTTAGCATGCAGTGATGGAAGCACTACTCCACTTTTCTATTCCCACTTAGCAGAATTCATATATCTATATGGAATGATTTTCTGTTTTCATTTCCTTTGTCCCGCTTACCAAATATATTTTCTATCATCTTCTATTTTATCTTCTATTGCAAAATGTCATCATAGATCCTGCATGTCTACCTATATTTAGACATCTGCAGACAAAAAATGCAATGAAGTTTTTTTTTCAGTGGAATTTGTAATGCTTGGTAATAGGAACATTCCAGAGGGACCGCTTGGTTTTGACATAGCCTTGACAACTGCAAATGCTTCTGATGAAATCTGCTAGGTTTCCTTCAAGCTCATATGGCTGGACTTTAGAAAGATCACTTTATAAGCATTAGTTTCCACTGGAAACTAAAAGGAAAATATTTATATGAGATACACAGAGGAGGAGTAAGAGGCATGGCTAGAATGTTGGACATGGGCAAGTGGCAATGCAATACAAGCCAACGAAGGAAGAAAGACAAAGAAATGTAGAAAATAGTGTTCAGGCATGAAGATAAAGAGCTTAACTTTCTGTCCGTAAATTTAAGACAAGACATCCAAGACAAAGGAAGAAGGGTGATATAGCTTTGGCAAAGGTGCAAGTATTTCACCTAAGTTAAGTTACAAAATAGATCTTACCATTGCATTTGAACCTGTGGTTTGACACTTTTAAATTCAGACCTGAGGCTGTCCAACTTGAAGAGTTAGCTCTGAGATAAAACAAAACGTAACATACAAATACATGCAAACTAAATTTTAGGAAGCCTGGAAGCTGGTCCAAAATGAGCTCCTCATGTTTATTTTTTAAAATACTTTTTTTTTATTATTATGAGAATGTCTGATTGCTTAAGAAATTTATTTGAGGTATAGCTTCATTCTTGGGGAGACAGAATTTCCTCTAATGAAAGGTAAAGCTGATTCGAGTTTCATCTGACATAAAATTGGCCTATTTATCTAATTTTTAATTGTATGAGAAGACATTATTGTGTTTATGATTCTGCATACATGACAGATACTTACTCTTTTAAAATAATTTCTTTTTAAATTTCCACCTTTTTTCACATCTTCGAGGGGAAAGGCAGGGATGTGGGAGCATGAACATTAAGTTATTTGCCCTGAGATCTTTCTTTTCACCACTTTTTATGGACAATTCTCATTTATACCTTCCATGTTTTTATTAAAAGCATTTTGTTCTGATCCTGCAAGTAGCGAAAAGAGTGGAGTGCAAATAATTCCATTGTCACTATATTTTTTAAGTCACAACAAAATGGTTTCTTTCAAACATTTCTTGAGAGCAAGAAAGAAATAATTTATGGGGTTTTGTTGTTGTTTTGTTTTTGTAGTTTCCTTATTTATTAGACTCCATGTATGTAACAGCCTTGTAAACTGAAGTTACAGTCTAGCTGAAATGGAGAGAGAGAATGGTTTCCTCTCTCGAAGTAAAAAAAAAAACTTCTTAGGATTTGGGGGTTTTGAGTGGTTTTGCCTTTTTTTTTTTTTTTTTTTTTTTTTTTATTTCACCGCTATTACGGTTAAATTACCTGGTATAGAAACATTGTAACTTCTCTCCTTTTTGATCATAAGACTTTAATGGATACAGTTTGGCCATTCTATTCAGTAATTAGATTTGAAGTCCACTAATTTAAATAGTCACTGCAGTAACCTCTGTAGGAATTTATGCAGTGCTGTTGTACTAAATCCACAGATATAGTGCATGTAAGTATTCCAATGAGATCAGACTGTACTTAAGAATAGCTTCAGGAAGTGAGGTTGGCCATTTCAGTAGGCAAGACTATGAGGATTAACAAATGCTTTAATATATATTTTTTTAATTAATAAACATTGTTTGCACCCCTGCTTTAAATCTCCTCCACAGAACTAATCCTGTTATGCAGTCAGCAGCACTTCCAAATGAAATATTTTGTTCTACGATCAGAGTGCTTACAATCATCACAGCTATCCCCAGCAGATAGTACATCACCATAAGATGAACTTACATTTTTTAAAAATGGAGGTGATTTTGACATGATATGCTATACTTAGAACAAAGACATTTTAGAATCACCTGCCCCCAGTCCACGCCAGCCCAAACCCATTGATTACCATTGTGTGTGGTCCCAATCAAGAGTCATGAAGGGAAACAAATTTTACTGTTTATAGGTATAGGGGGTTTCAGTCTTGAAACTCCCGCCGCACAAGAAAAGTTTGGAGGAAACATTTAATCTGGTTAGATCCACTGGAGGACTTAAAACCAAAATCCAAACAGCAGGCTGTAAAACCATTTAGCATGCTAGAGAACCCTATGTTCTCTGTAATGGATACAACCTGAAGTATAAGGCATGCAGAAACATATGATCCTTGTATAAAAAGCAAGTACATTTAAGAGAAGGGGAGAAAGAGTTTTCTGATTACTTTGGAAGGTGATTGCACAGTACAGATTTAACTGAGCCAAATTGCAGGCTTCCACTAAAAAGGATGGTCCTGCTCTTCCCTGGCATCCTGGCATTATAGTCCCTCTGTCCCAAGTTGAATCTAGCAATGCTGCAACTGCTGATTCAGTCAAATGAAACTAGACAGGTAAAGAAAGGATTACAATTACTTAAAACAGGCAAGTACAAGGACCAGAAATGATACAAGAGAGTACTTGGGAACATGCTGCTGGAGAGGAGGATGGCAGAGAAGGACTGTTCCTTTTGGCAGCGTCCTGTGTTACAGCAGACTGAATGTACTGCAAAACCTCACCTTTAGCGTTAGCAGAACAAACATGTTGGGTTTTTTTTTTTCTCTAGTTTTTATTAGTCTTTTAGAAACATTTGCAGCTGTTTTCTATTTGGATGCCATGAATACTTTTCTTTGCATTGTGCCATAATCAAGACTGAATTGATGTTTGTCTTCATCTCCTCCCCCACTTACTTCTCTTGCTCTCCAGTACACATGGCCACACCTCACTCACTATGACAGCCTCCACTGACATTTGTCTTAGCAGCCTACCAACCATCAAGTTCGGGTTGTTGTTATCACTTCCAAAGTTTGAGAAAATCTCTATGCATCACCACTTACCTACGTTGTTAAATCTCTTGCTATACAGCCTCTGTCAATATTCCTATATCTGGTTACACATTGGCTGCTTCTTGCAAAATTACTGTTGGAAAAAACTTTTCTGTCTCATTGTAGTTTCACTTGTTTCGCTCTCTACAACTTCCTGAAGGGTAGTCTTATGAGGAGCGGCTGAGGGAACTGGGGTTGTTCAGCCTAGAGAAAAGGAGTCTGAGGGAGACCTTATCGGTCTCTACAACCACCTGGAAGGAGGTTGTAGTGAGGTGGGGCTGGTCTCTTCTCCAAAGTAAGAAGTGATGGGATGAGAGGAAATGGCCTCAAGTTGTGCCAGGGGAGGTTTAGATTGGATATTAGGAAAAAAATTCTTCACTGAAAGGTCTGTCAAGCATTGGAACAGGCTGCCCAGGGAAGTGGTGGAGTCACCATCTCTGGAGGTATTTAAAAGACACATAGATGTGGCACTTAGGGACATGGTTTAGTGGTGGACTTGGCAGTGTCAGGTTTATGGTTGGACTTGATTTTAAAGGTCCTTTCCAACCTAAATGATTCTATGATTCACAAATTCACCCACAAAGGTCCCTTTCTGTTATCATTTAAAGCCTTCCAAAAGCCTTCCCCACCCATATTTCCTTAAAACAATTTTTGTGTGTGACGCTTCCCCTAGCCTGCCAGTGGGCAGGAAGCATTTTGAGGTTCCTGAACACTTGGATAACATTTAGCACATTGTGGATTCCACCTTCAGCTAAAGAAACGATAGCAGAAAATCTCCCCAGTTTCTCAAATGAAAAAGAAAAGTAGCACAATGTGTTAGGAATGAGTCACTTCTTGTGACTTTCAAGTAACTTATGATTTTTTCAAATGGAATCTCTTACTGTATTATACCTCAGACATTATTTACAGTCTCCATTATGTTTCATTACACATCATATGCATAATGCAGGCATGCATATACCTCTATAATGAAACCTGCATTAGGCAACTAGTCAAGGGATGTTAAGTGGACCCTTTGCTGGTGATATTCTTTTAATAGAACTGTTTTATAACTTTAGTCCAGCAATGAATTTACAAAATGCCTGCAACACTGACTTCTAGAGTTAAGCGAGAATCATCACAGGGCTGAAACAGATACTGCACTTACTGCTGCATTCTCGTGGTCTGGGTAGTTGAGTACTGTGGCCTATAAAAAGCATTCCTTAGCCCATGTAACAGAGACTACTTCAAAGGTCATTTATGTCATTTACTGCAAGCTGAAACCTCCTCTATTACTCCCCAACTTCTTTTCCCAAACCTACAGTCCTTCAGCTCCATTTGTTTTACCTTCTCTACAAACCATTCAGATCAGTTCGACGTTTTCAGCAAGAACTACAAAACCTGCAGTATAAAGGTATAAAATGTATATGAAGTATCTCACGGTACACATTTTATATGTATTCTATAGCCATGCTTTCCCAGGCTGTATTTTTGCTAATTATTAGCTGTACCTGGCATACATTTCTACCAACATGTTTGTCTAATTCTTCTTTTTACAGGAATATAGGGAAAGCAGGCCGCTATACATAACTTAAAGATCCTAAAGAAAGTTTAAATATATGACTAAATAATCAGTAGTCTAATGTTTTGGACTAACAATGTAAGTTTTTCAGGCTTTTTTTGTGAACAGGTTTTTTTTCCCCTGCTTTTAATTTCAGTCACAAAGCATGAGAAGTGCTTGCCTGATCACAAGTATTGAGTTCCAGTTTTCAGACCCTGTCTCCAAGGTATCCCAGCTAGCCTCCAGCTGCTGCTTTACAAATTGTCTCACCTGTAATCTCTATACATCTACCAGCCCTATGTGGCTGCCTCAAACACTCAAAGGTATGTAAAATGGCAGTAAGTGCCCACTTTTGGAGAACTGAAGTTACTGTTTGATAGAGAACCTTCTAAAATGTTAAATAAGTGAAGGCTTGGGAGCCCAAAGAGTCTTGTTTTCAATTGAAAAAGATTCATGGAGAGTAATGGTTATTATAACTCATGTGTTAAAACAATGAATTTTTCTAGAGTCTCCTAAATACGGGAATTTTAAGGTGTCTTCACTACTATTACATCAAAAGATTTGGCCTCTGTTTCAGCCAGATACGTAATGCTGTGTATGTGCTTCCATCTCAGGTGAGAATCACACAAACACACACACACACACTTTCTTTTAACGAAGAGGAAGTGTCGCACCATAGGTGTGTATGTTGGTTACCAGTACACTGGTAGAATACACAGCACAAAGCCCAGATTTCATGGCTTTCCTTGATTTCATGACATGTCTACCTTTCTCTTCCAGACAGTTTATGCAGATTTTATAAATCCACCATAATCAAAAGCCCTGCTGACCCTTGGTGGAATATCCAAGTCATGAACAGGAAAGAGTAGGGATTACCACACAAGTAATCCTAGCAAGGTATTTCTTTGAACAAGAAATCCTTCACTGGCCACCGTTATGGCCCTCTGTCAAAGAATCAATAAAAATTAACACTTTCAAAAGAAGATAGAAACAAATAAACCTAAAGCACCATAATGGAAAATCCTTCTTTAAGGTTGTGCAGGTTAAGAACCTTGTAAATAACCAGGTGTGGTCTCCTTGGTAGTAATTCTACCTATAGAAATACTGCTTCAGTTTTCTTCTTTTCTTAACAGGGATACAAGTTAAACTCTACTGAGTTACCACTGAGCAGGGAAAGGGAATGTGGAAGTTACTCTACATAATACACAAGGTTAATACACAGTGCAGTGTACTTGGAGAAGATATTCTTATCTGGAGCTTTTTCAGTAATAAAATGTTCTCCCCGTACTGCTCTGTGCCACAGGCTTTAAGGAAGATGCTTGGCATCTCAACTAAAGTTAAGACGCTAAGTGATTTATATGAATGGGGTGTGTTGTCCAGACCAATGAATAATTATTTGTCCCTTGAAGGGTTTGGCCAGCAGCAGTATCAATGCTGAAGCTTCCAAAGCAGTAAGACTCTCTACTGAAATTTACCATTAGACATTTACTAACATATCACGGTCTGAATTTTTATTAAAAAAAGCCCAACATTATTAAAATCTAATGATCTTAGACAATGGTAATTGACTAGACGCTCTCGTAATGCAATAAAAGACCTGTGCATAGGTATCTAAGGTTTTATATACAAGCTGAGGAGATATCTGAACATTTCTAAGCTTGTCTGGAGCAGGTTTCTGAATTTGTCTTTTAAAACATACTCCTCACTATCCAAATATGCTACTTTTCTTTATTATGAGTTAGGTTTCTAATTCTCAAACAAAATATTATATTATTGTTTTAGGAAAATAACTGACATAAAAGTAAAGGAAGTTTAAATTTTTAAAATTACACCTTTTATTTTAACTGGATTTTTTTTTCCAGAAAATGCCTCTGTGACAGAAACTTATCATAGTATCACCTCTCTCAGTAGAAATAAAAAATACAAAAAATACAAAAAATATTCATAAAAGGATTTATGACTATTATGTTATTAATTAATTCCATCACACAATGCTACATCTTTTTTCAAGTGAAACATCGTCTTTGAACTGCTGATACTTAGCTTTTATCCTGTTCCTTCAGTTATTGCTTTAGAATCTTATGTATTTGACCGAAGTTCTGCATTTTCTGTTATAAAAATCATACTCTGAATATTTGGGGGGTTTAAGTGAGTTAATTTGAATATAATCAATTCCAATATATGACTGTTCATGTTCTTTGGTATTTTAAATGAGGTTTCCATTGAATTGCAGGTCCTTCGGGAAGATGGACTTCAGAACTGTTATTTCTAGAATAGCTGTATTGTGAAAACATTCTTGAACTTGAAATAAGTCAAGAGTCTGTATTGATGCAATAACATGCAAAGACTTCAGTAGAACACAATTACTCCGTTTCATTGTTTTATTAGTGTAGCATGTCTTTATTCGCCACAAATGAAAGCTAGGTAAAAAATCCTTAAACAACATCATTTGATCGTCTGTAAAATATATGTAACTGTGTTCTTGCATTAAATTATACCTACGTATAAATATTTACAGAGCAATCTCACTTCCTAAAGTCTCCTTTCCAGATAAATAAATCTAAAGTGAAATTATAAACAATCAAAGCTGCTATAGAATATAATTATCTGGAGAAAAAAGTCTGAAAAGAGGCTTGACAAAATGCTTAAGTAACCAGCTTCATCTCTTTCACCAAAGTCAATGCAAATTTCATTGTACATGTCAGAAATCAAGTTTCTGCCATAATGCCTCTTAAACAGAAAAAGTATGGGAAGCCTTATTGTCCTAGATTGGCATACTGACCTAAATTTGTCTGAGAAAAAAGCGAGGGACCTAGTGACAGCGAGATACCTCATAAATGAAAATGACAAGTTGTAACTTAAAAATTGAAGAAGAAAGGATGAACATTTCACCTTTCCCTGTAATCCCCTGAGATGAACCTAAGTATGATTTTTCCCCTAAATATTACTGAATTAGAGCATATGAGGTAAAAATCTCACCTACTATAATTAACACTTATAGCAACTCAAATTGGAGATAATGAAATTAAATAACATGCCAGTCAAATACGCATTATTTTGATGTAACCCAAATGATGTTCCAAATAGTGAAGGTTTTGAACTGGAAGACTAATATCCTCCTCCTGTTACTGTTTCAGCATCTAAAAAAACTATAAGGAGAGAAGAAATGTTTGAATCTTTAATTTAAAAACATGCTTCCTCATTAATCATAGACTCATAGAATCATTTAGGTTGCAAGAGACCTTTAAGATCATCAAGTCCAACAGTAAACCCAACACTGCCAAGCCCACCACTAAACCATGTCCCTAAGCACCACATCTACACGTCTTTTAGATACCTCCAGGGATGGTGACTCAACTATTTCCAGTAAGGAAAGGAATAACTGGGGGTCAATATCAATTATTAGGTCAGACTTTCTCTGCTGAGGCCTGAATCCTCTGCTCCTTTGCACTTCTCCATGCTAGAAAACCCAGTGGCAGTGAGACAGAGAAAGCAAGAGACAAAGAGGACTTAAATTAGTGCAAACGATGCAGAAGTGTATCTACTGAGGGCATGTAACAAAATTCTTGAAGATGTTCACATAAATACTGTTATCAGTACCACATTTGTGTCTGTTAGTTGTACTGGAATGATACCTCCTGCTCACTGAGCACCACTTCTTTTTTTTCTCCACAACATGACCAAGAAAATAGGCTCTCATAGCAAAGACTAATTTTCTTTATGAATTTGGACAGAAATATTTTGCTAAACTCCCTGGCACCTATGCCAAAGGCTGTTTTTTAAAATTTTGTAAGTTAACATCAGTCATCTTTAATGAGGAACACGGGACTGTTTCAACCACAGATATTGTTACAAATGAAGCACTTCACAACAAAAGTTCAAGAAATCCTATTTCCTTATAGTTGAGCCATGTTCTGAAAAAATGAATAATCACACATCAGAGTTTACGAGGAATAAAAGTCTCTTGCAAAAAATCTGAGAATCAGCTGATTTTCTTAACGTAAAATCACTGATAATTGGAAGCAGGATCAAAATACAAACTAAGCGACAATTAAGAAAAAAATGTAAAGATCTGTCCCTCACAATGCTTAAGCTTAGGAAAGTTTAGCTGTCTTAATTAAAGAAATAAATAGGGAAAAAAATCTTCCCCATGTGTACTACTGTGCTATATAAATGAAGTCCACAGCCAAAGAGGTATTATAAAAGAGCTATGTCCATTCTCATGTATATGAGACTAAGATGACAAAGACAGATTAATTAATATTAATGTCATAAAGGAAAAAAAAATAAAATCCACAGAAAAAGAAGCATTCCTAACAGTAATTTAAAAACTTTACAGAGAAAAATATATTTATACCATAATGTAGTGTACTGTACATTTAATGTACATTAAAAATCCCAAAGAGGACATCTTCATTTAGCAAATCTATGTCCCCAAATACATTATTTTATAATGATTGTGGATAAAAAGAAAACCAATTATGCAAAACACCGATTTGTGTGTGTTATATATCATGCTTGTACATCTTTTGTTATTGCTAGTGAGAAAAGCTAAAGTTAATCAGTCTTTCAACATATTTTATTGCTTATAGCTCTGTTCTTTTTAAGACAATACAGGTAGATCTTACCAGTTCGTTAACAAAAAGTTAGCATTTGCAAAGTTATCCTAAGTATCAGTTGTGTGATACATTTTCCTACACATTTTGTTTGGAAATTTCTGTGGCACCAGCGAACTATGTGCTGTCAAATGTTAGATTTTTAATGATACACATATCTGATACACTAAAATGCTAAAACTGAAGTCTGTGTCTTATTGTTTTTGTCTGAAATTGAAGAAATTAAGGAGTTATACTCCGAACAGTCTTCAATTTGTGTACCCTTGAATCAGACATCAGCATGGAAGCTATACAACTACTCAAAAACCTGGCAGTTTGGGGTGTCACTCTGAATTTCTAGTTTGAGTTGACTACAAGGTCAGAAGCTACTGCAAGGAAAAAAAATATTTTAACAGAATAGCTAATGATATAAGTTCTGACTGATGAGTTATGCCTAGATCTCAGGAGGTTTACTGATAAATCTGTAAGAACAAACTTTGACAAGTCAGCCAGCAAGTCAACAGTGATTAAATGCATTCTACTTGACACCATTTCAGGCAAAATTTGGTGTCAAAGGTTGACTCCTTCTTGTAACACTTTGCATTTCTTTAAGTAAAGGCTGTTCTTCCAAATACCTTTTGGCTCTCCTCAGACTACAGACTTTCCTTCTCTCCAGAGATGCTTGAATATAGAAGAGAAATACAGCTTCTTCTGAGTCACCCAGACAGTTCAGAATGTAAGAAGGCTTTTTTTTCCCCCTCCCCTTCAGAAGTGAATGATACCTTGTTAAAACATGCATTCCTTAAAATGTAACAGCCTTATTGAGAGGAAATCCCTGATAATGAAATTCTACATATTCAGTTGAAAAGAGAAAAAAAAAAAAACAAAAACGCAAAAAACCCAAATATGTTTTAAATGCCATCTTTCATTGCATTAACTGGATTCTCTTTTCTAGCTTTTTTTTTGGTGTGTGTATCTTTGTATGTGCATACATTTTACATCCACATCTACCTAGCAATTTACATTTGCGATAAAATTGCACTCCTGAAAAATAAAACAAAATAAAAAACACTTCTGTGAAATAGACAGCATTCAGCATAGGACATAGGATGAACGGAAACCAATAATGATGTAACTGAACTTAGTTTCAATGCCACTTATTTATTCATGTTTTGTAGCTTGGGGATTTACAAAGCCCCTGTTAGTAAATAATTCATGGTTCTCATTAGAATTCTTTCTGTATTTTTGTACTGTAAGCAAAAATATACTTTGCAGATTGCAAACAATGGATAAAGGTCAGGTCTGTACCAATGCTATCACCTTCTTTTTTTTTTTTTTTTTTTTTTTTTTTTTTAGTCTTGGGGTACAAGTGTAACAAAGATAACACTGGCTATTCCCCAAAAAAATATATTGTTGAGTGTTTCTTAATAATAGCCATAAAGAATGCCAGTGTTATGCAAGATATGCCATTGTGTGTAATTCTAGGTATACAGAAAACTACTTCCATTTCATGTAGTACACATTTTATAAAGGAAAAAAAAGTGTGCCGGTTACTTTTCTTCTGATGCTAATAATATATAAGACTTCAGAAAACTCTGAACACTAAGGATATGAAGGTAGGTAGAAACTGAAGCAAGAATCAACTTTGGGGCTACTAAAGGCAGTTTACAGCAATTATACTGATATAATACTTTTTGTGTAATCATATATTACTTTTCTAGAGAAAAGAAAGGTAGTACATTTCACTTACCTGGAGTTCAAGAGAGAATATGATACTATGCCACCAGAAACAAATGTCATGTATGTTGGAGAAATTGGGATTAGTGCAGTAGAACTGACAAAATATTGAAAAAATGTAGCAGGCTTAGCCCTGATTTCTTTCAAGATCAAAATTGGAATTGATCTGAATAGATACTTTCCTTAATGACTACCTAAGTAATAAGAGCACATTGATGAAATATATTTGACACTAAATTGTTAGAAATAGAAGAGTTGGGATGCCCATCTTGAAAGAACTGGGCAACCTAGATCACCAGAGTTAACAAAAATAGGACTCATAGTAAAACATGACTGCACTGCAATTTCTGTCATAATTACAAAACTAAGTAAAAAATAACTAGACAAAGCATATCTGCATATAGAAAATGAACCACTTTCAGCCTTAAGTATACTGGAAAAGAATTCAACAAAACAATTCCTTGCTCTGAGGGGGGAGAATTTAATAATAGTGCTGATAATATATTCATTCAGACAAAACTGAATGCAACTTCTATTGCCACTGCTTGTATATTTTGAACTAAAGCAATAGCTTATTCTAAATGAATAAACAGATGCAATCAGTTTTATGAAAAGCCACTGCTTTCCTGCCTTGTTCAAAGATTTAAGTATAGCTTCAACAAATGTCACGGAAAACTCTCTTTTTTAATAATATATAATTTATCACCGACTGTTTTTGTGTGTGTGTGTGTGTGTTGTTTTTTTTTTTTTCCTGTGAGCAGCAAGGCATTCCTTTATCTGGTGCTCTTCGCAAAAAGTGCCAGCAGAATATTAAATTTGCTAGTGTTTTTTTAAAATGCAGCTGAGAAACATCCATCCACATAAAAACTCTCAGGATTGGCTACATTTAAAAGCTATCTGTACCCCTTAGGAATGACAGATTTTATTCTTTTTTATTTTATTCTGGAGAAAAGCAATATACACAGGCTCAAAAAAAAACCCCCAAAACACCCAAACCACCATATTTGTGCCCAAGAAAGTTATTCTGGTGGAAATACTGTAAAAGGCACTAATACAAATATGTCCTTAAAGCGCAGTGAAAGCAGTGACATAGAAAATGTGTGTGGACAGAAATATGAGGAAGGACACATTAAGGACAGGGGCTGCACGCACATATTTTCTTGGAGACTCCAGCAGCTCATCATCTATAAAGATGTCACAACCCAATCCTAGAAGAGAGACACATGGGGTTCATACCTCCCCTGCCTTCAATGTGTGTATGCAGTCTTCTGAAATCATGACACAAAGTAGCATGCTGGCTTTTTAGTATGTAACATATATAAATATGTAATATCGCTGGGGAAATCCTTGGCAATGGTTAATAAGACTTTGGAGTAGAACAACCGATAGAGATAATAAATTAGTGGGGTTATTCAACAAATCTTTCAGAGTAGTAACCACATGGCAGCAAAATTAAAATATAGCCACACGCTGTTACTACTTTATATTGTCCAAATTATTGATTTCTGACCGATGCCAACATTTCCATAGGCTGCCGACAGAACTAACAAGGCAAAGCATACACTGAAAGGAAGACAAAAATCTTAGTGTCAGAATAGGGAGGATGACAGAAGTGCATGTTTGGATGAGGGGATGGAGGTTGTCTCACTACAGGAATTTTGCATAAAGTAGATATTTTAAGTCAAATTGCAGCAAGAAATGGTTGAAAAAAATAAGACTAGACCAGCAATGACTTTTGAGGATTCTTAGCCCATGATATTGCTTAAAAATAGCTAATGGAGAAAAATAATAATGCCTTCACTAAAACTTTTTCTCTTCATTATTTCTTGGCAAGTACTTAATAAAAATGCTGTTCAAGCTGAATACTATATACCAATTCCATTATTTTTAAAAATCTTAAAATAACTCTGCATCAGGTAATAGTTAAAACTCACAGTTCTATGCTCTTCTGCATTCTGACCAAAAGACAAAAAGACAAGGAAGAAGCAGAGAGGAGAAAATTACAGGAAGGAGAAAGATGAAATGAAGGTTCAGTTTGTCTTTCCATCTTGATTAACCTGTACATTGGAGTTCTTGAACTCTGCACTAGTCCTCAAGAATCTTCACAGTGAAGACATCATACATTTTTTACCTCAGTAAGGTTTGTAACATTTTTTCAGATGACATTCTCATAAGTAATTGAGGAAACATGGCACCAATAAAACTGTTTATTGGTTCGTGGCAAAAATCATTAGAGAACTCTATCCAGAGAATATTTATCTCCAGTCAAATATCAAAATGGAAGAACGTATTGAATATGGTTCTGCAGACTGTCCTGCTTCTACCGCAGTTCCAATTTTTACATTAATGACCATTTAAGTAAATCTGCATATGACACAAAGCCAGGGGGACAAAATAAGAATTCAAATTGATCTGGACCAATTAGAGAAGTGATCTGAAAAGATAAAAAAAAATCCTGAATTCATATAAATGTATGGTATAACACATAGGAAAAATAAGTTGCGCAACTGTGAACTAGGGTACAGCTGGATGCATCACACTACTTCAGCAAAGGATCTTGGATTACAGTGGACAAAAGAGGAATATGTATGAACAATGTTCTCATGCTGCAACAGAAAGAAATCAAATGCTCTGCTGGAATGTGCGGAGGTTTGAAAGATAAGTGAATCTTTGCACTTTACTCATCTGAAATAGTGTACCCAGTTTCAAACATTGTGCCTCAAGAAAGATGAAGTGCTGTAACCCAAGTGAAGAGGGTGCAGAAAAGAAGAGAAAGATCAGAGATCTAGAAAGCATGACCTACAAAAGAAGAGAGGAAGAGCTAGGTTCAGGTAGATAAAGGGTCATTGCAAAAAGGATAGGAATAATCTGCATAAAACAGTAACAGACTTTTAAATGTAGCAAGAAAGATTCATGCTAGGCATTGGGACTTTCAACAGCTGAGGTAGCGAAGCTGTAGAACAGCCTGGAGAGGCTGTGATCTGCTCAAAGAAACAGATAAAGATCTGTGAGGAAAGACACAGGTTTAGTGATGCTGCTGTAAGGAGCGAAGGAATTGGATTAAGTTTCAAGATCCCATCCAGCTCCCGATTTTTGATGGGTTTGGGGCATGTTAAGAGACATCAAAAACAATTAATCAAATTTAACACACAAGAAAGCTTCACTCTAGCTGAAAAACTTGAGTGCATAAAGAATTTTCAAAATACAATTAGCCATTTCAATCCACTTTTATACATGTATTAAAGCAAACCCAATGCATTTACAGTAGTGAAAAAGAAATAGAGAATCAATTCCAATTTTATTTTATTGTATATAAGTTTGCACTACCCTAAGTCAGCATGAATTTAATTTTCTTGGCAATTTGTTTAACAAAAAAGGCTATAATAGCCCAAATACAATCATCATATTTGTTACAACCTATCTGGACATTTTTCAGAATTTTCATCTTTGACATGACAGACTGCCAAGATGGTTTTTGTGCCATTAAATGCTGTAGGAATAATTGGCGTTACCTATAAATTCTTGAAATAAGTCTTGAACTTTATCATGCCAGCTGAGCTACCCCTTCTTTACTATATCCATTTACTAAAAATTCCAACTTTGGAGTCAGAGAGAAAATGTGTTTGTAAAAGCAATTTATGTATTTTTTCTAAAACAAATATTTTCCCACTGGACCTAGACTCATTACTATATATTCGATCCTCACTTCTCAGTTAAATATGGGAAGGCTTCAACAGACATTTGTCAACAATTCTAAGTTGTATCCTCAGCCACATGGTTGAGGACCAGATTTTATCAAAAGCTTGAGAGATCATAAATCCAACTTTGCATCTTCTAAAAAGCATTAACTGACTTCTCCACATTCATGACCGATGACATTTTCAAGGATAATAATTTTACTGTTCAACTATCCTACAATAAAAAGCACCAGGCACTGCTCTCAGTCTACATCTTTAGCGTGGAACATGAAGCACTTCCTTGTCCTCAAGTCTAACTGTCTCTGCTGTGATGAAACATAATGTTGATATAAAACCTGGGTTCTTGTCTTCCTTCTGATATCCTGGTTTCTATGCAAAATAAGCCATGTAACACTCACCATAATGGGTTCTTGTCCTCTATCAGTTCCTCTAATCTGGGCATTCATGTGGATTAGGATTTGTGAGACTCACTAAGAACTGTATCAACTCCAAAACAAGAGATAGAGTAACCACTGACTGGCAGAATATAAAAGCATGTGTAGCAATATAAGAAAATAATGAATATTCGCAGATTATTTCCAGCTATCAATTGCCATGTCCTTTTCTTAATTAAAGATTTGTGGAATTTTTTTCCATGTATAAAACCCTCCTTCATGTTGCAAACTACTAAATCCTTATTCTAGTCCCTTTCTCCACAGAGATCTGTATAGAAATTCCTTATACACTCGTCCCTTGGCAGGATAAGGCTCTTGCCATTACAAAGATCACTGCATTAAATCACATTAAAATCCTCTTCTTTTTTTTGATAGGTACTTATGCAAAAGAAGGTGAACACTGTCCTCTCTTGTAGGCCTGTTTTGTTTTGTTGCTTCTACCTTTTAAAGAAGCATTACAGAACACAGTCTCCAAAAAAATTTCACTTTACTGTACAAAGTCTGAATCGTGATTAACCTTGCCTTTGAAGTACAAGGCACATTTACAATAAAAGACATGAAGACATTAAAGAAAAGAAAGGTGTCTCTCTTTAAGGTGAATAAGATAATACCATCATCTCTATGTGTTATCATCCATGCTTTCTATCAAGTGCTTGCATTTGTTGAATACTTTTAAGAATTTGTAGCATTCCAGAAAGGAGTTTAAATACTATTTCTGTTTTAATCATAAAGAAAAGTGGGCAAAAGGAAGTAAACTGACTTGCTTCAGACTACACAGCAAATTGTATACCTAAGGTTAAAACTCAAACCATTTGGCTAGAGTTACTGGGAAAAATAAATGATCAGAAGTGTAAACTTAACAAAACTGAGTATTTTCCATGGGTAAGGACTAATTTCAATTAATTTCCTGCTGGAATAGCCTGTCTTTTTCTTTTAAAATTATCCTGTGTCATAGAATCATAGAACAGCTCAGATTGGAAGGGACTTTGAAAAATCATCTGGTCCAACCTTTCGTGGGAAAGGGAGCCTAGATGACATCATCTAGCACCCTGTCCAATCGCATCTTGAAAACCTCCAGCGATGGGGACTCTACCATGTCTCTGGGAGGTTGTTCCAGTGAATGATTGTTCTTATCGTAAAAAATTTCTTCCTTATGTTGAAATGATGTTCTATTTAATCTTATTTTTAATTAATTACACATTTGTTCATTTAAAGCATGCTTTTTCAAGTAAGTTAAAATGTACATTATTTAAATTACTAGAAATGTACAAAGATCTGAAGTGAAATATAATTAATAAACTTTTCAAAGCAAAGGGGTTGCAATTGACTTCCTACACTTACTTTTCCATCCTAAATTTTGGAGGTTGGTTTTTGTTTTTTTTTTCTTAATCCTAATTCAGCAAAAGCAAACATTTTAAATCTCAAATTCTCACAACAGAGGAAAATTATTGGTGGAATTTTTGTAGCCAGAGCTAATGTGACTTTAGGGCTATGTACTTTTAGACACCTAAACATGAATCCACATTTTTTGGTTAAAAAAAAGAACAAGCCAGACTTTCAATTGAGGTTGCTTTTTTGAAGTGGTTAGGTTATTTGATTGTATTGTATGCTTGCCACATTCCATGGGCTTCTTGCCATGATGGTCTAAGGATATTGGTTAGATAATGTTTCTCTAATAAAACCAAACTGGTTTGGTAAAACTTTGCGTACTCTTTGGAACATGAAAGTACAAACGCTTGTGCAATACAGTTTGTGTATTACTGTTCTGTCACACAAACACGTCAGTTACAAGTAAGAAGTCAATTGCACCAAACATTTCAGTCATGAAAAATGACTTGTTTTCCCTTATCAGTACTTCAGTTGTAGAGTAAAATTGGACTTCAGCTGTACTAAGATAATGACAAGTACAGCTGCATTTGAACTGCTTTATTGTAGTTCCTTTTAGCTAAGAAGGAACTTTGAAAACAACTTGTAAGAGGTAATGGTTGCAGGATAATTACTGATTTGGTAGCCACACACTTCTTCAGTCAAAACTAATAGTGTAAGTCACTGACAGCCGGTCTGCTAAGGATTTACAGTTGAAATCACCAGTGTAAGTCACATCAGGTAGGTGAAGCTGCTCACAGTCAGAATGGTTAAGTCCTAAAAGAGAAGTGTCACTAGTTTCCTGGATCGACTCACAAGCAGCACTGCAAAGCTAAACAGGAGATAAACAATACTGTTAAAGAGGGTTGCTTAAAGTTGTTGTAAGTGTTTTCTGTGTCAGGACTTGAAGAAAGATACCTCAGAAAATACGTATGGTTTGCATATTGAAAATAAGTAAAAAACTTGCCAGAACCTTCTCCTTGCCTAAAGATGCTGGATTGGATATCAAAATCTGTGAGCACTGTAATGCGGTCACTACCACAATGAAGCAAAAAAATAAACCGCAAAGACTATTTTTAATCATCTACTTTTTACAGGAAACACCCAGCTATTTTGGAAAAAAAAACACGTGGAAGCTTTACCTTTAGCACAATGAAGTCACAGGGAAAACTTCATGACCAAAAAACACAAAAGAGAGACATGGATATTTAAAGACATGGCTATGTGAGTGAGCTTTTAATGCATATAAAATGTTTTCATGCATATAAAATGAGACTCATACTGTAACTGAGTACATCAACAGCACATCAACAAGAGCAAACGGCAACTGTGGATTCTCTCCATCATTTCTAGTTTTTCAAAACTTACCTGAAGCACGTAAGTTTCTAGCATACCTTCTATAGTTAGCTGTATGCACATTCCATTTTATTATGTCTTTGACCACTTAGTATTTTTAGAATGTGGTCAATGTTTTCCTGAAATCGAATGTATTTATATGCATGAATACATTCTAAAAAGACATTTAACTTCCCACAAGATGGGCCTAGAATTTTTAAAGATTTTGTTTACAATAGTGGATTAATTTTAAGTATGTGGAAAAAGCCCTAGTATCCAGAAACAAGAATTTATCCAAGTGAACAGGTCTACTCTCGAGGTTCAGGGAGACTCAGTTTTATCCCATGGAATATTTGAATATTTTGCATTTTTAAATATGTCTTCATAGCTCCTGTTGTGCATGTCTTCTACCTGTAAAACAAACTTTTAAAGCCACCTGAGTATGTATCACTGTTTCTTCAGCAGTAATTAGGAGAGAATGAGAATGCTTCATAGACCACTCAGATTATTTAATTAAACTGTCCGTCAAGATTTTTTTAAAGGTCCCTCTAGTGGAGGTAAAACTTAACTGTAGTTATGATCCACTTTTCAAAGTCAAACCTTTGTATAGGAACAAAACTAACAAGGTCAGTTGAAAGTCAATGCAAATTCTGACCATATGGGATACAGATACATGTCTTTCAAGAAAGATATATTATTCCTGCACATACACTCACACTAGAAGGAAGATAAAAGTATTTGAGTGCTACAGGATGAATAATTTTAGATTTATATCAGCATTCTGATAGTTTGGAACTTCGCTCATTATATATAGTTTTGGCACATTCTGAACCGTTGAATACATTTAAATTCTAATCAATATATGCTAATGTACTATGCTATCATCCTTTGTAATTATATCTAAAGAACAAACATGAGTATATATTGTTCCAAATTTTTGCCTGAATGGTTCTGAATAAATAATTTCAAAGAACATCCTCCCCCAGCAAGATATTCTGAAAGTGAAGACTGCGTAGAATCCAAAGCCCTAGATTTACATTAAAATAATTGAGTCTGATTCTCTATTTACTGCCTCTGATCATGTCATTGGCAAGAAGGCATAATGATATTCATAGTGTTGCTCTTGCTAGTAACAATGTTGATGTAAAACAAAACAGATACGCTGCTGATTGTCTCTCACTATTAACTTGGTCATTAGACATGTTGGACCAGTTTCTGACCAGCTACTAATGTGCAGCAAGGTAAGCAGCTTTATAAAAATAAACATGTGTAGGGTTATCTGCATTTACTAAAATGCAAGTATTGCAAAAAAGCCAGTTCTTCATGATAAACAAAAATAGTAGGAAAAATGGGTAAGATATAAAATCTTTCTTCAGATAACCATCAAAGATAAATTATGTAAAGTTATCTTTGTCAGAAGTTAAGATGACTGGCAAATTCTGCAAATTCACTTATTCTCAATTATCTTTCTTAAATATACAACAGAGGTATCTTAATTCAAATGGAGATTTAAAATTTTATACTGCAATTAGCCAATGTGTGTGTGTCTGAATTCTCAATATACACCTCAAATATCTTTTACCATAGTTTTTACCTCTGACCTGCAGTTCTGCTTTGGTTAAATATAGGCTAAACAATAAATTGTGATTCTATACTGTAATTAATACATAGCTAGCTATAAAATTTCTTCTAAGAATGCTAATTCATAAATGAAATAAAAAGTAAACTGCTACATGATAGTGGTTCAAAACTAAGAAGAAATTAATGTATCAGAAAGGAAAAAGAAATACTGAATTACAGCTGAGTTGTCTAAGGATCTAGATTTTCGGGGGTTTGTTGGGTTTTTTGTTTTCCTTTCTTAACTCTACAGTGGTTCAGAATTCTGTTATTACAAAAAATATATTGTTTATTGTTGGCCCAGATTCCAAAGTTGAGTGAGAACTGACTCAAAACTAAAAGAAATAGGAAACGAAGATGAATCTCACAAGAAAAACAATACCGAAGAAAGAACACATTTAGGGTTGTATGCAGTACGACACTTTAGTGACGAAGCTGATTTTTTTTTAGTTTGAATTGAAGGTTATTGTGGTTCTTCCATGAAATATAAGGTATTGCAATAAAGACTGCACAAGACAATAGCATTACAGTTTCAAACTTGATTTGCTTTTCTTCTATGAAATCTAGTTTACTTCACTGAAACTCTGGCTCAGGTATGTATGCTAAGAATATCAGAAATGAAGTAAAAATGCCTACTGTCTCCTTTCATTCCTTGACGAATGACACCATGGAAATTTCACTCTTCACTAGCGGAAAGAAACATACCTTATAACAGAGAACTAGTACTTGCTCTGTGCACTGGACCTGAAGCTAAGATTCCCAGGAATTAACTGAAACCTAAGCAGAATGTACAGTGTTAACAAGTGGTCATAGGTGGGTTTTACTATTTTTTCCACTTTAGCAGGAAAAAGGAAATTTCATACACTGTATATCACGCCAGTCAGTCATTTTTCATCAAAAATGTTCTTGGGAGAAAAAAAAATCAATTATATCTTACCTACTCACCTTGAAATGTCACTTGGAATTTAGAAATATAGAACATAACTGAGTAACTCCAAATGACTTCAGACATTGAGATTAATAATAATCATAGTATCTCTCTGCAAAATATGGAGTCATTACAGAAGAGGATTATGAAATTCTTATTAAAATACATAGATATCATGGTTTCAGCTTCACTATAATTTACTTAGTCAGTTGTCAGAACTCAAGACTGTCCTTTCAGCACATCCTCCCTCCTTCCCCTTATTAAAGAAAATGAGAGTCTACATAAAGAGCAACCCTGTCTGCAAAGGCTTGGTTTTCCATCTCTGCCTCCAGGCAAATGCAACTCCTAAGTTATCTCCTTGATATTCTTATGTCACCTTAAACAGATAGACATGTAAGCTGCTTATCTAATTTGACTGCATATTAGCAAAATTACAAACTCCACTTATAACATCAAGCTTTTAAATTGCTATATTTATTAACCTAAACTAGCTCTCTGTAATGCTGCAGGAAAACAAATGCCATTCACCTTTCCAAAAAAATAAACTAACTTCCCTAAAAGTCACACTAGGCAATTTGCCAGTCTTTGATTGTGAACAAAATTTCCTCTGGATCTCCAAACTGGTTGGTGGATTGAACAATTAGATATCAAAACACAATCCAGCCTGTTTTAAGACAAGAAGAAATGTATCACACACAGCACTGAGCAGTCCAGGGAAGAATCATGCATCTCACTTATTTTTCATGAGTTGGCTAACAACCTCTGCATGAGCCTGATCACCCAGGTCTTTTGGACTCAAGGTGGGGAAGGGCTGAAAACAATTAAGTTAGTTTTCCCTTCTTTCCAGGAAGCCAGGAGTTATCTATCCTAATTCAAAGCCGTGCTTCACATTTTTCAGAGGAGGTGATTTTTTTTTTTAGTTACCAGGTCAATGAATGCTGGTCACCTGTACATGAAATAGTTGCCTGCTATATACACAAAATGATATGCAAACTGAAGAAAGTTTAAGGCCAATTGTAAACTTGGCCTGAAGAGCTAAATTCAGTCCTATCAGTAAGTACAGTAATGCAAAGTATAGCCCTAATATCATAGAATCACTCAAGGGGTCATCCCATCCAACCTTCTGCTCAAAGCAGAGTCAACACTGAATGCAGACCAGGTTGCTCAGGACCTCATCCGGCTGGGTTTTGAAAACCTCTGATAAAGTAGGTATCACAACTTCTCCGGGTACTCTGACCCAGTGCTTAATTATTCTCATGGGGATATTTTTTTTCCTTATACCCAGTCAGACCAACCCCTTTCAGTTCATGACCATGGTCCTCTGTTCTCCTGCCTGCCTCTGTCTTCTTGGTGACCTTGCCATAAGGACGGACAGGTGGCTGTTAGGGTTCCCCACAACTGTCCCTTCTCCAGGCTGAGCAAACCCCAATCCCCCAGCCTCTCCTCACAGGGTAAGGTCTCCAGCCCCCTGACCACCCTGGTGGCTCCTGAATGCACTCGTTTATCAACATCATTCGTGCACCGTGCATCCCAAAACTGGGTACCTTATTTGAAATGCAGTCCAATGAGTGACAAGTAAAGGGGAATAATCAATTCCATTACCTACTGCCTCTGCTTCTGGTGGTACACCCCAGGATGCTGCTAGCCTTCATTGTTGTCTGGTCACATTGCTGCCATGTGTTTACCAGTTAACAACCACAAAACAAAACAGCACAACTCATATTTCTATATTTCTAACACTCATTTTTTATATTTGCTGTTTGTAAATCCAACTAAAGTGAACAAAAATGCTTTGGACTTCTGAAAATTCAAAACCCCCATATGATTAAGGTTAGGAGACTAATTAAAAACAACAATCCTTTTTTCACATGAGCATTTCTGTTTCAACACATCACTTTCTCCTAATCTTCCTCCAAGATTTTTTGCAGATTCTTACTTTCAGGATGCTTCAGAACTGGGACCTAATCCTTCAAGGTCTACATGGGTGTGGTGAGGAGAATGATTAATTTATTATATAATCAGTAATGGTCCTGTTAAAGGATTCAGTAATGATATTGGCAAAGGCAGAATCATCAGTTTTAACATATTATTCCATTGTGTGGAAATGAATATATTTCCCATTTATTTTCCCCTGGATATCTGGATAGCCATCACCCATCACTAAAGGGTACAAAGCAGAGGTATGGAGAAAGGACTGATTGCCTTCAATCATAACAAGTTCACATTTTTGTAGAGCTCTGAGTGTTTGCACAAATGTGCCTAAAAGGCTACTCATTACTTTCTCTGTACCACTAGCTGATGTGAATTGGTTGGTTGGTTGGGGTTTTTTTGGTTGGCTTCTTTTTTAAACATATATTTTGATGGGGCAAATTTAAAAATGCACTGTGCAAACTAAAAGCATTGTTAACACTTTGTATTTTATTTACAAAGTACTTGTAACCATGTCTGAAAGATAAGAGACTTCCACTACAAAGATAGAAGAAAGGAAAAAGAACTCAAAGCTACCTACTGTGATGACTTTTCATCTAACTGGTTACACTAATTTCAGCCTGTAGACAAGAACAAGCACAGCTACTCTTTTGTTCATCTCAGTTCTGCTCATGGTTGAACACACTATGAGATTATGAGAAACTAAAAAATCCACACTTTGGGGTTCCTGCAATTTCCCTTTTAATGAAAGTAAAAATAGGTTTTCAAAGTCTCTAGGTTCACTGATCACGAAGGTGTCTTGAAAACAAAACTTTCAGTAATAAATTATTTTATGGCAATAATCATGACATTTTGAAGTAGCTGATCTCATTTTTCCTACAGACCCACTGCTGAGAGAAAGGAATTTATAACTATTATTTAAATACATGAGTTCACACTGACTTCAATGTGATCAGCATTTAATTTTTATTTTTTATTCTAAACAGAGTCTTGAGTACCTGGAAAGGAATGTTTTTTTCCTTCCTGCATGTTGTAAATTTTTGGTCTAAAACTTCTCCTTCTCCTTTGAAAGAGATACAGTAAATAGCCCCAAAACAAAAGAGCAAAAATCTAATACATTTTAGAATTATACAACGGGTAGTTTTAAGAAACCATACCTGATTAATAAGATAATGTCCAATTCAATGAAATCAATGGCATTTAGATAAAGCTATACTGTTAATCTGATCAGGATCTAAACTGATGAATTCAGAGTAATGACTGATCAACACAGTGAGCAAAACCTTGAAGTTTTTGTTTAGTCTGCACTGTATCTTGTCCAGGTGAATTTACATCATTTTATGTATTTTAACTTTTTTTTACTGTATGTGATCAGGAACATCACTATTTTTCAAAAGAAAAAAAAAAGCTGTAATTTTCATTTATTTATAGTAGTAATATTCAGTTTGATAAATAAAACATAATTATACACTTACTTCTGACATACAGTAAAATATTAATTCAAATACTGAAATATATAAAATATTAGATGTTGCAATACGCTTAATATTTTATTATGTTTTACCATTTTCTAAATCAAAATGATTTCATATGCCTTAATCTGATTTTTTCACTATATTAATTAAAGGAAGGGTTCAAGTTTTCATTTTCGTTCCTGATTTAAAATGGGGAAAAAATGCTAGAACCTCCAGTTCTAAATTTTTTGTCATATGGGTTGCAAGGTAACACTAGGACAAGGTATCTTTTCAAAAACTAAGGTTGTCTATAAAAAGTCATGGAAAATGATAACAAATTTGGATTTGCTAGATACCAGTGAAATATATATGAAAAAATACATATTTAGCAACATACCTTCACGAGTGAACTATCTGAACAGATACGGCAGAAAGAATGGGGAAATATCTGTTTAGAAGAGTTTTCCTCATCTTAATGTGCCCCTCCTTAATACAGATGTGATTAGAATTGACACATTGCAAATTCGGATCTATATTTCCTTTACTAAGCACGGGAGATCAGTTACTACAACAGCTTTATAGCACAATGGGTATTTTAGTGTTCACTGTCTAGTCCTTTTTTTAAGCTGAAAAAAAGCAGAACCTCACATAATACTTCTCTGCCTGAATCAATGAACTGATCAACAAACCCCTGCAATGGAAGAAAGCTCAGAGGAGATGGGCACAGGTGATGATGGGCTCATGAAGCTCTGAAGAGAATCTAGGGAGTCACCACCACTGTTGTAAAAGAAGCTGAACTCATCTCAATGCCAACGGGACCGGAGGGTGGCCTTTGTGTAGATAAAGAGCTGTATTGGTTGAGGGGGTCAACGGGTTGAGCAAAAGGCCTTCCCTAAAATAATCAAAATAAAGTATTTTCTTCCTGAGACAGCCAGATCAGTGTGGGGGAAGTATATATGCAGCTCAGCTCAACCCAGAGCACAAAAATCGAACAACCAACAAAATGGACTTTGAAGACAGCAACAGGCTTGAGCTGGCTTCAAGCCATGCATGCCTCCCAAGCAACTAAGGACGTGCAGCATCGTGATGGTAAGCATACAGAGACCGGTAACGGGAATCATATTGGTACTGTGATTCAGCTGTATTGCAATTGCTATATTATGCTTGCGTTGTGATTTCAGTACATTGTTGTATCGCTCCGCTAAATCAAAATCTTATGTAACATCAAACGTCTTCAAGTAAGTGAATTTGGTATTAAAACATTAAACCCTCTTCGTGTGGAATATCTAGAAGAACCTGGTCAGAGAGTATTGGCCTCTTGACAAGCCTGCAAAAGCATATGCCTTGAGGAAGAATAGAAAGTGGCCCTTCAAAGTAAACAAGCGAATTAAAAACATTATCAATCATTCCCTGTTAAAGCCAAATTTCTTGAAAGCGCATCAGGAAACAGACCAAACAAATTATCCTTTTCCTGGCACAATATACCAAGTCAGAAGGGAGGAAAGCTGACAGAGAGAAGACTCAGGTACAGTAAGGTGCACAATGGCATGCTAAATTTTGCCAGCGTCTGGAAGGTATATAGGTGCCTAAATTCAGATGATTGCAGCTTTCCAGATTCACAAGTTTAACAAAACATGAGCCTCTAGTTACAGTAAACAAAAGAACTTAAAAATATGAACTGCACCTGGTTCACATAACACTAGCCTTTGCTCTACTGTGTAGGTGAGTGAAAAAAAATTACCAACATGTTATCCAAAATAATTGAATGTTTCACGCTCTATTCAGAGCAAACATGCTAACTGAGAAAAGAAAGAGGCTGTACTAACTTATAAGGATATATTTTGAGATGATAATCAGAACCAAATAGTTTAATATGACATAGGCAGCCTTCTCACTGTTTTAAGTTATAATTTGTCACAAAATATTTTGTTTAAACTTAGAATACATACAAGAAACCTGAAGCAAAAATGAATCAAAAAAGATGCATATCATACTAAAAAAAAATTACAAAATGTGAAACGCATTTCACAGTACCACAGAGTAATGCCACCATTGTTGCCAGTGTCATAAAAATGTTTGCTGATCTTTTCTGATTTTTCTTGAGAGCTTGTGACATATTCTTGTAATGCCACAGGCTAAGTCTTTGATCTTCGTAAAAACTTTTAACAATACCATATTAACTGATTAGCATAAAAAATCCTTTCCAACACAAAATACATGTTTTCACTATTTTACTAAAGCCAGGTTTCAGGATGATTTTTTCAAGTTTATTAACAGCAAGTCTTATAATTTCAGAAGTTACAGAATGATTCATATTTATTTACACAACTACTACTACAATTAGCCAGTTACAAGTTATAAGCAAACCTTTCTTTTCCTGTTACATCCTAAAATGAAATCCCAAATCAATGCTATCTAATATTTCTATTCCTAGTTTGATTCAAGATTTACTGACAAGCACAAAAATATGACCGACAGAGGGTATTTTTCAGCATGGAATATGATTACGGAAAGGAAAAAGGTCTACATTGTTATTTAAATTTCCACCAATCTGCAGATCTTGATGGACAAATCCTTGCTTTACCTTGCCTTCTCAGCTAGTACCTCTGCACAGTTTTCATTTTTTCCTTACAAAATAGCGTCTGACAAACATCACGAAGCTAGAAATAAATGACATTAACAAGACAGGTTATAGAGGTGGAATGGCACGACTGATTTGGTAAAACCAAAACATTGAAGATCCTTCTAACAACTAATCCCAGTGTGACAGATATATGGTAGGATGACGGGCCCCAAACGTCTAATCTTCATTTTTATGAAGTACACAAGCTATTCTGTTTCTCAGGCTACTATATCTCAACTGGAAATTAAAGTCTGAAAACATATGAGGTTACTTTCTGCTTCACTGCTTCACAAGAGAGTAAACTTCATCAGCTGGACCTAGGGATTAGACAAGGTGCTCAGTTCTTTTTGTGTGGATCCCTGCAGAGTTTAGAATTTACCCTTGGTCTCATAGCAAACAAGTTCGTATCTGTGGGTTCATTGTGGTTTCCACTGGTCTCCCTTATAAATACCAGAACTTCATTCCTGAGAGTGGACATATCAGAAAAAAACCCACCAGCAGAAAACAGCAAGAACAAATTTTAGCCATCAAATGCCTTAAGTTAAAACTTGTTTGTTATCTATTCATTATTAATGCTCCTTTCCTGTGACTGCTAATTAATATAAACAGTTGTTTCACTCCTGTATGCACATCTTGGTATTTTGTTTTTAAAAGTACAAAAAGGCTATACAAGGTTTTAGCATTGCACTAGAAATATACTCTTGTGCCCTGAAATTAAAATACTGATTATGTATGTTATTTTTCCTACCTTCAGCACCTCTGGGGATTTTTTTGCTACACAGTCCAGAAGGGAAATTAGAGAACTCAGAGAAATAACAACAGGATTCGTGTTTACTTTAACCTGCTGCATGAAGGATGATATTATTAAGTATGTGTATTATTATTACCTATTCTATTGTTGAGTATTAGCTCAAGAAAACAGAGCATTCTTAGTTTAAAAATCACGAGAATTTTTTTATTTATTAAAGTAATATTCTATCCCCCTTTTCAATGGACACTATTAAATTACTTTATTTATGCATAGAATAGAGTGATGAATGTTGCTAATAAAACAACAGAAGGGGGGGAAGAACCATTTTGGAGTGATGGTACCTTAAACTAGTAAATTGTTCCTTTCATACACATCACTCATGCTCAGTAAGTCTCACAAGCATGTTGTCCTTTTACAGAATAACCTACTCAAGACAGCAGCTACTTAAACTGAACTGAGAAGACTTGTACACATGGTATTTGAGGCTCCTCCTCCAGACTTTTGAAAATGCCCACACCTCTGGAGGAATACCCTGTCCCAGGAAGGCAAGCACAGGCTATTATTGCGAGGCACCCTTCACCCCGCTCCCTTGTGCCGGCACTAGTACTACGACCACATGGATGAAAAAACTTCTCCTGGTTAGTTTTCAGACAGATTTAATAAAAGACTAATTTTCAGCTGGGAAATTAATTCCAGTTTGCTAACTCTACCCAGCATACAGCAGTGAGAAGAGTACTTCCACCACAAAAGCAGGGGTGGGACTGTCGCTTTCAATGGTAGCCCGCGTTTCTGGCTCTCTAAAGTGATTGTGGTGCAGCAGCACTCCACAGCTCTCAAGGTAGATTAAATGCACTTTTGCATTCAGGACGAATAACAAACTGCTGTTTCCCTACTGAGATCAATGCCTGACTAAACGAGCGTTCCTCTTCTCTGCCACCCGTTGCAAAGCAAATAGGTAATTTTGAAGGTTTACACTAATCTGCCTGATTTCATGCTGGAAAAGGAGTTGAGTGCTACAGCTGGAGCTGATCCCAGCGGAGAGCCTGCACCAAGCAGAGGGTTCAACGCTTGTCACCTTCCCAGGCAGGACACCTGCCCCAGGCATGTTAAGAAGCAGCTCACCAAGGCACGGCCTCTGAGAAGGGTAGAACATGAATAGCATTTTGGGGGGCTTTTCTCTCAACCATAGCATAAGGAATAGATTTCTGAAAAGGAGATAGACTGTTGCTCTTCCATGTATGGATTCTGTGGAGGTTAAATGCCCACTGCGAAAGCTGGTTTTCCCTCCCGCTGCTGTGATGAATTTGAGGAATTCATAATATTCATTAAAGTAATACAGTTACGACTGTGAAACTGTATTACTGGTTGAGATTTAGCAGTGATCTGGAAGAGCTTAAGGGGTGCACACTTACACCACTCCAAACGCTAGCATTAAGGCATATTCTGTGGTTGCTGCTTCCTATGGAGTGCATTTCTACTGCGTGGAGTAAGGTGTGAAGTTTTTCCAACGGGAAAGTAAGAAGCCAGCAGTGCCCGCAATGGGATTCAGGCAGGTATTTTTCAATTGGTGTTAACTGCCTGAGAGGGTGTAGCATCAATACAGAATTAAAATGATGCACATCTGTATCTGTTGTAAGTTATTAATAAGATAAATGGTATAGAGTCCCTCCTGGGGGAAAACTATGAAAAGGCATTCTCTCAGGCTTTTGCTCCTGCAGGCAGAGTACAGGCTACCTTCAGGAAAGACATGGGGGTTTTTTGTTTGGTTTACATTTGGAAGAGTAGTATCAGCACAGTTAAAATCTCCTCTTGAGGGTGAGCTCAGCTGGAAAGTTGCCAGTGTCACTAGAGCCTCAAAAACTGTATGTGCAATAAATAAGTTCTCACAAAAATGTGTGGTGTAATTCATCTGCTGGTTGTTTAAACGGCAGTTAAAATCTCACATAATCTTACACATGGCTCTACTGAGACGCTAGTAACCTTCAATATCCATATGATCTGTTAAAGTACTTATAGGTGGCATCTTAAATCCCTTCACTCTTTTCTATAGTTATCTTCCCAGGCTATGTCTTGCTTCAAACCTTACTTCTACTTTGAAGAGACACAACTGCACGTTTCTTTTGATGTTTTTGTTTAATTTTATCAGGATATCATCTTTTCTTCAAACTAGAAAATACTAAATCCTTACCTAAATTACTTCTCTTAATCTCACCAGTCAGAAAGGAATCTTTCTCTGCCCTCTACGTCATTTTTTACATAACCTTAGAAAAACTCTGTGGCTAGAATAATCCTTCTCTCAAATCTTGTTGTGAAGTATTTCCTTGTACTCTGTGGCCTTTACTCCACTTATTCTTCCTCCTATTCTTTTTTCCAAATTTCCAATCACACAATGATCAACTCTGTTTTAGCTACTGCCATTCCTTCTTTTTCCATAGATGAGCATCTTCCATGTATTGTACTCCGTGCATGTTATGGACACATATTCTGACATATATGCCAGGATTATAAACATCTTATCCTTCTTTATGCCTGTAAGCACCCTGCTGATCCGTCCCAACCTCATCTAAAATGCCCAACTTACCATTAAACACAATCCAAAACCTTTACTTCATCAGCCTGTATATTCCATCATCGTATGAGATAAAATTAATAAAAAGCAGCACTATCTAGTACGAGGGTGTATGTAACAGATGGTAGCAGTGTTTGTTTGCTAGTTTAAAGCTTACTGTGCATGTACTATGTGCTACACTTCTTTAAAATGCAAGACAAGCTGGGCAGCAGGGAAGAAGTCTTCCTGCATGGTGCTGGCTACGGCGCTGTGTATCCACTGTCTGGAGAAAAAGCAGACTGCTGCATTCATTCCCCAGAGGATCTCAGCATGCTTTGTGGGGCAAAGCTTCAGGGCACAGAGCAGGGCACACAGAGACAACCAACACTGAAGCCAGCCAGAAGAAAGCAAACTGCAAGTGTTTGAGTGGAGTAGGGATGTGCTATCAGCAGTGAGCAGGTTTCTTTTCAGCCCGAAGATGATGGAGGGAAGGAAAGCTTCCTATGAACCCAGAGGGATATTTTAGAGTTAATTCAACCGAGAAGACATTGAAAGTCATGGGTCCTAGGGAAGGATGCAGAAAAGGACCACCACACAATCCCATAGTAACCAAAGAGTAATTCTTGGTTTAGATACTCTTGTTTCATCTGTCTCAGCAGATCTGAATTTTCTCTCTCTTAACAACCACCTTATTCTAGTTTATTAGTTTGTGCTCTAATACACTTAGCTTTAAAGACTGGGAGCTGTTTGATGTCTTTTGTTATGCTCACTTCAAAGGAAAAGGTGGGGGTAGTTCCACTACAAGGCTCTGGGCAACTCAAGGTCCTATCACAGGGGGGAAAAGAAGAAGCTAGGCAGATGTTAATACTGGATGCATTTTTGATGCACCAGAGCTAATAGGTTCAGTCCTCCAGCTGGAGAAAGGCAGAAAGGATAAGTAAAAAGAAAAGCTAATCCCATCCCTTGTAAATTGGAGCATAAGTACTGCAGTAGCTTGAATAAAAAGGACTTGAGAGACCGAGTAACAGTAATGGTACAACAGCTTTATTCAAGCTATTAAAGGGAGGATTTCTTTTCTGTTCAGTCATTTACTCGTAACTTTTAGATGGGTGCCGTAAGCAGCAACTTAGGCAGAGTCATTCAAACAACAGTGAAAAATAACCTCTAGGTGAGAGATGTGTAACCAAAATATTGCAAGATTTGTCTCAATATACTTATGCAAGACAGATGTAAGCTGCACAGCAGTTGACTTTTTCTAGGTTGACGGATACAGCAGGACTTGAGAAATCCCATCTTCTCAATCCTCTGACAGTCCTGTGAATTAACAACTGCTTGGCTCCAGCATTTTACCAAAACACCCATGTATCTCTCCCTCCTGTCCTTAACTCACAACACTTTCAGACTACCTTTTTCCAGGAACACCTTCCCCATACATAAAGCTAACTTTGCCCCACCTTCAGAGGTAGATATCTACCTCCCCTTGGTTTACTGTATTGCCTCCTTCCTTTTTCCCCTCTGAGACAGTGGATATCAAGAAACAAAGTGTTCTCATCTTTTCTGGACCATGTATTTCTTTCCCTTCTGCCTCCATTCTACACCACTAAACGCAATCTAAAATCTTTATTTCATTGACATCTATTTTCCATCCTTCCTCCTCTTACCACCCTGACAATTCAGGACTCTATCCTACTTCTTACTGCACCATGCACGTTCTTTCATCTGTTCTTCCTTCCTCTTGTTTTCCCACCTCAGTTCTCTTTTGCAGGTGCACCTTCCTTGAGAGTGGGAGCAAAAAGCAGGCATGTAAGCACCTCTGAGGGATGAATAGTGCACACTTACATTCACTTACATTATTCATGCTACATTTTGCACAGAGACATGCATCTCTTACCAATCCCTTTCTAAATTTTCCAATTGTACAAAATTGTATCCAGCTTATCAAAATCTTCTAGATGGGGATCCCTGCACCCCAACCCTTTAAATATCTGATTGCCTCTCTACAGCTTCCTCATTCTCTTTGTCTGGCTACAGCCCAGTATTACAGGAAAATGCTGTATAATGGGTGATAGAGGTTTCAAATAAAAACATGCAAATCATGCACAATTTGTCTAAATATGCTTATGCAGGCCAGATGCAATCTGCAGCTGCAGCACAATCCTGTTTATATTCTTGATGGGTAGAGTTTACAGTCAAAAAGTTCAGCAATATTCTCAAAACGTAACACGGGCCTCACTATGTCCTCATCAACAATCCCTTCACAGCCTACATAGCTCTCTTGTGTAGAAATAGTAAACAATTTTAAATGAAATACAAATGTTCCATTTCACAGATCAGTGTGCTCTGAGTCAATATGAAACTAACCACGCTTTATTTAGCAGCTCTTTACACATATAGTTTAAACAACAATAAAATGGTCTCCAGAAGGTAAGGGGCTAAAGAAGCTGTTCCCATCTGCAGGGTGTTTTCCACACTACACAATCGGCAGCTATAAAGCTCCTTTAGAGAAGAGTGCTACCTCTCTTGGAAGAAGAAAGAGGGCACAAGTCAGCTCAGAAAATGGACATATTGCCCTGGTGATGTGTTAAATATCTATTTAGCTCCACAGTGTCTTTCCAAGGTGAAATATGGGATCCCTTCCATCTAAGTCATCCTCAGGGACAGCATTCTCAGGAGACCAATCCTTGAGTCACTGCTGACCAACTACTTGGAGGGCAGAACATGATACAGCCCTCCCCATCTTTCCCTCCAATGTGATGCCACTCTGACCTCAGCCTCCTGGAGTTTCAGGCAGCTCTTTTAATGTTATTTCTTGTCACAGATTTTTCCTTATAGGCTACAGTAAATCTTGCATTTCCTTCCAGTCCCACTCTGCCATCCACAGGCTTCCTTAAAACTGACTTTGCTGCCGTCTGTTTCTCTAAATATGTATATTTTTAAGAAGTAGTATCCTTTGCTGCTTCTTGAGTCACACCACTCACTCACTCCTGTTCATATACGTATTTAAATTCAACTGCAGTGATTTAAAATAGTCAGGAGAATGTTTAGCATGCTTGCATGGGCCATGGAATAATTCACATTTCATTTAAATGTCTAATCATGTTATACTAAGGTAGCAATATAAAACGCAATCAAATAAAAACCACTGCATCTAAGTTTCCTTAACTATTAATTTTCATCATAGGTGTAAGAAAATAAATCAGGAAGCTAAAACTTTGTATTGCAGTTGAAGAGAAAGGTCTCTGCAAACAGTGGTTGAGTATACTCTGACAAGATCAATAGCTTTAAGTAACTGTGTGACATTCAGTGGAAGAAAGATACACTGAACACAAGATCAAGAAACAAGGGATTTGATTCCTCCTATGGTCTAAATACGTGAAGAAATTCTAGACTTTGTTTTGCTGATCTGGGCATTTTCTTCCCTTTTTGCAACATCAGATGGAATAAAACAGTAAAGCAAAGCACATAACACTTAATTACAATTTCCTAACTTTGAAGATGCTTAAGAAGTAAAAATCAAAGTAACTATTTAATCAATCAAGTCATGAGATTAGTATTTTAGGCCTTTTGCCTGACAAAATAAAATCAATTAGGTGCCTAGAAAATTTTGAAATATACCTTTTTTTTTTTTTGACAAACTACACATTCATAAAGCATATGAACAAGACTGGTAGATACGTTTCATTTGAAACCTTGAATGAAAAGCCTCATCAAAATCTTAAAGAATCTGCTCCTGATAGCTCAGAAAAAACATCATCTAGAAATTAATTCCTATTAAAGAAAAGATATAATTTTGTGTTTATAGAAAGATTACTTACAATGTCATGTGTACCATCTGTGACAGCTTATTTCTACACTACAGCAAGGAACCAGAAGAGTAAACTAACCATCATCTTTTCAAAAGGAAAAATTGAAATGGCCAGTAGCCTACCCACTGCATACTATGGAGGCATATTTAACTGCATTTCCATACTGGTCAAACCTTAGAGACAAAATACATGTTTGGATGAACTGACTTTCACTTCTCACATTCACTCACTATTAAAGCATAATGCCATATACAATACAATATACAATGGGGAGCAGGTGGCAAGGGAAAACTTAAGGCAGCACTGCATGAAATGTTGCAATAATAAAGGGGTTAGGCAGCATATACATTAAGACCAATTCTAGTATGCTCTCTTTATCAAAACTGGGTCATTGTCAAAAAATTGCTGATGTTAGGATTTGTTGTCATGAATAATAAGAGCAACACTGCCAGAATGTGCAAGTCATAATAGACTAGGCACATAGAAAATCTTATGAATGATGGTAACATTTGAAGCTCACTGTGATGTTACTAGATATGCCCTCTAACTGATGCTATATTTAGTATCAGTTAAACTTCCTTGGCATCAAACCCGCTGGTTCTCATGAAACTAGAAAGCAGAGGTGTTTTAAGTTCAACAGAGCATGCTACTGCTAAGATTTGGCGGCTCTGCTGATTCCCTGTAAGGTTCTAGGGTGAACAAATAATCTCAAAATATGGTGAAGAGTCTGTATGACCATTAGATGAATTTCTCCATGGTTCTCACAGTGTGAACATTTAATATATACACCTAAAAAACCCCATCAGTGGAATCAAGTATTCTAACTTATAATTACTTTCATGAAAAAAACATATTCACAGATTTTTCAAAAAATAAGATTAGTGATTAGTTGTCTATAAGGATTATGCTTGTTATAAACATATAGCTTAAAAAGTGAAAGTGGGAGGAATTTATAAGGTTTCACTAATGTTAAACCTATAAGTAAAATATACATTTAAAAGTTCTATCTATAAATATCATTTGGCATAAGGACGTCTAATAAATCTGGTTGACTTTACATTTCTTTAATTCATGTTAAATTTCTAGTCCTCTACATTTCTTTTGTCCCCTCACAAAACCTCCAAGATCTTTTAATCTCCATAAAGTAAACACAACAAAGGGCAGACTGCAGTTTACCAGATAACATATTGTAGAAGGAGCCAATGCAAGGGAAAGCATGTATCTGCTACTTCACCTTTGTATCTGTCCTGTAACCATCAAAAATGGTGCTCCAGGTCAAGAAAAACATCTCGATGGATCTCAGATCTGCTTCCTGTCTTTTCTCACCTTGCTTCTTTCATCACATCGCTAATATCCAATGCAATTTGTGTCCATGAACTAAAATTCCCACATAATTTAAATAATCAACGACATCTTATCTGCAGGCTGATTGTGATCATAAATGTAATAAGGCATTATAGGTATTAACTCATCACTTATCTTGGCCACTTCACTAATATTCCAGAGAAAATTTTAAAAAATATAATCTGTTCCTCTTACTGCTAAGGTTTGGAGAATAGCTTCTTTCTGTTAAAAAAAAGCTATCATATGACACAAAGTCTAAAAAGGATGAAATAAGGTAAAATTACTTTGCATATGGAATTTCTGGCACAGTTTTTATCTTCTTCCATTCCACTGGAGAGAAAGTCAAGAGTATATGGTCTGCAAACAGAATACCTATACTTCTGTAGGCAGTGTCAAAGACACTGAAAGCTCAGATTTAGTTGTTTAAGGATTTATGGGTGATTCAGCCTCTACGGGACTTTTTGTGTGTGTGCGTGTCCATCTTCATTACCAGAAGCAACAAAAAGCTAATATATGATGGACAGAAAGGCATAAGGCTTCGAGATGGTAGTTCCTCCCAGATATACCCATGTTATATCTAAGGCAGGAGATAAGAAAGGACAGGGCAAGATGGGGAAAAGAGCACAATGTTTTCTAAACATCACTTCCTAAATTGAAGAAAGGAGAGCGGAAAAAGAGCTTTTTGGTTCCATTCTAACTTGCGCATAGAAACTTAACAGAGGTTTCCTCTGTGGCTCCTTGCAACAATACTGATTGTCAGAGAGAAGGCAACAGAAACTGCTTTTGTGAAATCAAAGTAGGTGCAGAAGTTAGGTGATCTAAAGCTGCATCAGGCTGGTCATGGACATCCATAAAGCCAGTCAGAGCCCAGATAATATTACCAGCTAACTTCAAGGCTGTCTACTATGCAGTTGGGAAGAACCACTGGTAAAAGCTTTATTGATTGCTTTACCGTCCACACCAGGATGTGTATTATGGTGGTTACATTGCCACTATTAACCAGACCAAGGTATGCTCATGCTGCACTATAACCACAACTTTTACCGCAACACAGGTAGCAAAAGGCCTTGGCCTCTTGGCTGAATGATTTTGTCAAGACAGAAGACAAATTCTTGTGGTTTCTGTTGTACAGAAAACTTTGAAGGTTGGTCAAATGAAAAAGGAGAAACATAAAGCAAATAAGTAATGAAATCAAACCAAAAGCTGAAAAGAAAAAAGGCATAGATGTACAACGTCAGAGTTTCAGTAAGTTATTCAAAATGGAAGCAAAAGCTGTGAGGCAAAGAACTGGAGGTAGCACAACCTACATGATACTGCTAAATACAATGCCTTTCTGGCATCCAAAATTATGCCATCTATGTTCTTTTCTCCCCTTACAGGGGAGAAACACATTTGAAAAGAATTATATATTCACAATAATATATACTACCATTTTAACACAGTTGAAAAGTCTGATGACTACCATATGACTCTGCACAAATAGAATCCCGATCTCAGATTTTACCCAGAGATATACATAACTGCCATTTGGATGTACAGATAGGCTAATCCTGCACATGCATACTGCTACTGCCATATAAAATGCATGCTGCACTAAACAGTGCCAAAAATGGGGGCTTAACCCATAAGTTTTCTCAGACTATGCCTAACACAAACTGATAGAATTGGGTTTCTTACAAAAAGCAATTATGGCTACCATTTCCTTTTAAAAAACAGGGGCCTCCCTTATTATGTTATAGCCTAGAGATTAAGTTACATTCATCCAAGAAGTGAGAGACTGAGCTTGAACTCCCTCTTTTGCCAGAGGCAATGCAAATTTACATTACTGGCTACAGAGAAGTTAGACTAAAAAACATTACTTTGCAAAAGCGATGGTCATTTATTAAACCACTCTAACTTGATCAAATCCATCACATACTCAATGTCCATCAATGAAATTGCAACGGCATGCTTACCAGTGTACTTAACATAATGTGAATGTGTTTTACGGCTTCTGCACAATATAATTTCTCATTCTGTCCTCACACAGAGCTTTGAGTAAATAGTCAGCATTTTGGAAAACTAGGATGAAAAACAAGAGTCTATGGAAAAATGCGACAGGAAAACTCTATTTACCCATAAATAATTTCAGCTAATTTTACAGCCCTTATGCTGTCCATACATAAGTATAGAAATTCAAAAATGTGCACTCATCTGTTTTATCAAACTTCTTTTTTGAAAAGAAATGGGTACAGAGGAGAAAAAAAGAAAGAAAATAAACCAAGAAAGGGTGTCCAAGGCTGAATATATTTTCAGTGAGACATCATTAATCTTCATTAAATGTATGCTGGAGCTAGCAGAAATGTCTTAGCTGTTTTCTGATCAACCAAGACTAAGACGACATCTAGCCAGTCATTATTGCCAGTGGCCAGAACCAAAAGCAGGGAAGAAAATAAAGATAACATTAAGCAGGAAAACAATAGGATGAAGTGGCCTTAAGACTGATTTTTGACCTTTTGCTAACAAAACAAAGAAACATTACACAATATGATTTTAAACTCCACTAAAACCTGTGACAAAAAGCAGTGCCTCACAAAGTCACTAAAATATTGATTGCTGGATGATGAGGAGATATAGCTGGGAAGTACCACTCCATACTGGGCTCATTTCTTCTACTCCTTGTTGGAAACCTACTACTGTTTACATCAGATACAGAATGTTAAGCTAGACAGGTCTTCCATCTAATACAGAATTTGCTTTGTGTTCTTTCACAACAGTTTAGCTAATCTAGTTAAGGGAAGACATATATATTGATTGGTTTTGTCAGAGAGAAGTTGTACAGTTTTCTATTGACAGACAATGAACTTTTCCTACTAGTGAAACTCAATAGTGCAAGGCTTTTACGTGAGAAATGTGAATGATGATATGTATGCGAGAAATGATACCTAACTGGTATTAATGACATTTTTTTTTCAGATAGGAATGACACATAGCAACAGTTGAAAATTTAAGCAGAGATATAATTCAGGTCAGATTATGGCCCGCAATGTTGAGGTTTTGTGTCTCTAAATAGCATGAGTAGGACAACATGTTTATAAGAGCCACCTAATATGGATTCATTAATGATATCTGGGTTTTTTCAGTCTATTAAACAAAGATTTAGCTAAATCTCTCAAAGGCAAGGAAGGAAGATTTCAGTGACTTAAGGTTTGGGTTGTGGGTTTGTTTGGGGTTTTTTTGTCCCTGAAAATCATTAGAACCGATGAACCTGAAAAAAGTTGTGCCTAAAAGCGGTTCTAGTCTTGCCACAAACTTATTGCCAGGGAGAAATAATCAAATAGCTACTAAGCTAGAAATAATTTAAAACAAACAAACAAACAAACAAAAGCAAAAGCAGATAGACAAGAAGGCTGTTGGTACAAAAAAGAAATTCTTGGAATAATCAATACAACAATGTAAAAAATGCTATTATGCAAGATATAAAACTATACTGATAACTACACATCTTTATTAAAAATTCTGCTATTTAACATAAGATAAGAATGTTAGGCTAAACCCATGTCACTGTACCGTGCCCTAATGCTAAGTGCCTAGGAGCTGCACCATGACACTGTCAGACAGGGTGATCTTAATCCATTCCCCAAATCCCACATACCATTAAAAAGTTGCCTGTGATCCACACCGGCTAATATATATCCCATCTACCTCTTAGCTCCCTAGAAGGGAACATCCTGAGACCTAATTATTTCATGTTTGCCCAAACCTTTGAGACCCTTAGACAAGGGGCTCAGGGCAGTGGGAGTTGGGATGCTCCGGCGAGCGGCTCCGTTGCTGGACAGTTCCCCAGCATCGTTAGGGATGGCACTGCCAGAAGAGACTGGATCTCCGAGAACTTGGGGAGTTCCATATTTGCCATTTCACCTTTTGTATGCATTCCATTTTAAATAATGCATAGATACAGTTCTATTCTTTTCCTTATTTAAAAAAAAAATCACTCAATCTTTATCCACTTTTGTAGGACAGGAAGGAAGCACTGAATCTCCTCAGCAATTCATAAAGACCAGTAATGTGAATGAAGTGCACTATCTACAGGCAATATCTGTACCTTCTTTCAAGCCTTTTTTTGGTAAAAATTACTATTTTCCTGTGCAAGCAAGGTATGATCTCTTCTCTATCCCTGTTATTTGATAGTTCTCTGAGCTCCTTGCAAGCAAACAAAAATTGCTACATAATTTCTCAAACAGCAAAGATCTTAATTCTGAATGTGCAAGGGAGTCTAAAATTACTGGCAGTTGTGACTGAATGAAATATATGTTTTAGTGCTTTTGAAACTTAAATTGATGTGTAGTCCTGAAACAGTCCTATAAGTCAAATGACAGATTGGAGACATGGAATTGACTGTAACATCAACATTTCAGTGCCGTTCCAGTAAACGCTTACAAGAATATTTCCAGAAAGGTGCACATACATACATGCATGTTTGTAGAGAAATTATATATAGGCATTTTAAAGATGTCATTGTGTATTTCAAATATCTATTAAAAAACTAGCATCTGATGAAGATTACCTTTACATGCTCTGTAATTAAATACAATACATATATGCTTATGTATAGATATCCCCATGGGAATAGAGAGAGATACAAATAGATTTACTAACCTTTCTGGCCATATAAAGTTAGAGACTGACAATTATATCAGAATATTTAAAAGAAAGCCAGAGGATAAAAATGCAGTATTCCAGCACCATGCTATTTAACTTGCCAGTATATAGCTAAATGAAAAACGGTGCAAGCAGATTGCTAGAGTCATTCCTCTAAAATCCTTTTTCTCAAGTCTAGGCTCTAGCTTTACTAATTTGTTTACTAAGATGTTATGTTTAAGATTTAAAATTATCTTGGCAGCTCTTCTGTTTTGTGTCTTCACTTAAGGTTATTTTTACGTATTTTTATCCTGAGGAATACTTGTTATAATCTATCTGCATATACTTTAAACTAAATAACCAATAGCCTAACAGTTTGTTTTCCGAACTTTTATAAGGAAGAGGACAAATATCCATCAGGAGGAATGCAAAGCACTCCCTCACAAGACCAAAGCAACAGTGCATGAAATTGAACTTCAAAAAGAGCCTCCATTCTGTGTGACTTCTTGGCTGACACAATTTAGATATTTATAGCTTTACGAATATGCCACTGGAGAAGAACTTGAATCTTTTTCTAGCCAGAAAGGATTAATGAACATGTGCACCTGGTAATTACAGCACTCCATCTTTCTCAAAGCCCTCACATTGCCTCAATGGCAGAAACTGTAATGAAAAACCACTAAAAATATCAATCTGCAATTCCACAAGTCATTTAAATATTAAAATGTAGAATCTCTTTTCATACTTTCTATGAACTATGCTAACAGTGGTATACAAAAAATCATACACAGATATTTTCTGCTTCGTGTTATTACCTGGCACGCCTCATTTAAAATGTAAAGCTCATCTGATATGAATTCAGACTTCTTTAACTTACTCTAGACTCAAATTAGGAAATGCATGCGAATGACTGTCAAAGACTTCCTTAAGTAACAGCAGAAAGAAGTATCAGCCCGGGGTAACACAGGCAATTCTAAGAAGACATAAATTCCACAATACATTTCAAAAGAAAAGTTTACTAGAAAATAAATGTCTAAAGCATTGGGAAAAAAAACCCATTCCGTACTTTTTCTTTTAAAAAGGTTTTCAGAGTTATTGTCAGGTGGAAACTTTTTAGGAAGTATGCATGCTACCACAAACATTTGTCTAATATGCATACTACTAGAAATCTACAGGAGTGGGGGTGCTGTTTTTTTGTTAAAACACTATCCAGATTAACTTGAAAAACATTGTGCACTTCATACTGGATTTTGAGAATAAAAAATACTTGGAAAATATTGCAAAGCATAAACCCCACTTCATCATCAAAGTAGAAAACATTCAAATAGTCTATGAGCATCAATATTAGGATATTCTTGTGTTATTCTGACATTTGATATACCATTAACCTGAGGCAAACTAATACATAAATGGATGAAGCAGACCACCCAAAAGTAAAACCGGCATTACTAATACAGGTTATTTTAAGCAAAAAGCTTGAACTGCTTTACAAGTGAAATTAAATTTTAAAATACGTTTTAGTGAAGCACTTAGCTATTCCAACATCTGAATGGAAAGTCAATTATAACCTAAATGCACAGACTTCTATACGGCTCTAAAAGTAGTCTTTTAAAAGATATTTAAGCACAGTACGAGACTTGAGCATTAAAAATGGCCTTTTATTGTTAAAACATACTGCTCCTTGGTGGATTATAGAAAAAGAAAAGACTCCAGTAGAGATAAGTGTGCATGAAATGCTCTCTCCAGAGTATTCAACCAAACTGACTGCAATAAGGGGACTTCAAAAAGCAGCAAGACAAGAGATGTTCAAAGCACCTTGCAGCTTTGGGCTGCTGGCCTCTGCTGCTGTTTTTAATACAGTTAGGTTTAACTTGGGAGCGGATAAATAATTGACGGTGATATTTTCCGAAAGCTTTGATCACCGCACCGTTTGTGACAAGCTCGAAAGTAGTCATTGCGATAACACTTCAGCCGGGGCTGCTTATTTCAAGTACAAAAGCATCCCCTCCCACCTCCTGCTCGCAGACTCCTGCATCAGAACAGGAGACTTAAGATGCAGCCTGCACGGCACTAACACGCCACGCTCTCCACCGGCACATTCCTTCTCCAGCACGCCTATTTTCGCTTCCTTACCTTTAAAAGGCTGTCCAAAACCTGCCAAGTTCCCCCAGCCGATTTTAGTTCAGAGCATCCAGCGGCGCATCCGCACAAAGCTTTGCCATTGCGAGTGTGAAGAGAAAGAGCTGCCGGGATGCTGAATGGCACATCAGCCAACTTTGTGTGGAGCCGCGGCTCTCGGAAAAAGCCGGACTGAAATTCGCCTCGCTTGCGGATCGGATTCAACAGCACACAGCAACAGGGAGAGGAGCAAGGGTTTAAAAGGGAAAAGGCGGGGGGGAGAGGAAAAAATCCCGCCCGGAGTGGATAAGCCTCGCCTGTGAAATGTAAGCTGGGCTTCCGAGTCCAACGGATACTTGCCAGACTACTCTCCTGCGATGTTTGGATTGCCCTGGGTACCATAGGAGGCCATCGGTTTAACGGCTGATATTTCCATATAGGAGGTGTTAACTATTTGCATTACTAAGGTATTCGGGAATGACATGAGCATTCCAGCCTTCCCGTTATATAAAGAAATTGCAATATCTTAATAAAAATCATTTTAGATCTAGTTAGACTTCCATTTTACCAATTTTCTGTGGATCATTTCTTTACTAGTTTAGATTCAATTCACTATAAAAAATCTTGCCTTTCTTCCCTGTTACACAGAGATATTGATGTGCCCCTGTAACAGTGCAGACTGTTTCACCTGCGATACTTATCGAGTCCTTGTAGGAAATCTACCTGTAACACCAAGTCCTGGCTTTACACGTTTTCATGCTACATGCAGTCTACAATGAATCAGAGAGTTTGCTGAGGCACTATTGGGCACATTGCACCATGATAAGGCTTTAACTATTCTTCAGCAGAACACTGCTTACACTGTTCTGATGAATCTGTCTAAAATGGAACATTTTTGTCTGTTATAGCTAATGTTGTACACATGATAAACAACACAAAGTTTAATTTATGTATCTAGTAAGATCAGCTTTTTTCCCCTGCATATTTGGCCCTTGCCACTTTAAGAATAGCGTTGAAGAATACATGCTTTATCATATATTCTTTCTCAAACCACAGTAGTCTACAAATTTATTTCCGTTTGCTGACAATGAAAGTACCATTTTCTAGTGGCTCTACTGTTTGGCACTGGCACAGCATTTTCAGGTCAGAAGCAGAAGTAAAAGTGCCAGGAAGATAAGAGGCCAGATGTACCATAGAGGTGATGACCTCATTTGGCAAGAAATGCACTTTGAATATATAGTTTAAATAGCACAGTTTATTTCAAGCAGTACCTATTTTTAGTGAGGTTGGGCGAGAAGGAACGCCTCTGTCACCTCCAAGGTCTCAGGCTCCATTCAAACAAGTAAGACATAATAAAGGACAAGCAGGAAAAAGGACCACCAAAGTAAAAGGAATGGCAACTTTCACAACTATTTCACTATCTATTCAGTGTTTTTTTTTTTCTTCACAAACATTGTATCTGTCTAAATGATAAGGAGTTCACATTCCAAATTTCATTGCCAATTATGAGGCGTTAAATTGGCCTGTATAGGTTTTTTGGCTTCTATTGACCTCATCAAACAGCTGTGATTTCTAAGCAATCAGTCTCTAATGAGTTTAGAAACAATAAACAGAAGTTAAAATGCCAGATGTATTTCATTTATCTTTTAAAAAAATGAACTCTCTTAAGATGTACATCTTGAAAATTTTAAGTTTAATACGTACAAAATGTTCTTTGGGTTTTGCATTTTTTGCTAATGCATAGAGGAATCATCCTCTAGTGACTGAAAAGTAAAAACAATACTTATGCTCTGCCTCTGTCTTTTTAATATACTTAGTGCCTTATCAGCACTCAAACACACTCCTGTGAGCAGCTCCGGAAAACTAGCTAGAATGCTGAAATACTTTAGCTCTCTTTCGGTCTTGTCTCATTTTATTGTCTTATAATGCAAACATCTGTAATGCACTGGAAACTGTATTGCAAATTTTAAAACCAGGTAAAATCTGTGCACCTAATGAAAGGAACTTCTCAGAGAAATAGCTGAAATGCACAATGTAGCTATTAATTGCAGGAAAAAAATAATTGGCCATACACTCATCACAAGTAAATATCTTTAAAGCTTACAATAGTGATAGAACGTTTTCCCTTAAAGAAGCAGATTTTTTGTCAGTACTTGTTAGACGTTAGTTAAGATTACAAAAATATAAAAAAAAATGTTACTATATTAAATACTTAAATATATTAACTGAAGGTTAGAAAACAGGCCATTGAAAGGGTTGTGAACAGAAGATAATTCTCAGCTGCAAGCTCAGTGATTAAAGTATTTAACATTTAAGGGCTGTTAGTCCATCATCTTTCCTGTGCATAAAATTCATTGAGAGCAAAACAGCCCAACACTTTAAATGGTTTGTTTGTTTATGTCTGATGACTCTTTAAGTAAGCAGGAATCCAGATAACCTCTTGGCAAAGAATTCATTATGTAGCTGTTATACTACGACAGTACTATTTCAGGAATCACATTGCACATACATTTCTTGACTAGTCATGTGCACTTCGTGCATTTTGTGTCCTACGCAGAAACATTGCATACACATAATAAATACGCATTTGTAGTTCCTTTTGACTGTAGTATATAAGGACCGAATGTAAAGCAACTTCCCTGCAAAAAGATTCACGCACTTATCCCAATTTTGATGTATGCCATATCCTAAAATAGTTTTACTTTCATCCCTGACGTCTTGCAGCCTTTCAGCAGAGGATAAAAGCTAACATATCCCCAACTCCCCAATCAAACACATCTCTTTAAGAAAGCCACAGAACTAGACCCTGGGAAAAAAAAAAAAATCACTGAAATGACCCTGTTGATTGCAGCTATCAGGGAGTTACACAGAGATAAAATGGTTTCTAAGTTATCTAAGCTTAAGTGTATGGAGAACAAATACTTTGACTTAGCAAATGAATAGGAATTCAAGAGAGATGTGGCTGTGTTTGCCATGAACAATCCTACAACAGACTGGCGGCTGCATGTTTAAACAGATGTAGATAATCCACAGCAAATTCTAGATAATGTAGAAAACAACTCATTTGAATGTGAAAAGAAGCATGCATCAGTGTAGAAGGCCCATATCAGAGAGCTTTGTGGCCAGCCAAACCCCTTAAGAGTTTCCTCATTGCTCTCAGATCATCATTTAGAATAACTTTGTGATGAGCGTACAACTGCTCTTGCCCTGATTACTGACACTTCTGTTTGTGACCATATTGGAGATTATATTTTGCACGTCAACACAAGTCTGTAGCACGATGGGTAGCCGAAGGCACTAGAAATCAGGAAAACTCGAGGGAAAAGAGTGGCTTAAGTTAAGAGGCAATGAACGTTACTAAATTAGACTGCCAGATCTCTCAGCTTTGAAAATTTTGATTCACTGTCCCGCTGAGCCTGACAGGTTTTGGTCAGACAGGTATCATAATAGGAATGCAGAAGAAAAAATAATTTCAGCAGCATTAAAAGGACTGTATCTCAAAGACAGCATTCATCCTTTGCAAAAACAGCACAGAAGTATAAGGCAGTCAGAAGGGGCACTTTATAGGTATTATATTCGTCTAGGTTATTTGCAGGAGGTATTAAGACTTCACAGGTAAAGGAGACATAGAATGATAGATGATCTACAAAAGCCTCCTTTCTATTACTAATTCTTTATTCTTACTGCTAAAAATACTACCATTCTGGCTTTAAGGCGCTCTTGTCATACTTGGCCAAAGATTCTTGAAAACAGAAATTATACAAAGGATGCAGTCACACCTGAAGTTGGCATAGGTTATAGGCTACTGTGGCACGTAGGATGGAACGAATTGCAATATTACCACTGAGAGTTGTAGGTTCATGGTATTCTTTATCCTTTTAGAACTTAAATCCATGTTTCCTGCTTCCCATGATTGTGACAGAAATTCAGGTGTTACCACAGTTAGGTACAAAGGCCTTGCTGCTGCAGTACACAAGCAGGCACTGCAAGTACTACAAGGACACAAGCAGGAATGACAAACTAAATTAAGAGAAAAAGAATAAAAAGGATAACCTTCAGTTAGCCCTGAAAAAGTATACCCCCCTGCACAGCAGTGGTCCCTGTTCAGCATTGTATAAAACATACAGTGATGCTCCCTCCCTTCCATGTGTGCCAAGCAAACTAAGGAGACAAACTCCCTTTTATTTGCTATTTTACAGACTGGTTATCTACTGGGAAGTAGATATCCCCAGCTTGCAGCTATTAGGTAAGAACAGGTCTAGTTATAATCCATTATAGGCTTTCCTGACAGCGCAGGTTTTTCTGAACCTGGAGCAGGAGGTGCTATAGAGGAGCAGGACTTACTATGAAGTCCTGATTTACTTACCTCTACCTAGTGTTTTCTTCTTGTTCATTCTAAGTGACTTTTGTGGGGAGGAAAGTCAGCAGTCTCAACCTTAGGCTTTGTACATCACCCTTCAGAGCTACACCCATTTCTACCAGCTGTATCAGATCATCCAGATGAGCTTAGACACTTACTAGGTGCCATAACAAAAAATACGTGCTTAAATTACATGGACTTCTGCTTTGTATCATTTGTCAAGCACAATTCCATGGTTTCTCTATGCTGTATGTCCCCAGGTTTGAAATCCTTGCATAATAAGTGAGATATTCTTCAGGTGTACATGAAGTTGAAATCAAGCCAAAGGCTCAAAAACTCTCATGGGTGAACTCTCTTGTTAAGTCACTCACTGAAAAGTGTATTTTGTTTTGTTGATTTCACCTTTCATTTTTCCTTCTAAATAGCACAGGTTTTCAGTAAGCTGAGTTTTGTTACTGTCAGGGACAATGGCTTAGATTACAGATGCCTATTTTTCTTAAAAGTTACATGATAAAGAGTATATGAAGGTATATTAGTATAACCTACCAATAATAAGTTATTAGCAAAGTTTCTAAAGGGATAGATATGTAAGAATTTCCTTAATACACTGACAACATCAAAGTTGAACACAGAAAGGAGTGGAAACTACTCTTTCACCTCTAACAAAAAATACTGCCCGTAACTGCTACAGCACCCGCTGTGCTATCAGCGCTGTAGATCTTTCTGCCAATATACTGCCTGCTTCTTCTGATATGACTGCCATCCCCTGTCTTCAGCTCTTGGCACATGCACAGATTACTTCAAGATGTAATAGTGAGTTTATTTATCTCAAAATTTTGCTTTGACTAATACATCTGAAAAATAATACGGTCATATCGTACAATGTTTCTTCTTTCCAGGCAAATTAATAAATTTGCCAAAAGCCTGTGTATGGAGTAGTAGAGACTGCAAAGGGCACGGGGTGCTCTAGCCATGTTCGCTCTGTTGATGTCACCAATATTGATTACCTGCCGTATTGCCTGATCAAGTGACTGTTTACCTGAGAGACAGTTATTAGGCAGGAGGAGTTAACACAGAATTCTTGTCCTGTACTTCACATCATCACATCTCAGTCAATTGGAATGGGCTTGGTCACACAAGGACATCAGATACAAGTTTTTATATATGAATACATTTTTAGAGAAAGATTTATTAAAAGACAGTAATTTACCATGACAATAATTGCTTTATTCTTATCATCCAACAAACATAAAAAAGCTTCATTTTTATCTTCAAATTATAATTTTCATTATTACAGCTGAGAGAAAAAAGTCAGTAATTGTTTTACTGCTTAGTATTTTTAGACCAATTGCCATATGTATTGAAGAAAATGACGAACTGCACTCCAGGAAGGTTGTCAACTACATTAAATACCCTCAATAGTTCCACTAGCTCTAATATATAAATTCATATATATACTCTTACCACTGAAAAGCACATTTTAAAACTAATATTTGATTTTGCTCCTTCTGCGCATCTTCTGATTCCATCCAAGATGAAATTTAGCATGAGAAATTGTTCTGTGATGAAATAGAGCATCACTCAAAGTGTGCACACCAGTTAGAAAGATGAAATTATTCTACTTCAAAGAAATGTATGTTCTATTTAGACTTGTATTTTATCACACTGGGCTTGGATGTTAAATATTCATTTTGATTATATATTATTTCACTGATTTATTCCTTCATTAATTCACTCCTATAGTAATGTGATCAACTTCAATGGATATATTTAAGCTGTTACATACATCTTATCTCTTTGTGCTGCACCAAATTCCTCCATCAAAATAGTTAATTAAGAAAGAAAATCAAATTTCTCTTAATCTCACACTAAAGCATAATTTTTTCCTTGAAAAAAATACAACTTAATTATGAAAATGAATCCATGAATTATATGAAGACATGTGGATAATATTAGGAATGAGCATAGCAAATGAAAAGTCGACACAGTATTCATGTTTGATTTAATACATCAAAAGTGAAGCAAGAGCATGTCTAGAGAGCTCACTGGTCATATCATGAGAGATATATAATACCCTAATGAGTGTCGATAAGAAGATAAAATGAGATATATTGGTTTTGCTACTTAATGGTTTGTAAAGTCTGTTTATTGTTTGTATTCATTTTGGTGTCTCAGTTACAAAGGCAGCATAGTACAAAAGGACTCGGGACCTCCGAATTTTTTCTCCTCAACAAGATTTTTTTGCTGAGACTTAGGGCAGAATCAGTCAGTCTGTTTACTCATGATTTTCAAAGAATCTAAAGGAGTTAAGTTATCTTATGTCAGTGGAATTGATGATCCTTTAGCCCCTTGATGACTTTGAAAATCCTATGTCCTTTCCCTGATTATCCATCTATGGAAGAGAACATAAAATTTACTTATCTGGAGTATCCAATATGAAAAATGTGCACACATTGCTGAAAGATGATGGTGATATGAATGTGATCATAGGGAAACATGGGGTTAGATTCAGGAATAAGACAGTGGTAATTCAACTGCCTCCTAGCAGAACGTAAGATTGTTTAAAAAATTAATCTACTTTTTTTCACCAGAAAAATGGAGGAGACTATAAGGCTTTATCTTACAGTAAATACAATGCCATTCAAATTACAGCCAGTTAAGTCACTGAAGGCATATTCTTCCGGGTTTTGGTTTTGTGTTTTTTTTTTTCCTGCTTTCTCCCTTCTGGTTCTTTTCTGACTCGGTCACCAACAACAGCAACAAGACAGTAAACGCACTTACAGAAACTCCACATTTTCAAGAGCAGAAAGTATTTCATGTTCTATTTGTGTCATAGCTGTGGCCAGTGTGACAAGCCGGAATATTACAAGGCTAGCTCATCAGTGAAAAGTGATATCTCATATCACAAAGAAAAAAAATTGTTACACAAATGACAGCCCATACTTAGTAACTCCCATTTCTGTTCTCAGTCTAATTAACTTACATATTGATGACAGAGAATTCCAAGCATGGCTAATGCAAACTACTTTTTAATTACTTGAAAGTATCTATGATTGACAACAGTTTAGTCTATCAATTAAAAAATCCCAACACTTCTGCTAAAGTATCTACAGTTATTCAATATAGATTTCTTATAGTGCCATGACTATTTTTTCAGTTTCTCTATTTGGAATCTTTGCTGCCTCCTTCTAATGAAATAAACATCAGCTACTTTTTTTTTTAGATGAAATAAACTAGACAGAATATTCTAGCAATTTATTAACAAAGTCATCTAATTTTTTTGTTATTGTATGCCTTTATTACTTGTAAAAGCTTGGAATTTGGCTTGAGAAGATATATATAAAAATAAATAAAATCATTGTGTATTGTGTTAGTATTATGAAGGTGAATAAAAATAGATAGCATCTCAATTGAATAAATTCATTGTTACAGGCTTGAACAGAAATCATAATAGGGATAGAATACTGCCACAGTTTGGCTAGATAATACAGTTGCAGATAATAGACAGTTTTATCCATCTTAGAAAAGCTGCAGAAGAGTCATTGAGCATCTTCAAGGTCAAACGTAAACTTGACATCGTATCGCTTATACTGCAATGTCAGAAAATGATACATCACAGCTATAAATTTATTAGTGTGAATAAAACCTTATACGGTATTTGCATTTTGAAAGCAATATGGAAACATTAACTCCTTAATCCTCAAAATACCCTAGGAAGATTGTTAAGTACAATACAGTAGAACAGATCATGGAAATGAAAAAAGGAGAAAATTAAATTCACAGTTATAGAAAAAGCCTATATAAAAACTGAATTAGATTAAACATTTTCCATGTTTCTTATGTATATGCAGAGCATAAGGACACACTGAAAAATTTCCATTAGATCAAAACAGTAAAAGAAGAAACTGGATGGCTATATAAATTCCAAATGCCTTGGGATCTGCTATTACTGAAAACAACTTCACAGTCTTTTACATGTAAAAGTAAAGACACCAATGAAGACCATAAAATTAGATTTAAAATTGACTGACGATTCAGCTGAAGATTTCTGTTTTGTTAGACTGAGACATTCTTACCTTTCCTAATGTCTTGGGCAGACATTTTTTTAATGAGAGCTAGTTAGGAAGTTCATCCGTTAAGGGTCATGAGACATGCCAGAAGATATACGAGAAGTAGTATCTTTCCCCGCTTAATTTAAAAGATACAGCTATTTTCTTAATTCTGCCTTAGTTTCAACAGTTGGGGAGGGCTAGTCATATGGTATTCCAGATCTATTTTACTCTAACTTTTCCACTGTCCTAGACAATGGGTGCCTCCCATTCTCCTGATGTCTCAGGTAAAATGAACACCAACACATACATACCTTGGTTCTCCTGCCCTAGGATTTTACTTTACACTACCTTTTGATATCTAACACTACACTGCTGACAAGTCCTCATTTTCCACCATCCACCTCCATCCATCTTTGCCCAGGACAGTAATTGCATACCTTAAAAACATACTTACACCTTTGTTGCCCTCGCACAGTTTATTTCTAGATAAATATTGAAGCTAATTCAAAAGTGGAAAATTCAAAGTTTATGGAAAATGTAGCAATGGAATTTCCCTCATATCTAACTTCTCATGTCTACAGCACAGATCTCCGAGACAGTTATCTAAACTCTACAGCAAATAGAAGTAAATAGATACTTCTAGGGCAAAATGTGTTTCATGTTAATGTGGATATTTAAAATACATCAGATGAATTTTGTCTCAGATGCACCTTTTACTTTCCATTAACTATAAATGGAGTTCAGAATGATCCCGTCTACTCTGTAGACGTGTAAAGTTAAGTGAGATGAATTGCACCTTATGTATCTGTGTTAAAAAGAATGAGAATACTTCTTTGCCTTCCATACACTGGAATGGCTTTCTTCATTATGATTTTTTTAAAGTTTCCCCATATAAATTTTTAAATTTATGTAATTTCGGTTCAGAGCATTTTAGGGATAGGATTTTTATGTTTTACTCACACAGTTGTGTTCCTCGAATTTCGAGCACAATCTTTTCCCTGAATATAACTACATGAGAGTTTTAGCTTCTAGACATGTTGTGTATCAGTACGGTCTCTTAGAATTTCCCCAAAAATTTACCAGAAGTAAAAGTTAGTGGAGTTCATGACCTTAAAAAAATTACTGAATGCCACAGTAATTTAGAAATTCACTTTCATATTTGCTTTGCAGTACACCTCAAAAGTCTGATTCAAAGAAAAATGGTTATCTTCAATGGACTTTGACATCAGACCTAGAGTGATTGCAACAGGTGCTACAAAGTTTTATGTTGTTTTATTCACAGAATAAATCAGTCAATCTTTACATATACAGTGAACAAAGGATATATCTTTTATAATTTATGTTGTAATAAAATTGCTTAGAAAAATACATTTAAAGTAAGTAAATAAAAATTAATACTGAAATAACAAACAGCAATTCAAATAGTAAATGAAGGAAATCTGACCTATATCAAATGTTAGATATACATCATGAAATGACAATCAATGGCATCCACCAAAACAACAACAATTTTAATACTGAATCCTTTCAGTACAACAAAGACTCTGTAAAGTCAGAACTCAGTAGTCATCTACTAACTGTTCGAAACTATAGAATACAGAAAAAGGTTTTTAACAAAGTAAAAAATTGGTGGAAAAGACAAAACTGGATACATTGGGGAAAGCTAAAGAACTTTTACACCTTCCTCAACGGCATTTATTGGGAAAAGCTGATACAGGAATCCCTTTTATGCAATGTAATCACAACTTATTAACTCTGCCCCAGTTAGATCAGAATTAGCTCCACACTACCAAAACCACCAAGCCAAAAACTACCAAGCAGTCATTTTGATTACATCACCTATATTCACTAGTTATTTTTTATAATCATAACGTACTTTAAACCTTTGTAGATTAATATTTTCAAAATGTCAGCTATTTTTATGATGAATGCACTACACGCTAACTAGCACTTAGCTTTATCATTTAATACCTTTTTAGAAGGAAAACTATGAGTAATCTAATGTCCATGTCAAGTATGTATCATGTATAGCCAAGCTTCTTTCTCCACTGTAAATATAAAAGTCTCAATGTCCTGAGCATAAAGCGTAACCATAAAGCCCTCTGACCTTAGTCCATCCAGTTAGCAGATCTATTTGACATTTGAAACATACAGAAGGTTTCAACCAGTAAATATTACCAATTTCTAATCTGCAGTGAAATAGCTGTTTAAACTTTGTGTTAAAACCCACATCTTTTAAATGGATTTTTTTTTCTTCCTTATCAGGGCACTACAGATTAGATAAATATAACCAGGCTTATAAAACTGGAGTGGTTTTTTTTCCAGAACAACAACAACAAAAGAAAATGTCTGTTTCTGTCCTCAAGTTTGATTTGCATGAAACACTCACTAGGACTGACCCAGACCTGATTACTGGGAGGCCTGTTCTTCTCAAAACTAAGTATTATAAAAAGGATAATAATGTATGATATAAATCAGGTTTCAGTGTCAGTTGCTCCTGCAGACTAGGAAAATAAATGCTTTAAGAAAGCATTTAGTATTGGAATTTAGAGAAAAAAAAAAAGGAAAATTTAAAATACTTGCATGCTGCTTTGCTCCTTGCATACCCCTTGCATACCCCTTGCTTGAGCATGTTAATGTCTTTATAGCAAAGTCTTGAATACTGTGCTTTGATCATCTATTCCACCTACAGTAAAGCCCTCCTGCAGAAAACTTATGAATCACTCATTTAAAATGGATAGCTCCCACCAACCAGAAATAATAAAATGTATTTGCTGACTTCCTACCTAGGGTCTATGAGGAAAAAAAGAAAATCCAGCTTTAGCCATTCAAGCTCAAGCTGGATTTAACAAGCATAGATCTACATGAACTATGGATATCTGAAGAGCCAAAGCTCAATTAATTGCACCTAGCAATTAGACTGAGTGTACTTCTTCATTTCACAAAGCATTTGACATTTAATGTCATGGGACTGTTATGCATGAAAACTATGGAATGATCTTTCTGATCTTCTGATCAGAAAAGGGTAATGTCCAACTGACAGGGTTAATCTAAGAAAGAAGAATTCCTGGACACAAACCCACTTGTAATCCAATTTCTGCCGCGTCATTCAAGTCCCTATATTCCATAGCCCTTCTGTAGGCAGTGCTAACTGAAGGATGCAGTTTTGCATGTAATGGGAAAATCCCTCCCTCTTAGGGATAAGGTTGACCATGACCTATGCAACTATTAAAAAAAAAAAAAAAAGAAAAAAAAAAAGAAAAACCTTTTCTATGATGCCGTTACTCTTATAGAGGAGTGATACTGACAAAAATGCAATAATTGTCTCTGTAGTACCAATTCCCTGAACAAACTCAGAAAAAAATTCTATTTTCATTAGAAAAGTAGGAAAGTATACAAATGCACCTTTGTCATTTTGAGTAGGTTAGGCTGAGAAGTAAAAATAAAATCCAAATTTGTCGCTGAGGTTTTATATGCACACATAATTGTTGAAAACGTCTTAGACTATGTTGCTTTTTGCAACCATAAAATCTGTTGGAGAGTAGGAAGTTAACACTTATATTCACTGTATCATGGTCGCAATCATCTTCTGTAAATACTCTTCAAAATGAGACCTTCTAAGTGGTAGCCGTCATTCTCACTATCAACTTTCCTGGCAGTAAGTATCTGTGTTTGCATTAAATCCAAGATGCTTCAGGAACTGCATTAATCTTGGCATCTTTCTGGGCTCTCTAAATAGATATCTAATGATAAACATTGTCCGCAGGGGATAAGGGAATTTTCTTCTTTTTTTTCTTAAGTTCAATAGTTTACTACTTCCATTGCTGCAGACCTACCCTAGGAGTCTGTAAGACCAAATGATAATAACCAAGGCTGGGAAAAAGAAAAAACATAATCATCCATCTGTCAAGCTTTAGAATTGACTGAGGATGATAGAGTGGAAATAACGGAAGACAAGTTTCTACTATTTCTCGTAAAGTCCTGCTTTGCTTAGCTCTGACTATTTGAAACTAAACTACAAGAGATGCAGATTGACCCAAAATTAATGATTAATATTTCCTTTATAGGTGGCTGCTATGATTATTGCAAAAGACTTCCTGAAACTTTTGCAAAGAACCCTAATGGTATCCCTTCCAAAAATCCACGACTTATTTTCTTCAAAGCTTCGGGTAACTCCCTTGTTCCAAGACTGCAAAATAGCAGTCATGGTAGAAACAGATCTTTTCTAGGAAAACATAGAAAGATAAGATGAAAAGGCAAATCTGACAATGGAGTTACTCTAATACTCACTTCCAAAGAAGTGTGTTTTCTTACCACATGTCACTAACACATTGCAAAATCATCTGTTTGCCTTTCCATTGAGCCTCACTTTTATGAAGTGCTAAGTTTAAAATTACTTTTATAATGCCTCAGCATAGTCTGAGCATTCCTGTTTTACTAGCAAACCATTTTCAAAAAGATAAACAATAAACTTAACCTCCATAGATAAAGCCCCCCATTTTTGCTTGAAAAAAATCTGAGTCCTACATTGTATCTTATGAGATTTTTTTCATAGGCCATGCGTTTCTGAAGTTGAAAGAGACTACATTTGCACTACTGGCCATAATACTCATTTATGAAAATACATGGATGTGTTGCAGGGAGAGATGACAGTTCGTATTTTACTTTTGGTGCCTTGCTTGACACCATTTAAATACTTTCATGCCCAGTGGTAGGACACAGGACCAAGTCTCTCAAAACTCTGGTCATCCTGTGAAGGACAGATTGTGGAGACCAGACTTCCAGACAAATTTCTGCCAAATAGAAATGGTACATCTTGACCACTCATTTATGAGTGGATATCCAGAAACCTTATAAAAGGCGGCCTAGGTAGAAGGAAAAAATAAAATAAATCAAGAGTGCTAAGAGCCCATATAAACTGCCTGTACATACAATCCCATTCACTCAGAACTCTACTATAACCATCTTCTGGAAGAATGAAGTAGAAGTGGTAGCAATGCACGGCAACCAGCAACCAAAGGTGGAAACAATAATTAGGCATGCTGACACATTGCGGCAACTGGAAATGACAGCCCAATAGTTTTGGTAGCTTTTGCATTTGGCAAGAGATTTTTCTGCCTGTAATATCTCAGTTAAACTAACATTCATGTCAACTTCAACTGCTTTGGGTTCTGCTATGGAATATATTTAATTTAAAATAAAAATTGCCTTTCCTAGAATTTCCCAGTTGTGGGAGATTTTACTTGTCTCTTTCTTTATCTGGACTAAAAGTTCCAGAATACTACCATTTTGCTACAAGGAAAAAATGTGCACGCTTAGGCCATCCCTCAAAGGTGCATTGTCCTAACTTTCAGAAATTAATTAGACATTCATGTGCACGTTGAAACACACAAAAATTCTAGGAAAAAGCAAACATTTGCATGTAGCATATTGTTATACTTTAAGAAACTATTTCCACATCATCATCATCATCTTTATAAACTAATAGTTATCTTAGCTTCCATTTCTGGCCTCTTCCACCATATTTTCTGCATAGTATGGTGTTGCATGATTTTGAGTCATATCTGAGTATGTCTCATATACGTATCACGTGTATCTTGCACAGCTTTTGCTTCCAATATAGCCTTGTAAACTTTCTTCAACGAATGATTTATGCAAGGTATAAAAAGTGCTACATTCACATGTAAAAATTACACTACGATATTGTTCTCCCAGGAGCCATAAACAGATCAGAGTCCAGTTTGTGCTATGTAAAAAGAAATATGAACCTCACGGGGAGTTTTAATCACAATATGCCACCTCTGAATTGAAGATCCATTTTGTATCACGTCCCACTGGACTAACAAAAATCTGCTTGTTTACAGAAGTTAATTTAAAACTTTCAGGAGAAAAAAAGGGTACAGAAGGTGTTGCCTAGCTTTCAATCAAATTTGGTCTTATTCCAGACAAAAGTCAATGTGCATTGTTTCAAATTGATTGTTCAAAACCTTAGTTACTATTAAATACTTTTTGCCGTGTTCCAAAATCATTAGGAAATGCTGTTACAGAACTAGGAATAATTTTATTCCGCACAGTCTGCTGTGGACATAGAGAAAAGTTTAAATTAAATTCTCATGTGGTCTTACTTCTCCGTCAATGGCTTCAGCCTCAGATCTGCACTGGTAAGTTCACTTAATTGCAAGACAAAAGCAGTGAAGCCTCTAGAAACTTAATTCTTCAGCACTGGTTTTATTTAAGCAGAATACCATCAAAAAACCCCTGACAAAATACCATTCACAATGTCACTCCATTTAACAAAGAGAGGTTGTTGAGATTTTTCCAATGGAAAAAAAAAAATTGAGATGGCATAAAACACAGTAAAGAACCTCTAACCTCTCTGTATGGTTTTTGGACTTTTGGGTAAGGCTTGAATAAAAAAGTTCTGGAGCTAGATTATAGCTAAATTAGGACTTTTGTTGACTATAGGCAACAGGATAATCAGCTAGGAGGCAATGCTATAGATTATCCCCAAATGTTTTTTTGATTATGACAATTGCACAATTTTTATATACTTGATAGAGTATGGCAGGTGATTTCGGATGCACACTAGGATCGCATACATTGGTGTGACAATAATAGTGGATTGGAAATACGGAATGGAGGGGAAATGTTTGCCTCTAAGACAGATACTGGTCATTGTTCTGAACAACTTTAATGGTAATGATAATGTCATAGGAATAATTTTATCTTAAATCATGCTTACAGCTGAAGAGGTGCTTCAGAAATGATTCCATGCAGAAAGGGAATGTTCCCAATCTGTGTCATGACCACATCCTCATCCGCACACCATATTTTATGCTGAAATATACATGTTAGTTACTATTTGCTAAATTCTAATTGGTACTTGTCCTGATCTGTCATTGTTCAAAAACTGATACATTTGATGTATATATTCAGATACATGTGTGGAAATCACTGGTCCATGCTCTCATGTCAGACAATTGAGATCTGAAGTTTTCACTGCTGTAATCACAGCTGTGCAAGACTGAATTTGTTTGAATGCACAGGGCACCACGTGCCCTGGCTCTTCTTTGTTGCCAGAAACTTAAAACCTGTATTATACAAATCAATGGCAAGCAAAGGACTTAAATTTTAATTTCTAATATTGTGATTTTTCTCTTTTGCTACTTCTTAAACTCTCTTTAGAATCTTTCTTATATAAAATACTTAAAAAGCATGTTTCTCAACCTTATTATCTGAGAAAAATTACCAGAAGTCAGAGGATAAAAAAGCAGTAAAATCTTAGAGATCTTAAAAAGATCATAAAAACTATAGATACTTAAAAACAAAGATCTTAAGAACTATATAGTACTGTACAAATCGAATCCAACATTCCATCTAATAATGGTAGAATGATAGATCAAGAGGGATTGAGTTAACCATAGTAAAGTAAGAATAGTCAAAAGTGAGAACAGTCAAAATTCGAAGTTTCATACTTACACTCAAACATATATTTTAATGCTTTAAAGTCAGAGTGGTTTTTTATTTTTAGAATTTTTTTCTAGCAATTGTGTGGCACAATTCTGTAAAGAATTAATTAATCTACTGTTATGTTACTTCATCACTTGCTTAATGTGCCTAATTATTATGAAGCTATTATAATAAGACAGTCTAGTAATATTCAAAATTATTACCTACCTCTGTTTATACAGTTTCTAAATTTTTACTGTCTTCATGAGATCAAGCGTAGCTAACATGATTAATTTCTGCCATCATGATAAACTGTCTGAGGTCAAGGGTCTTCAACAGAAGATTTTAAATCAATGTTATATAATAGCTGCTATTAACATAAAAATAATACTTAAAAATATATATACTATTTGAAGTACTCCTGATAGTATTATGACTAATACAAAGATAATGTAAGCACCTAAAATGAAATAAAATAGCTTCTAAATAGATTAGAATAGATTCTAAAATTCTAAAAAAATTTGAATACCTCTCTCTCTCTCTATCACAGAAACTACTGCCAAAACAAAATGGTAAAACAGTCTACATGTTAGCTATTGTGAAAAATACTGTCAGGTCTACAATACATAATAAAATAGGGTACACTAAGTTCTCATATCATGCTAATTTTGATTTTAAAATGCAACTTGGAAAAACTTCCGTGCTAAAGTAGAAACTAAAATTTCTAGACTTGTTACATTTCAACTGATGTTTTATTTTCTGCATCAGATATTACTCATAAGGACACTTCAAAGACACAGCAATAAATTTTACCATATACTGAGCTTTTAGAAAGAGAATTTAAGTTTATATTCTGAGCTTCTCTCTATAATGTTATTTCAAGTTTGTATGCTGTTATTCTGTTTTTGGAGGAGTGTGAACAATTTCAGAACAGATGTAAGAAATATAGCATAGTATATGCGTACATGCCTTTTACAAATATTCTGGTCATAAATGAACTTCAGAGAATGGGGCACATCCCATCATATTATAACACAGTTCAAAACATTTTTTTAATGGGATCATATTGAACATAACTTCACTTGCTGTCTTTCCATTAATTGTAAAATTTAACCTCAGCTTATACATTAACAGTAACTTCGTTAAGCTCATCTTTTGCTTTTCACCTGTTGCCATGTGCTAAGTATAATCAGTCCTGCTTTGAGAAATGCTTTTTTTCAGAGATACCAATATGAGAGTCAAGTAGACTGGGATGCTTTTAAAAATTTGCAAATAAGCCAAACAGCCATGAGATAATTACATTTCATTAAAGTGATTTTTATTCCTAAATGTGTTATTCTTTCCCCCAATCACTAACAGTATTATTGCAAATGATCCGACCACATAGGCAGGACAAAATATATCCTAAGTCGTAATTTCTATCTGTCAAAATATAAGATGTATGCATTTTTTTAATTAGAGAGATTGGATCAAGAACAAAAGTTTTGTTCAAAGATTGTGTTCTGAAAATGCACTGGGAAGGTTACCCTAAGGGTTGTATCTGAAAGTATCATGTCTTTAAAAATGCATAAAGTCTGCTGAGAGCTGACTAGAAACCAATCAACTGAAAAGAAACAAACATAAACCTGTAAAAGCATTCAATATTATCACTAGATTAGTTCTCTAATTTCCCAAGGCAAACAGGACTGCAACTTCCACCAAGCAATATCCACTGTTGTCAGTGCTGCCCTGCGTCCTTTCCTGATTTTTAAATTCTTCCCACTTTCTCTTTTAGATTCATCAAATGAAAATGTGACAAGGAGGCTATTTGCTCTTAAAAATAACTTAGCTGGGGAAATGAGGGTACAGCAATGTTCCTGCCTGATCTTTTTCACTGCAGCATGCTTAAAGTTTAATCTCAGTCCAGACCGATGTTCCAGTATCAAAATAACGTTAGTATTTATTGAGTAATCCTAACTTTGCTAATTTTAAATGCTTAATGTTCTTCTTAGTTTCTCAAAACTTACACTGACAGAAATGTTTTTTTAACTAAACATTGCATTTACATTGACTGGTCTCCAAGGATTTCAGGAAGTCTGTTGGAGCCTGAGAGAACTCAAAATCTGTATACAATCCATTCTTATTTTAAATTATATTTAGGGAAAAAAAAGTAAATCAGCCCTGAATGCAGAATAAAGCTCTTACAGAATTTGAAGATTAGGGGATGCATGACTGATGTGAAGGACCCATCACTGGTAGAGAAATATAGATCAGTTAGTAACCAAAGAGAAAGTGAAAGAGCACATGCATCAGTACAATTGAAAGTACAGTCTACCTCTAGGAATAAGGAGTTCAAACCTTGCTCACAGCCTTGAGGACTCTTATAATGGAAAACAACAAATCTGAAAAAGACCTGAGAGCACGAGAATAGTGGACAGAGGAAAGTGGGAAAGAATCAGTTATGCCTGGAGTTTTCATTGTGACACAGACAAAGGAGTTAACAAAATTCTTTAAAGGCATATAAAGAAATGGGGAGGTTATGCTTCCTCTGTGTTTTGTTCAAATATAGTTGTCACTGAAATTCTGCACCTACAGTACAAGAAAGGTGGTGTAAAAAGACGGACAAAATCAGGAACGCCAAGCCATCTGCAAAGTCATTAGGTTTAGTCATATACTAAACGATATTGAAAGATCTGTTCATTTCTTTATGAAATTAAACAGTGACTACAAGTATGTGAAAAAAACATGGAAAACTTTCATTCTAGTGTTTCCTGTAGCTTTTAAAAATAAACTGGAATTCTATCACAGAAAAACGTGGTAACCTAGACATAATGTCAGCAGCATTTAAACTATAAATGAAGTACAAATATCCATTAAAAATATCCATTAGCTTTCAGTTTAATAACAAATATTTATTTATTAATAAGAAATATTCAGTATATTCCATGGAACTGCCTCATTCATAGATTTTGGGGATTCTGGAGAAACAAAAAAGATACAATAAATGTACTCCTTTTTATATGATTTGCTTTTATACTAAAATGATTATCAGGATGATACTTCTATTCCTCTTTCTCAAACCTTACAGTAGACCACTGTACAGTCCTTTTTTTATTAGTCTCGTCCATCATAAAAGAAACTACAGCAGTAATTTTAACAGATCCACAGAGTTTTGACATAAAAAACCTCAATAACACAACAAGCTCTTGGCTATACACTAAACACTACCTCTATTTGATATTTGCTGATTAATAATTTAAGATTTTCAAACTGTCAAAGTTGCTATGCTCCAAAAGCATGATTTCCTCTAGCAAAAACATCAAGTCACAAGAATTAACTGTTGGATTGCTTTTCTATTATTATTTTTAAAACAAAATGTGTACTGTTTGGGTCATTACATTTCTTTTCTTTTTGAAACAAACAAATGAACACAAAGATGCTAAGTTTGTCTGCCTAATTTCATTGACTTGATATTTTAGCAAAGTCTTCATTATTCAAACTTACAAAATCACTCCTGTTGTCATGTTGCAGAGCATTCAGACACAAAAAGACTCTCACATACCTTCCCTTGCTTACAGCAGGGTTGGAGAAGGTTTTTGAGAATCATCAGTCTTGTGTAACAGGAGCCATTGCTGAAGGCATTACAGTTACAAAAGAGGTAATGAAATTGGGTAGTGATAGTAAATTTAGAAAGTACCAGAGTAGGCTTTATTTGAGGCAGCTAAGGGTTGCAGCAATACCACAAGGTACCTTCCTAGGTGCACGAGTTGCTCTGCGTCTCTAAATCCTGTAACGCTCAGTAGCAATGTAAGGGCTAACAAAAGACTCAGAAGAAAAGATGTTGTCAGTCATCATAAGTGAGAATGGTGTATCTTCCAAAAATCAAACCAGTACAGAAATAATACACCCTATGGGTCCAGTATGCTAAAGTACCCACTTTAAGTGAAGTATATAGTTTTGACAATATTCTAAACCCATCAAGATAGATCACAAAATCATTAAAACTAATCACAACTAGTATTTTCAGTCTACTCCTAAATTCTTTGTTCTGCATTGATCATAAATGCAATGTTCACAACCAGTATGATTCTAGCTCTGAGCTCTTGAGAGAAAGCCCAGCTAAAACTAAGGCCCCACTGCACCAGGCAATGTACAATTACAGACAAACACTCCTTGTCCTGAAGCCTTTATAATCTAATAGAAAACCCAACAGTATTTTGTGTTATCAAAGTGGTTCCTGAGATGTACTGTACACTTATACAAGAGCTACGAAATACCCATTCATTCAGAACAGATTTTAATGTGTGCTAAGGATTCTGGTAGATTACTTAAAGACAAAAAGCTCTTGAATGGCCTTGAATCTTGCTCTTTGGAAAGTTAGGTCTACTAAACCAGATTGCTCTTTTTTATCCTTTTTCTTTCTTTTTTTTTTTTTTTTTTTTAAAGTTTGCTCCAAAAAGGATTTTGCCTTTGAAGGCACAAGCAAAAGTCTTTCATGCTGTTTTCAGTCTCAGATGCAGTTATAACAAAATACACCTACTTGTGCTTTTTCTTAAAGGTATCAATTTACTAAAATACCAGTACTAAAAACATGACATAAACACTTATTAGCAAACTCTCCCATCAAATCCAATGATTTACATACTATGTACAGAACAGATCTTTTCCATTTCAGCTATTAAAAACAACTGTTAAAGGAAAAATGTCTTGTGCAGACTATTTCAGATAGTTGTCATGCTTATTACAAAAGTACAGAAAGAAAATTTTTGTGATCGGAATTTTTAGTTTATCTTACAGTCTCCAGAAATGAACTGTGATCTAATGGCTCTACAAAGGCTGGAAAAAATGGAACACTATGTGGCTCTCATTCAAGACATGTAAAGACTGAACCATGGGACACAGGATGAGCTTCATAAAGAGAGATAAATAGCCAGATATTTTAGCAAAAAGCAGTAGCTGGCATTAATATGTTCTCAGACTCTAGACACTAAGAGGGAACAGAGAATCACCTTGTCTTGCTATGAAAGGCAATAGAACATAGTTATCCAGTGCCAACAAATCATGAAAAATACATAAAACCGATCACCTAACTTATATTAAAGAATCAGCACCCATTTCCAGCTTTCTCTAAAATAAAACTTGTATGAACTGTCTTACATAACACAGGTGAATAATAGTTCCCATTTCCACGGCACTAATGGGAAATTAACATTCAGAGCGCCCTCTGCTCATCTTAGGACCCTGCTATGCAGAAACATTCTTATTATGCAACCAAATTGTTTTCTGAATATTTTAATTTCACTTCTAATACCACCCCAATAGCAGAACCTTGCCCAGGTTCAGTACATCTCCTCTATAAATGTTCTCTTATGCTACATTTCCACAAAAATGACAAAAAATAGCTGATATTGACTGTCCAATTCTGAAGGGATATGGTGAGACACCTCATAATACTGTGAAATTGGCAGATATTTGCCATCCTAATATAGTAATTGTATACTGGAAAAACTGCTCAAAATATGTTCTCTTTCATTTCTTCTTTCCCTTCTCCTAGCATTTTTTGACAGGAGTGTCCTGTACAGATTAACATACTGTAAGGGTTTGCTGCCTTCATTAAAAACAAAACAAAACAAAACTCAAGAAACCATTTTGAAATCAGCAAAATTCTGAGATATGTATGTACATCTCAAATTTAATATAGTGAGATGATGAGTACAAGAGTCTATTATATTCTTGTTCCAATCGATGCATAAACTGGAATTTGCCACACTCCACAATTCATTACACATCCTTAAATCATTCAATAAAAATTGAAGCTTTTAAACAGTCTAAGTATATGTGGCAAAAGAACATATTTATTTCTCCTTGTAATCAGAATCAAGGCAGAATTATTGTTTGAATTTAGAAGATATTCAGCAAATGCAAAATACTTAGACCTATAAAACAAAAGATTTTTTTCTATAGTGTTCTCACTTCCATTGTGAAAAGTCAAACAGACTTAAAAAAAAATGTAGATTTTATAGGGTTTTTTTTATCCATTGCAAGCTTAGATTTTGAGTGAGAAGCTACAGCATATCTGTATTATGTTCATTTTTTAGAAGGGTAACTAGGCAATATAATATGTGCTGCCTGTAGAAGTATAACAGAAAAAAAAATATTGAGATCACACAGTGTCTACTATAAATATCTAATGTTGTTCTGAAACTCTCCCATAAGCTTTACTGAAATAATACGACTTTTCTCTGGTTTTAGTTTTAGCATGAAAATTAATTGCATACACCACTGCAAGCCAGCGTGAGCAACAAAAGTGAGAACAAATTTCTTCAGGGAGCTCTAAAAAGGACAAAGGAAAGAAGTAGCCTCTATCTAAAATGTTTTCTGACAAGTAATTGCTGGTCATGAAGTATTTGATAAGTCTTTAATAAAAAAGTCAAATAGTTTTAAAGAAACTATTTTCTGGAAAATAATTAATCAAGTTTTCAGTCTGATTTTTTAAGTTTATATGATTGAGCTCTCTGATTATCTGTTGGTCTATCTTCCACCCTAACATTCCCCCAATAGTTTTTAATATTCTGACTAAATTTAAACAAATTTGGCAGAAGATTAGAATTATAAAAAATAATGACATTTTATAATTTATTTTAAAAAAAAGGCAACCAGATAAAGAAAACCAGATATTACTGGTCACTAACATGGGAACAGGTGTAGTGTGTAGGCCTTACTAAACAGCTGAGAATTCACACAAAAAAGAAACACCTTAAAAAGCCCCCCATGGTGGAAAACATTTCAATTGGAACTTACAGATAACTACAAACCCCCAAACCCTAGGTTTTCTAGCTTCAGTACTTCTGGTGTTCACAGAACACACTGGAAATACAATTCATTTAAATATTTTTTATTCTTTTCTACTACATGCAGTGAATCATTCAGTGAATTTTATCTTTGTACTGTGACAAAATGTCTAGTCCAATTATGGAAATATATTTATTTCAGCATGAATACCTTACTTGGTAATACATTCTGGCTAGCATCAGTGCTGGTTCACTAGTACTAGTAATCCCCTGAATATTCAAAACCTGATGAAATATGCATTCAAGGGAAGCAGGAGCACACCTGACGTAAATTCATTCTTAAATATTTTCATGACTGCTTATCTTTTCTTTAAAAAAAACCACAAACAACTAAATAAAATTTACAAATAAAATATTATTTCTTTTTTTTCTGGAGAAGTTAACACATCCAATGCTGTCACAGTTCACTTTCAAATATTCTGGGTATCTCAGAAAGGTCAGGTGACCTTCACCCTAGAAGTGCCTATTTTTCTTCTTTGTCTACAAAGGAAGATCAGGATTACAAGCTCAAATACAGATGCCTACTCTGGACCTGGTTTGGTGAGATGGATCTCACATCCAAACATTAAGTAGGAAAGAAGTATGTTGGAAGTTTGCTGTAGAGCAGAAGTAAATATTTTATTTAAACAACTCAAAAATGTTACCACTATTTCCACACCTGCTACATTCTGTCTCTCTGTATAACATAACACCTTTGAGAAATAAATGAACCAATAAGTTTATCTGAAATGAACAATAAGTAGTAATATAGTCTAGCCAAAAGCTCCATTCTTCAGTATCCACCCATCACTGGTCAAACTCATACCCAACTCCCTTGACTCGTCTCCTTATATCAAGAAACAAACACCTCCACAAAGGTGCCTATAAAGATAGTCAGTAAAAAGGAACTCACTGTAAAACACTTAAGTGCAAAAGACAGTTCATCACAACCTGACAAAACCTGACTTCCAAAATTAGGATAAGTAAATTTAGCTAAAGTATTTTTTAGACAGTTTAAGGGCAGATACTGATCCTTTTGCTGTCTGCTCTGCATAAACATTAAGGTTTTCGTAATACAGGGGTTTTTTTCTAAAGCAGTTCACTTTTTAAAGCAACATAACATAAAGCAACATAACATTAACCTGCTGTCTTGTCCAGTGTGCTTACTATATGGCTTTATTTTATGGCTTTAGTCTAAAATAAGACGGTAATGAAAACCTGTATGTGATGGATAGAGTTTGCAAAATCTGTTGGGATGAAACATTCTAAATAGGATTAATAAAGCTATCCATGAAAAGGGCCACAGCAAGACATATTTGTACTAATTTATATAACTAATATGTATAGAAAGTTATTCCCCAAGAGTCTTACCTTTCCCCGATTGTTTTATGCAAGCATTTTTAATGGCTAATTACTCACATCAGAAGACCTAGAAAGACTCCCAGGCTGACCAGTCATTAAGTGACGCAGTTCAAGTCTCCTAAATTTGTCTTATCCTCACATCTATGCATCAACACCCAGAGATTTAATCATATGCCATAGTGATCTCTAATGCAATATATGTACTTTTGCAAGACTTATGGAAGCAAACCAGATAAATGTTTTGTTAGGCAAAGGTACCAATACCATCCTCCTTCAAAGCAGTCATTCATTTAAACACTCATTCCCCAAAACTTCCAAGACGCAGTCAGATTAACTACTCTATTTATACCATGGCAAAAGCATTAATAAATTTGCTGAATCTGAAGTGTATTATCTGTACATGCCACTATTATAAATGTCCAGATAAGCCCTGAAAGTAAAACAAATTCATTAGTATGAAAAAATTGCATTCTTCATTGCCTTTATTTTTTGTACACACACAAAAAAATGCTTGTGAAATGCGTATAAAGCTCAGCCTCATTCCCAGATCCCCATGTGCTAGTATTCTATAACCACTTGAACTGGTGAGGATGAATCCCCCAGTGAGGCAGTTACAGTCAGGTATAAGGAAATTTGACTGATCCAGTCCAAGAACATAATTTTCTCCAAGACAGAGAAAAAACCCATGTTTATTCATTCTCATCATGAATAAAAATTACATCACTATGCATCTATGTGTCCTAATAGTTATTTCAAAAAGTTTCATAATGAAATGTTTGAAAGATGCATCCTAATCAATTACTTACAAGATTTAATGCGGTTTCCTGAATAAACAATGCCAGGATTTACAATAAAACCTAAATATAACCTATGAATTGTCATCTAATGGTGCAAGAGTAGGCAGAACCACACAAGCAACTTTAAATTTATTATTTCTCATAGCCTTCAGACATTTTAATGTCCCACTACAAGTAGCAACAAATTAATTAAAAACTTTTAATAGGATACAGTAAATTAGGAATGAAGAATAATGTAGGACCGTGTGCAGTAGAGAAGAATTAAGTAACTGATATAATTATGAAATAATACTTCTTATAGCTTGACATGACAAGAAAATGTTTTTACTACAAATTCAGGATAAACTATTTTGATATTCATCACTTCCATTAGTAGTAGCAAAAATGGTGAGGAATCTTTTAACAGTAAAAGAAAGTTTTTAGGAATTTTATATAACTAGAAATGTATTACTTATAAAGATTACAGTATTATTTAATATTTTGCTTGGCATAAGAAAGAAGCAGTAACTATTTTACTAGGAATTGTGATATCCTTCCCTTATTAACTGAAAATGAAATCTTTCCATTGCTATAGCACTTCAGTCAAGAAAGGCCCATGAAGTTGTTTTTAAGATGACCTTAAACCAGAAAAAGAAGTGTTTTGCTCAGTTTGGGCCCAGGTGTCTCATGCAGAGCTCACATATATTGTTTGAAACATTTCTATTGAGACTTTAGAAACTATGGACAAAAACCTGAAATCCATGGGATATTGCTGTGTCTAGGTTTTCTTTCTTAGGGGCAGTAGCACGCTGCACTCAGAGGTGTTTGATAAGAGGCTGATATTCAGTAAAAAGAAAACCCGTAAGCTTCTCTGAATAAATGATCCAGTCAATATGTAAGAAAGAACTGATGGCATTTGTGTAGACTGGCTATCATGTTTAGAACATTTCAGTGCTTAGTTCAGAACATTAATCAAAGTTCTAAGCATGTGTAAAATTGTAAGAAGAATATAAAATAAAATAAAATAAAATAAACAGTGTAGAATTTGTTTTCAACATAATAGCAAGGGATTGTCTGCTTTTGTTATTAACAAAATATTAGCCAATAATACATTTCTGCTAGATATATATCCTTCCAGATATGCCCTTGCAATATGAAGGACATTGTAGTATGTACCATGATCATTCTAATTAAAGAGTTCTCTAAACCAATGCTAAATTGGTTTCTCATTGATTCCACATTCTGTATTTTCTATCTCTTGTAGAATCATTAAGCAATCATAGACATCTCTTTGATGAGAAAGAGTATTTTGCCACATTTCTACTATTTCTCTGAAAATATTTCATAACACCAAAAAACACTAGTCAAAATTGAACCAGGTGGAACAAAATTGATCCAAATGGAACAAAATGGAACCATTTGAATCTAAATGCAATCCAAACTGGAACAAGAAGAATCAGAGATTATTGGTATAACCTTTATCACTTAGTAAAGCAGGAAATAAATCTAAAATACAAATTCTAAAAGATGAAAGCCACAATTATTATATTAAAAAATGTATTTTTACAAGTTTTATATTTGGGGGGAAACTGAGTAAACTATCCACCCACTTACCACTGTGTTTTTGTGGTATGAAATAATACGTGGCCTCAAGCACTGAAACACTTTTTTTCTCCCATATCCTCTGATTCCATTTGTGCTGTATTCCAGAAAGAACTGTTTAAATTTAGTGCTTATTAAATCATCAATATCCATATAATCCAATTTAGATAGAAAAGAGAGAAATTATTAGCATGACTATGACTTTCAGCACCGAAGCCTCGATTCTTTATATCTTTTTACTTTAAACATCTACAAGACAAAAATGTGACATTCCTGACATTATAGTGCAGTAGAGAGAAGGTCTAGAGAAGGCATGAGTCATTCACAAGCCTTTTGCAGGCTTGGAGAAGTACTCCAAAATGTAAATGCTGGAAAATTCAATGTATGAACAATTTAAGAGACATCTGTAACTTACAAGCAATTTCTATATCCACAGTATCCTCAGAAGGCTGAGTATAATTAGCAAGGCCACCACTCAATAATTTCAAAATATTACTGATTATTTAAGGTACTCTGTGAACTTAAAAAATAAACATAATAACCTTGATATTTATACCTGTAAATGAAAGTAAATACTTGAGAAATTAATATATTAGCAATATTTTTGAAACAATGAAATTATAGAAAATAAAGTCCAGCCCTTGCCTGTTTAGTGGGAAGTACCCATCACTGACCAGTCACAATAGATGGACATCATGAACACAAAGAAATTGTTTCAAAATTCAGACCCAGAACCTAATTGTTTCACTATTAAAAAAAACGCACCACCTAAAATAAGAAAATAAAGTTAAACTTGCAACCCAAAAGTGGATACTAAATATAGACTGCTTAGCAATTCTTAATACCAGTGTAAAGAACAAATATTCTGGATGTTCTATATTTTTTAAATAAGAATACTATTTTTAAATTCTCAGGTAACGATTCAGGAATGTAACTTGACAGTCTAGTTCTGAAACTGTTGAAGAATTCCCCTTTTTGTAGCTGTCTTTTTAGCATTTATCTATGGCACATGAACACACACCACCCCCACCCCCCCCAACTCTGTTTGCTTCTTTGCTGCATATTAGCCTGGAATTAATTTCCAGTACAACCTTTACTTTTTTTTTTTTTTTTTTTTTTTTTTTGCATATGAAATGGAGTGTAGATTGGGGCTGCAAGGCAGACCACAAGAAAAAAAAAGAAATGACAAATTTTAGCTAGATGATTGCAAATGATATTCTAACATTCAGCCATGGTGAGATCCAACCATAAAATACAGCACCTGAGCTATCTTGATGATGGTATGGATGGTATTTCAGTTTGGATAATAGTGTGCTATTTTGAGAACTCATGTTCTAAAAAGAGGAATAGGCACAGGAAATAAGAGTCAAGTTGCCTAGCTATCATATGAAAGCAGATTAGAAAACTGTGGCTTTAGTTTACTAAATGAGATCCAATAGGGAAAATGACTGCAGCCTATAAGAACAGAAGGGGATAGACATCAGGGAGTAGATAAAACTGAACTACAACTCAGTCTTGGCACAAAAATAAATAAACTAAGTGCAAATGCAGGAAGTTGAAGAACTTAAAGTCACCAAGCATTAAGGAGTGAAGAGACAGAAAAAACTTTCAGTCAGAATAATGAAAGCAAAAAAAAAATCTTTAACTACTTTCAAGACAGAGTTCAATATGTTTCAAAGGGATTATATGATATGCTATCTGTAAAACATCCTTTTAAATCCTGTGTCTCCTAATCATAAAAGAAGTCAATTACAATTTCTTAAAAACTGAAATGTGGTATTTCTTTTCAACACCACAAGTCCTGCTCTCAGTCTTAGTAAAAAATTCATAATAAGAGTATTTAAGTATTCATGACCTGAAATGAAACAACTCTATTATTAGGTTTCATTCACTTTATATATAATGCATAAATGTTGTTTAATATCATGCCATTGTGCAGCAAAAAGGAACACACCTCCCCTCCCCAAATACACCTGAAAGAATGTAATTACCTCTTAACCTATATTAACATAATCACCTAATCATACTGTTGACTGTTTCATTTTACATTAACATTTGACTCTATGTATTTACTGAATGTTAATGAACACATTAATCTTTACTTTTCCAAAGTAGTCCTATATAGAAATAGTATTACACATCTGAATATTTTGTATAATTTTTTTCTAAAAGAGTTCCTCATTGAATACGAGACTATTCACTTGCTTGTGAAAGCATTTTCAAACAAATCCTGTTAATTCTGAACATGGTTCACTAAGCAGCAAGATCTCATTAATGAAACAAGTTGCTAATCTAGTAAATCAAAATGCTCAGCTGTTTTGACTGTTTACCTAATGGAAATTCTAATGATGTCTTGTATCAGCCTCACAGAAGCCTAACACTTTTCAGACAAGACCCAGCAAAATAAAGAAAGAACCAATGAAGAGAATGGGAACAACGCAACTTCAAACTAAACATTCTTTCACAACTAACATTGGGTCTGCATTCTTGAGGTTAGTTGGAATATTTTCACACTATGTGAATTTTCATTAGAAAGGTAGTTTTGTCTGTTGTACTGAATTAAATGAAATGTTTGAGAGAGAAATTCATGAGTTCCTGAGGTTTCTAACACAAGGGAAAAAGGAAGAAAGAAAAAGCTTGATGGACTGCAAAAAGAAAGTCTTGGTAGAAATCCATTCTGCAAACATATGTTCAAAACGTTCTCATATATTGCAAGAGAAAATAACAAATGGACAACAGATGAGAAGGAGGCTAGGTCAAAGGGAAATGTAAAACAAAAGCAGTCTTCTACACTGAAATCTAACCTTCTGCATAACAAGGCATTATCTCAAGGTCTTTCAGTGTGATGTTCAATTCAGTATGAACTTCCTTCTCAATGATGACAAGAAAATAATGTTTCTAATCTGTTGGGACTGTGAAATGTGCTACACACCCAGTGCATTTATAACATCTATGATACATCTTACCTTGGTCTGGGTACTCTCAAAAATCAACCTCTTCTCAGAGAGAAAATACTGTTTTAGAAGGGTTAGAAAAAAGGAGACAAACACTTTTCCCATGGATCCATTTTTTTTTTTTCTAAGTGCTCATTTGAAGCTGCTCAAGGGTACCAGCATAGTACTGAGAAGGGTGATGGAGCAGAGACAAAGCAAAGAAGAAAGGGTAAGGCTTTGTGACACTGTATTACTATTCGTCACATAGATACTCATGTCTTACTTTAGTATTTTATGTGTTTTTCAAAGAAATGCAGAAAACTGTGGGACAGAGAAAGGGAGACAAAATTTTGGTGAAAATACACGAGCTCTGCCTACCTTTTACATACACAATAAAGAATATCTTTAATACCTTGATGACATTCTATTTTGTCAGCCAGATCTTACACCTCTTCAGTGTTCAAAGTGTTGATAGTCATTTGCAGAAAAATATTTACCTGCTATTTTAACTATTTCAGCTTAATGTATTACTTAAGAGTTGTATCTTTTTTTTATACTTGCACCGCATGATCTGGTTTGCTTTTCAGTTTAGCAGTTTTACAGTCAAGAAATAGCAGCCTAAATCTTAAACAGGTGGCTTTAAATATTAAAATTCAAAAGACATGATTTTAACATTTTTAACTGCAGGCCAAAAAGTAGATTAGTGTTGCATTCAAAACAAAACTGTGCCTTTAATATTAGATAGACCTAACTTCTTTCAACCTGAAATCCAGTAATTCAATCCAACAATTCAAATGTACAAATGCCGATTAGTTTAACAGAACTTTTTTCTTATGCACAGGTAGTAATTTATAACATGAATCCAGAATTTAGTCAAGCCATGTTATTCAGCTGAACCTATCAACTTGCAAAACATCAGTTTAGAATTAATTCTTCATACCTATTACCATTTCAATCATACAAGAGGGAAATGAAATAAACTACCAAGAAACTAGAGTTATTATTTTCCTTACGATGCTCAAAGAGCTTGTAAGATGAAAAGCATACAAATTGGAACTGGACACAGAGGAACTAAGTGGCTATTCTGTCACACTGCATTTAACAAAAAGCATCCTCAAGGTTCTTCGATTAAAACATGAAACAGGCAAAATAAGCAATAGTTGCAAGACATAGTTCATGGAATATCTCTTGTACAGCTCAGTGGTTAATCACATTTCTTCCACAAGATTTTAAAGTTAAGTCTGATACTTCTGCTGGTCATAAGTATCAAATGGAAATTAATGAGCACTTTAAATAAAGACCAAACAAATACGTAACTATGGAAGTACCACAATATACCATGTTATCCTATATTTTAGTTCTTTAAAAAATTTTTTTTTGGAAACAAACTAGTGAAAATTCTTAGTTAACAAGGACAACAGATATATCTGACCAAAATTGCCAGTGGCCACTCAACACCAGAAATCGTCCTTAAATGAACTGCAAAACTATGCAGAGTACCCAAACATGCAAATTTCTAATCGCTGCAGAAAAACAGGAAATGGGTTCATCAAATCATACCTGGAGAAACTGGTTGGTTTTTGCATGACCCACATCTCCAGCCTCTACCTGTGCTCTCGACAGCTTCTCTTCAGTTTCAGTTAGCCAACGATTAAAGCTCTTCATGTCACAGTGAAAAAGCCGCCACTTTTCCAAAGCTTTGTCAAACCGTCTGCAAGTATAAAAGGAGATGAAATAACTACCTCGATACTTTATTTATTGACTACAGAAAAAAAAAAAAAAAAAAAGAAAAATAATAATGTTGGATGCCTGAGGTTAAATTTGGTGTGATGTTGATGGCATCCTGTATTAACATTTCTAACAGTAATACTGAGTGGAAACATGGTAGCACTTCTGAACGGTGAAATTATCATTAAGCATATGTGTCACAAATCAGTGTCTTATCAATTTTTTAATCCTTTTCAATGTTTCAAATGAATTCCATGGTCAAAACATGTTTTCAGTTTACAGCTTTATTAACCCACACTAACTCACATCATAAGTGCAACACCCACAGGGCCCAGTGTAACTGGGTATACCCCTCTGTCAATATACTTAGATCCTAGTGTGAAGAAAACACCAGTGCCGATAAAAGGCTCCTAACACACCTTAGTAATTTGCTGTAGCTACCAACACTGCAAACAGTCACTGCTGGCTAACATACAGGCTGTGTGTTGTGACAATACAATGATTTCTAGAGCCCTTTTCAAAGGGAAAATAGCTTAAAAAATCTGTGATGCATCTGACCTACCATATCATAAGACAAAGGATGAAAAAACAGTAGACAGATTCTTAAATCCTTACTTCCCAAATTTAGTCCCATGTTCCTATTATGATTCAAGGAATTTTTTTTTTTTTGGTAGAAATATGAATTGTAATATTATATACAACACAGATGCAAAAGACTATTATTTTTAATGGAAATTGCTGTAGTGAGAGACTACCCCAAAGGATCCCAGGCATATACTGCAATTCTGCTCCAGTTTTACTGAAACTCATTTTGTCTGCCTCTCCAATGGATACAAATGTCCATTTATTATTATTGCAAAGGAAATGCAACTCCCTTCAAAGGAATTTCTACTTGTATTGTGTAAAGGGACCCTTTATTAAACCCTTTTTTCTATATAAGTTTCACTTCAATTTGAGTATTTGAAAAAGATAGTTATGCAAAAATTAAAATTCCTGAAATACAAGGATGATTGAAACAAAATTAAAATATTAAAAAATAGGGGTTTGTACAATAAGCAAGGATGAAAAAAATTACTACCACATCTGCAAGTCTAGAGTCCACTACATAAAAGACCATGTAAGTACTTCTGGCACTTTGGGAAGATCTAATCTGTTTTTGTCCAAAGTGACTGATTGATCTTATGGTTCAAGATCTGTTTGCCTTAGCAACTGCCAAGTACTAATGAAATGAAATGAAATGAAGACAGGATTTGGGGGTTTATTTTGCAGGTGGCCTATGTCTTAAGGAATTCAGTTATCCTATGTTTTGGATTGGTGTCAAAATATGATCCCTAATCAGAGATTAGCTAGAATGTTTTGCTAGCAGATCATCATTAAACATGCTACTGTTGTTTAGTTTAATAATCCTCCTTTACAGGATTATAATAGGTTTCAGGGTGTACTTAAAGGATAAAACCAAAGATGCTCAATTATTTTTCTAGGAAGTAATCTGGTTCTGTATGGACAAACTATACAATTGTTTGAATGTTAAAGAGTTTAATTCACCAAATAAAATCACATTATCAGGGAATACAGACCATCTCTTCCATTGTACTGATAATTTTTCTTTTTTTAGAAGAAAAAATGTAAGGTTTTTTTCTCTTCTATTGGCTATATATTCCCACCTTTGTTTTCACATTTAAAAATCTTTTAATACCATACAGTATGAATAGCACTATATCCATTCATAACCAACTACAGAAGGATATATACTTTTCCCTGGACCTCGTTTTATGGTAGACAAAGAATATTTATTTTGCTGAACACACCTATACAGAGATGCAGTTTTCTTACTTCTAACATACTGCATATGGTAATCACATTTGATGAATAATACGCAAAATAGTGTTGGACTAGCAAGCAGTGAAACGGAGACTTTGTGCTTAGTCTGTTACATTAACTATAAGATAGAGAAAATATAAGGCATAGAAACCCCCCACAATTAGCAATCTATGAGAATTTTTTTGCTTTTTAAAAAGCATTTGATCACAGAAAGTAGTTGAGACAAAAGTATTCCTTGTACTGTTCTACTAGGTTGGTCATAAGATGCTGAAGGAAAAATAATAATTATTTAATTAAAACCTTTAAAAACACACTTTAAAAGAACAGAAAAGACTTTTCGGAGTCTAAATTCTGCATAGAAGAGTAGTCCTCTAACTCTCTGTGAATCAACTCTTTTTGTTCCTCAAGCAGAACTTGATTCATGGGCCCTGAGGTTAATAGCTGCTAAACACCAGAACCTTTATTTGATTTAAAAAAGAATAGTTACTGCTTAGTCCTATGCAGTCCAAACTTGCATTCCAAACCACTCTAATAAATGACAATGTGTTCAGTAAATTTCATTGGAAATGGACACAGACAAACTATCAGAATAGATCAGGTAATCTTTATTCTATCGATTTTAATATGGCTGCATGTCTGATAAAGCCATGGTAAAGGAGGTGTCAGAGCTCTGCACTCATTGACCAAATGATCAGTCATGACATTAATAGTGATGACAGATAAAAATGGAGAAAGATGCAGCCTGGGACAAAACAACACGTCATAACATTCAGAATAGAGAATCTTACCAGCTAAAACTAGAAACTATTTAAGAAAAAAAAAGGCATAAAGATCAAAAAGTAGTTTATGTAAGGACTCCCCTAAGCCTTTATGGGCTGACAGCTTCCCACAGAAGCTGACGTAAGTCTCTCTGCTCCCTATAAATTCAAGCTGTAGTAAGGTTTTAGTATACTGTGAAGCTGTTATTTAAATAGCATTCTCACAGATTTCATTTTGGAACCCAGTATCAACCATCTCAGAAATTGTTAGAAAAGACCAAACACAAAATAACCAGCGCACAAAACCTGGGTCTACTTAAGAATGAAAAATAGATACAGAGATTTATAGTAATTTCTACACAGTAACAGTTGGTGGAATATTGCTGTTGAGGCATCAAACTGAGTACTAGAAAACATCCTTCAAGAATAAGCACAGCTCATGCACTCAAAATATTTTTGTTGAATACATTAGGGAAAAGTATCATTTGAAAACCCATTTTACAAAAAAAGTGTTATGGTAATCAAACATCTACACTGCTATAACATCTTATACCACTGTAACTTTCTTCTGTGATCTGTTCCCCTTCGAACAGTATAATCCTCTTGAGATGCTTAGGCATTTGTTTCCACCTTTACCCTATCAATTGTGTCCTTTGCATTTTTCTCTCTTTATCAAGCAATGCCAGCTGGAGACATCGCAATTTTCAAATCACTGGCTTGAATGTGGTCTACTTCTCATTACTGTTACGAAACCTAACCACAATCACAGTAAAAATCTTACATAAGTTTAAATTATGTTCAAAGAAATACATTTAGTTTCCTAGTTAATGTTTATGATCCCTCTGCTTAGCTGCAGATGAACACAGGAGTTGTTCAAGATCTGCCATGTGTGCTCCATTTGTTAGCAATATTGTAAGCAAACAGACTATAGATCCAGTTAAAAATTGTACTCACTCACCTAACTTATTTATTAAAATGACAGTGATCATTCATCATGCTTATCATATTTTATTTTTCAAACGAGTCAAACCATAACTGAAAGGCACATTATAATATTTTTTTTAACTACCTTACTCTGAATTACAAGGAAAAACCTTATTTTACATTTAAAAAAATCACCTAGAAAATAAAAATTAAAATCCATTTCTTTTGGTCCAGTATGGTTTCTCATTTTGGACACTACATTAAAACAGCTTTCCTCCTGCTCCTCACAAAATGACATTACTCTTCTCAGCATGAGGAAGTTTATCAGCAGCAAAAATTCAGTAGGGGTTGATATTAGTATCATTTCATTTGCATTCCAGCACTTGCAAATTGAATCTCCCATCACTCTCCACTCTTCCTCCCTTTGCTTTGGCTAACCAGAGTTGCAAGGAGAAGAAAAGAGAAAAGTTGCAGTGAGAAGATATGTATATTTAAAACTTAGAAATTTATATACTAGTGCTTATTGCTCATGTCCTAATAAAACTTCTTACTCAGTGTAATAAGTATAAACCAATGTTAAGCATCAGTAAAAAAGAGAGGAAATTTATGGACAGGAAAATCCACTAAAATTCAATGCTCTTTCAGTGATTAACTGTACTTAAATAGTGTTACAATGATAACAGAAAATGCAGTTGTTGCTGCAGCGGCAGGTGCAGGTTCATTTGAAATGGGGGGTGAAAGGGGACATCACCCTGCAGCTTCATGCTCACAGTGTGTGTTATGGGACACCCCTCCTGGGTATACCTGAGAGCTTCCCCTGCCAAATCTGTGTATTACAACCTTTGACTCACAGTACTACTTCAAAGAGCTTTTTAAAATTTTAAAACCAAAGAGGCTTTTGTTTGTTTGTTTTACCATTTGCAATCCTGTTACCAGGTGGCAAGTTCAAAACCCACAAAAGGAGCAGGCTAATTAACTACAGACGTTGAGCAGCTAAGTTGCTGAGGTCTTGGCACAGCAGAATGTACATGGTAAAAATTCGTAAGTGAATTCATAAAAGAGCAATGCTCTGAGGACTATGAAAACTTAGAAAGACTACGGCTGCCTCAGGAAACCCCAAGCACACAATGTGGAGGTTAGGAAAGTGTCATTACAGGCCTTGTGATTTGTATATTCTTATCTAGGGATCCACCCTTGTTTGCTGTTAGAGACAAGTCACTGAGCTAAAAAAACAATGTATCCATTCATCTGTATCTTCATCTACAATAATCCCTTTCCCTTTAACGGGCATAAGTGAAAATGGTGTGGATAGTAGGTGACTGTCTGATATTTGGGCAATATTTCCTCTTTGATGTGTCCTCCTCTCCTGTTTTTCTTAGCGAATGCTGGAGCAGATACAAGCTGGCACCCTGAAGCCAAGCGTTAGGTTCCATACGGACTCCAAACTAGAATGTATGACTTGTATACATTGCAAAGGGCATAAGCATTGTACATAAGCTGTGACACTTCGTGAGGTAGCCTTATTCCTCTAACTTGAGTATGTTAGAGCTGACAAGTGAAAACCAAAGGGTACACCAGCCTAATTTTTTTCTGTATGCACTGACACTCCAGCAGGGAACGTGTTAAGCAATTGCTTGAGGGAGCGATTTCCTTTTTTCCCATTAGCATGTAACAGATTTATTTTGGCTCTGGAAAGCAAGAAAGCAAAAAAGCAACTAAAGACAACTGCTGAGGTAATATGCAGGACAATTTACATTAAGCCATAAAAATATTAGTGCTTTCATTCCTTCAAAGATTATCACTCTACTAAACCTTTAGACTTGACTTGCTATAAGCAAAATTCAATATTCCTTGGTAGTATTGTATGTGATATTGCACAAAGATTTACAGATGCCAATTTGGATATGCTGTCAGTGGAACTCTCTACAATGGGATTGAACTTGATGTTCCACGTCCCAAGGCTGCCATTTTTAAGAAGTCATGCAAAGGTGGAAGGAAAGACCTTTGAATACAGGAAGGTCACAAACAAGAGACGGTGTGCAAAAGGTTATTATTGGTTTGTTGTTGTAAACCAAATCTTCATTTTGCATCTGTGTTTCAATTAATTCCTTGATATTTTGATAACATTCCTTGATAAACTATGAAACCCACTTCTGCGATACATTCTGCTTTAGCAAAACTACACGGCCTGTTGGCCCCCATGAAAAAGAACACTATTAGTTATAAACTTTCCTAAAAGTCATGATTTATGTAATGGAAATTATTATTGTTAGAGACAAACACTCTCATTCATTATATTGCAAAAACATTCAGTAAACTTCATTTCTATACTGTTGCTAAACAATGTACTGTAGGATTATGCTAATATTAACCTACAAATTATGCAATTTTGTCAACTTGATTCAGCACAATTAGCACCTTGTAAAAATACACAAAACATCAAAGTAGTATAAATAATTATGTATTAGTATGTGAGAGTATTAACTTTAATACTTAAGGCCATTCTTACAGATAATAAAAGAAGAAAACTTTTTTTTGTCAAGCAACTTCTACAATTAAATTGCTTAAAGAAACAGCTAACCCATTTTCAGAGGTTTTGATGTTTTCATTTTATTTCACAGAATTCATGTCTTTTGAGTGCTTAATTTATATTTAATTTACATATCCTCTCTGCATTTGGACTAAAAGTGATGATCTCATTTTAGACACTGCTACATCTAGATCTTGCTCCCAGGTTTTGCTGTAGGTCCATTCTGGGACAAGACTGAACTGTACTTATGCTATTCACCCCCCTGTACCCTGCTTTTCACCCACAAAATAGCAAATGATCAGAAATAAAAAATAAACTGCAACCAAAATAACCATATCAATGCCATCCATCATTACAAAATGTAATTTCTCTCCTCTTCCCAGAAAGTAGGTTCTGCAGCATTACATATAAATTAAAACCATTATAAATTACATTACAAACATTTTTATATCTTGAATTGTATTGATTGTATTATTAACTTGCCCCAGTGGTCTGCAACTCAATTTCCCATCATATAGTTACTGGTATCATACCATTCAGTGTCAATCACTGTACCAAAGACAATGACAATTAAATTGGCTATGAAAAAGCAAGCTCATGTCAGTCATTGCTGGTTTTAGACATACAAATTCATTTTTATGAAGCACGAGAGACCAATAAACTTAATAACCATTTACAATTAATAATTACACAAAAACTTCATTGGGTTCTAATGGATGCCATGTCTCAATAGTGTATAAAGAAACACTCCATGTAATTTATAAAACATACATCATTCTTCCACACTAAATAAGGTTATTTACTATGCATATGAATTTGAACTCCAAAGTTCCACCTTTTTTTTCCTAAAAAGTTCCACCTTTTTTTTTTTCCTAAAAAGTTTTCCTTCATCAGAATACAGATGAAATGATGTATTTTACAGAACTTTGCCTAGACACCTGGATTAAAAGCAGGTAAGAACTTTTCCCCAGAGAAAATAAAGAAGTACTTGATTAATTGTGACCTATGTAAGAGTGGTATATTGCAACTCTCTTATACGAAATAAATTATTAATGCAATTGGTAATAAAACTACGAGTTTCACAGCTTGCCAAAGTGAAACTATCAAAAATCGCCATGATAAGAAAACCCTAAATCAAACATTTTACCTGAAAAGAACAGTGGCTCAATTTTACAGAAATCCAAACTAGTATTTCTGCCTGCATGCAAAGGGTATGCACACATTTCATCCTCACGACGGGTGACAGCGTACACTGCGCTTCTAGCCAGGATGCTCCAGCGAATTATTATTACCCACCCTACAGTAGCATCCATCTGATAAAATGAATTATGCGTGAAAAATCGCATTCACTTCTGACTATCTGTCAGGGTGCTGTGCCCCCCCCTGCCCCCCGGCTCTCCAGGCTCCTTCCCCCACCTCAGGGGGTCTGGCCTGCTCAAGGCCAGCTCTGTGGTGGCACAGCAGCGTGGCCTGTCATCAGGCTTTGGTGAGCCCAGCTACCTGGCAAGAAACGACTGTGAGAAACCTCACGTGGGTTTCAGAGGCTTCAGAGCCATATTTAAGCTCAGGCCCTGACTTGGGCTACTCTGCAGGTACGCCCACAGCACACCCTGCTCACTGTGCCCGGCCTGGCTCTGCTGCCCACCTCCAGGCATGGTGGGACCACTGGGAGAGGTCCCTAACCGGAGTCCCCTACCCCAGCCTCGCTGCGCCCTGACACCCTCAAACACCCCTTCTACCCAGCTCCAGTGCCCTTCTACCAGAGCCTGAAGCCTCAAACGGCCCGCACGCTGCAGTCTCAACAACACGCAGAGCAAATATTTCCACGATCTTTCAAAATCCCCATACCTGTGACTCCAGGACGGTGGCTAGACGGTAGGGCAGCCAGCACAGAAGACACGGCCATGTTCTGGCAAGGGGCGTCAGCCTGCCCAGCTGCGCCTGCGTCCCACAGACCAAGCGCCCATTAACTGCTGGAGCACACGAGACAGGCTCCTGGGGAGAGACTCTTCCAGGCTGCTTTCATCTGAACTGAACCCAGTGCACTTTTCAGATTCCTCAAACTACCTGCTTTGGGTTTGTGTGGCGGGCTTTTGGTAGCAGGGAAGGGGCCGCAGGGACGGCTCCTGGGAGAAGCTGCTAGAAGCTTCCACAGCTCCAAATTGGACCCGCCTCTGGCCCAGGCTGAGCCCGTCAGCCACAGTGGTAACACCTGTGGAGAACAGATTTAAGAGGGGAAACCTGCAGTGGGGAAGGAGATTGGGATGTGAAACTCCTGTGCAGACACCGAGGTCGGTGCAGAAGGAGGGGAGGAGGTGTGCTGGGGGAGGTTGATGCCCCTGCAGCCTGTGGTGAGATGGCAGGCTGTCCCCCCACAGCCCATGGAGGGGAGCGGGGGAGCAGATGCCCACCTGCAGCCCGGGGAGAGAGGAGCCCATGCCGGAGCAGGGGCATGCTCCCAAAGATGGCCGAGCAAGCGGCCTCATGGTGCTTTGCTGCCGGCTGGGCTTAAACCACAACACTACCATCATAATTCATAAATAAAAAATTCATTTCTGTGAATTCACGGGCCGGAGCGTAAGTATGTGTAATGCAATATTGGAGGTATATATTATAGGATGTCCCCTCAGTATTCCCCTGTAATTACTACAAAGTGCTTAAATCCTACAATTTCCAATGACAGAATTCTTAGTTCAACCTGTAATAATATGTTTCATGCTCCAAAATTGTTCTGTTCAACTATTTTCACTGCCTATCTCAAAATCCCCCTACAATGGTGGCTTTAGAGCAGAAGGAATAACAGAAAACTGATGATATCAGTTAATGCTGGCTGTTGACTCCCGAAGTCTGAAAGATGTTATTTATCCTGTTTAAGGTGTGGCAGATGTGTACAGAAATATATATACTGGCATAAGAAAATCAGACTTCCTCATTTCACTGAAAATCATAGCAATAACAGAGTACTTAGCATTATCTTCTTAAAATATTGATGCCTATATTTGCCGTAGGCATTTTTTACCTTTTAGAGTTTTTCAGTCAGTTAAAAGCCTTCTGAATAAGTGATTGGATTTTTTAATAGTTTACAATAAAATTTCATTTAAAACACCTTTTCCCTTTCATTTGGAAAGTTCACTTGAGATGAGAAACCTACATCCAAGTAACAGTTACTAGGTCTTATTGTAACAGTAGCATATAGTAAACAGATCTATTTTTTTGAAACTAAAATGGTGATGAATCTCACAGAAATGATAGGAATGGGAAAAGCAGAGACAATTGTATTAATAGATAAGAGCATGCATCATACTGCTAACCAACAGAAAATATTTCTCAGTCATAAAGAGCCTGTTCAGATAAAATCCTTTACAGTATCTTTTCCATGTTTAACAAAAATATCTTAAATAATTCAGATTCCAGTTAGTACAACAGAAAAACGAAAACCTCTACTATACACAGAAAGCATGTTTTTCAGTACCATTAAATCTTGATAAGTAGTTTTAGAGTGGTGACACTTGAAAACTTGCTTTTTACCTTTGACTACTGTGAATGATTATCTACTGCAGTTAAATAAAGTATTTGCAATATTCAGGATAAACGGGAAAATACAATGCATTCTGTGGAAAAGTAGCTGAACGGTAGAGGTTACCATAACATTGGCAACTACTGCCATCTAAAAGCTCAAAAAATTAAATGCGGTGGTTATGAGGGATTTTATATATAAATATATATATGCTAATTATATGTCTTAATTTACAAAAATAAATGTTCAGAGTATTATGTATATTAGTCTTGCGAATAACGGAAGACCTTAAACACTGTCAATTATAACTTAGCAAGCTAGAAGTTCTTCATGAATAAATTGCAAAAGCCATTTTGGCTATACCTGATTGTACTACTGGTAATACAGAGAATTTAAACAAAGTACAGCTGCCTAAAAGGGTCAGTATCATGAAGTTATTATCTATATTCTAAATAACATGAAGTAGAGCACAAGCTGCTCAGCAACTTGATAACTTAGAGAAAAATAGAAGAATAATTGCTTTCACTCTCCCTGTAAAATTATGAAGTTAGAGACTAAAGACCTGAGCAAAGTGCCTACATGTTATTATAAGCCTAATGAACAGTTGCCTTGTCATTTATTTTCAAGTTAATGTAATATAGTCCTAGAAAAATAAGACCTTCTAATGACAAAACCCATGTATTCTTTGGTGACCTGGAAATACATTTGCTCATAAACTCATTTCCTCTTTATGTTGTTGATTTGGAGCATGTTGACACTGATACATTTTCTGGATTACATAATTGTGTTTATCAAAGTAACAAATCACTAAAAGAATTTAATTTCTATACTTTGAGGGTGCTTTAAAAGCAAAACTCCTTCCCTTCAGTTTTCCCATGATTGACTGTATGCATCTGTTTGGAAAGTGGAGTCTTAATGTGTGTGGTACATGCAAGGCAGTAAAGAATCTCAAATGTATTTTCAGAGCAGCCTGCCAGCCCTACCAATTCTGGCAGCAGACTACTGCTTTTAGGCATAATTATTGTTGTACTCTTTTGAGTGGCGATTTATCAGGTTTTCACGCTCTGGCAACTGGGGTAGCCTAGATGTCCAGGAATCCCTGATGAACGGCTACAGTGTCTACACGGACTAAATTTACCGCATATGGACAGCATATATTGCAGTGGCACCTTGACCCTAGGTTTCAGATCTTCTAACTGAAAAACAGGTGTGTAGACACAGAGGGTCCAATTAAGAGGTAAGAAATAGTTACCCGTATTAGCTCAGTCAACCTATGATTTGTAAGATTATAATCTTTCAGTTTATCATTTACTAACTTTGTTAATTTATTTCCCAAATCATAATTTAATTCAAGCTTAGTTCCACCCCCATCCTTTCCTTCTTACTTGTCCACTATGCACCTATGCAGACACTGAGGTCAGCACAGAAGGAGGGGATGCCCTTGCAGCCCGTGGTGGGATGGCAGGCTGTCCCCCCCCAGCCCATGGAGGGGAGCAGGGGAGCAGATGCCCACCTGCAGCCCGGGGAGAGAGGAGCCCACACTGGAGCAGAGGGATGCCCCCGAAGATGGCCGAGTGAGCGGCCTCATGGTGCTTTGTTGCTGGCTGGGCTTAAACCATGACATAGGGGTAGATGGACAGAGGTGCAAGCAGCATTTTCCCTGGAAACCTATATCATTAAGGGTTTATGGTATCTGTAATTGGAAAAGATTACTTAAAAGAGAGGCACAAAATGCCGTGTTTGACATTAAATAATCCGGAAGTAGGACTTAGTTATCCAGCATTACACATACATACACTATATTTCTTATTTAAATGTACACATATATCTTTATGTATACTATCTTATCATATATAAATATATATGGATACATACGTACACACACGTATATACTGTACTATATATACTATAATTCTAACATCCATCCACCAGATTAGAAAGCTCTGCAGCAAGAAGAGATGTGACAAATAACCTCGATGAGGAAAATAAAGTTGATGAGACTTTTCCAGATCATGAAGTTGCAAAAACTTTTGAGTCAGAAACTGCACAAAAAGAAGATTAACTCAATAGCAATTGGGATTGAGATCTATCTGATCAAATGGACCTCAACATATCTCAGAAAGCCATCTGGTCATTTTAAGCTTCCTCTATAGTCAATGTAGAGAACAGATAATATAAATATCTAAATTCAGATATAGACAGTACAGATATAGTGGTATAGTATAGTACAGGTATACTGACACTGTAGGGGCATGCGTATTCACCGATTCCCTTGATACAGAAGACGCTTTCAATCTTATCAATACCCAAAGCAAACCTTCACATTTCTTCCTGTTCTCTGAATGTGGTATGGAAAGGACAAAGTGAATTCTGTGCACCCAGTATTTTGCCTGGCCCAACATTTCTTTGGTCAAAAGGAGTCCAAAGCCATACAAAAGCAGGGAGTTGTGACTTTAACATGTTCAGCGGATAGAACAGGAATTTGATGAATATTGATAAGTAACTTGTTTCCCCCTCAAATGCTTGCCCATGTGTGTACAGTCACCTTGTGCATGACTTAAAGTGAAACCACTCTGAAAACTGACAACTCCAGAGTGCTTTGGGGTATATAATTTTCAACCTCCCACTTCTGACAAAATCATTCAGATCCTCTAGCATCCTAAGCACTCTTGATTAATAGACTCCTAAGAAGTGACTGACACTGAATGTACTGATTTCAGAAATCACTTGTCTTTCAGTGCAGATGAAGGGACTCCAGTCACCATACTTGCCTGTACAGCACAATTTAGGAGTATTGTAACATGCTGCCTTTGGAAGTTAAGAGAGGAATGCATGACATGATCTGAAAATCCAATATGCTGATGCAAAATCTGGAGACCAAAGACCATTTGCCCACAGACTAGCTCAGCACATTTGCAGACAAGGAACGAGGTGTCTGGATCTGGTTGGTTACTGAAGACAAATGGGCAGCCAGAAAGCTCAACTTGTTACCATTGAACAGAAATAATGATGGATAGTGGAGCTGTTATACACTTAGACCTGGCTTGGGCTGTCTGAAGCCATGCCAGAGCGCAAATAAGGGTGGAGTCAGCAATGCAAGTATATACTACCACTTGATCTAACTCAGTTAGGAAAGTTTATAATGACTGGATGGAATAGCTTCCAGAAAATCACTATCAGTTCTGGAGGTAGCTCTCAGAAGCATAAACTGTGGCTGTCCAATACAGGTCTAGTAGTCGCATTCATATCATCCTTCTACCTGTTTGTCATTGATCTCAAAGAATAAAATAGGTGTGGAGCTAGCTGAAATTATGCAAGCAAGTTATTAATTAAAAAATTGTTGCTGAGGTGATGCTAGAGGCCAGCTCTGTACAATGTAAGATGGTCAGCTACTGCTGCAAAGGCTTCAATAAATCTTTCTGGGCAGTGGAGAGCCCGCGTTGCATATCCTATTCTTCAATCACCAGGGGAAAAAAAGCAGAATATCATTGAAACAGACTCTAAGGTTATGCAGAATAAGACTGTAACAGGTAAGTTTAATGCAGTTTCTGCCTTCAGTTATTTCCTAGCTGAAACCACATTTTTCTTTCTTTTTTTTTTAGAACATAGAAGCAAAACAGAAATCTAGTCTTTTGGGAACACAGCAGTACCGCAAGAATCAACAGAAGCTGAACAGACATAGCACGTTTATCAGAGAAAAGAAGCTCACATATTATGAGGCTCTGAACTTTCATATAGTCCATATGTCAGTCCCACCGGACAGTGAGAATTAGTCACAGAAGGAAAGATCTGAAATGAAACTTAAAAATAAGCTTTATTTAAAACTGACTGGTTCATTTTAACAATATTTATACACTCACAGTAAAGAAAGTAATTAGTAAAATATATGTGTATTCAGATTAGTAGTGTTTAAATTAGTCATAACAATATTATAAGTTTGTTTACTAGTTAATTTGAAGTTTTTCTTGAGATATTAAAGCTCTATTTAATAATATAATGATTATGTTCCATTTTCTTCTGATTTCAGTACAGTAACTTTTACGTTCTTGTACAACAATATGCAATTATGATCCTAAAGAACTGTAGCAAGATTCCAGGCATAAGAAATTACAAAGAACAGGAAGAGATGAGATTTCCAAGCAGTTACAATTAATTTCTAGTTATTAAGTGTCCCAGCTGGAGATATTTTTAGTTAATACTTGTTAATTGAACTGTCAGGTATATTAAAACAGACTTGATAAAGATGCCCATACTTTGCCACTGCTACTCTGACCTAACTATTTAATAAAGCTTATTTTACTTCTTTGTGGGGAAACTAACCAATGAAAAGTGGTGCATGAAGCCATACAGAGTATTTGTAGTGCATATTTCACTAAGTGAAGTTTTCATAACTCATATTTTGCTGTTTTAGAGAGACCCACTTTGGTATGAAAATTCACAACTATAAATCTTTTCAGTATTATATCATAGCAGAAAGCTTTGAGTCTTTTATTAGCATAAAGAGTTGGGCAGCATGATGGAGTTGCCCATCATTTAAACATGCAAACGTGGTCACGTTAGTTGGCACATACTGAGTTTGGAGGTGTGTCTACAGCACTAAGAGTATTAGGGTCTTTATCACCCCTCTGCGGCATACAAAACCATTAATCAGGCACTGTGAGAGATTAAGCCCAGGAACATTTTTGGAATAATGTATATTTGGGCTATTTCTTTCTGCAGCTGTAGCCCCTGGGGGCTATAGTTTTTTTTTTGTCACAAAAAACCCTGAGAACTCTTTCTAGGAAAACTGTCCAGGATCCACAACAAGAGTTTTAATTGTTACGGAACACAAACTTATGTTGAATTTAATGTAGATGTTTTAATTTGCCCATAAAATCAAAGAGTTTGGAATTTGGAAATAAATCTTCCAAGAAAGTCTGCACTTTTCCTCAAAACACAATAATTAGATAGCTTGGACTGCGGCAACGTTCACTGTTTCACTGAATTTATGGAAGAGAAAATCTAAGCAGGAAAGAATACTGAGGAAGGCTGTGAGCAACACATAGGGGAAGAAGTGGTAATGTTTCTGCTGGAATAATAGAAATTTCTCTACTTCAATATTCTTTGTTAGAAGGAAGTATGTCATCTATGATTATTAATACTTAGCACAATGAACAACTCAGCTTTCACAGGAAAAAAATGAGATGCTCTTAAGAGCAATAAGGTACAACTAAAAAGTATGGATTTACAACAGGGACTAAAGAGGCTTTAATTCCCCTGCCCTTATTAATCATATTTCCGACCTTTGTGGCTGGCATCTCGGGGATTGTGCCTAGCAACACAATTTTTCTCCAGCTCTTCAGATCCACTTGCCAGATACACCAGTTAGAGACAACTGGCAGTCTAGGCAGCAGCCAGAAATAAATGGCAGTGTCTCCCTGAAAGACAACCTGACATCCCAATCCCATTCATGACACGTGACCTACCAGTGGCTGCAAGAGAATCATTACTGCTTCTAAGACTTCCTGGAAAAATAACAAATAATTTCAAAATAACATTACATTTTGCTTAGAGTTTGCAGAACTGCACTTCTATGGTACAAACTTACTTATCAGCAGAAAACAGCACTGAAATAGATTTTCACAAAAAGATCTTGAGATTCCCCCTGCTTTGTCTGCAGCACTAAAGAAAGTGTTGAAAATCCTTTCTTGCTAGCCAGAGTAACCAGCTAACTGCAGTGGAAGCTCCCGCAATTGGTTCTCCACAGATACTTTATTCCCCTTCCTTCTGTAACTAGGAAACACAAAGCTATAGTCCCCCGAGGATAAAGTAGTGACAGCAAAATAGCTCTTTAAGCTACAGCAGCTTTCCTCCTTTTTTTGGGGGAGGGGGGAGGGCTGTACAGTTCCATTTACAAGATGACAGTCAGCTTGATTTTTCCAAAAAAGAAAACCCTTAAAGTAGTTTAAAAAAGGCTCCCAGTCTCCTGCCAGTTCCTTGGGATCAATACAGCATTCTTCCATTCAACTAATTTCTCCCAAATCGCTATGGGAAAAGACACGCTAAGTTGTTTAACTAGAGAAGAACACTTCTTTTTGATCAAGTTGTGGTAAGCTATATTTTAGTTCTCTGGGCCCTGATTATTTCTGGTTCAGTCCCAGGTAAATTTAGTGATTGTCATAGGCATATTCCAGCATCAGCAAAGAACCGTACTGATCCTAATGGCGCTTCTGCAGTAAAGCATCTGTACAGAAGGGACTGAAATTATTATGAAAGTGGTGCATAACTGCAGAAGAAGGAAGTAGCTGACTACGCACATCATGCTACGTAAATACAGATAAAAATACTGCATTTACCCCAAGATCTGCCTTATATTTCTTAGAGAAATCTTACTTTAATTGTTCCTTTAACAACAGAAGGTCAAATAAGTAGATTGAGATTTTAAGAAAATAGTGTTTAAATTTCAGAAATTATGGCTGTGTCTACTTAAAAAAGTAGAGCAGGTGTTTAGATTGCTTGAAATTAGGCAGGAAGAAAAGGTGCTGCTCATTTATAGACACATGCATACAAAAGAAAGGGAGGGAGATGAAAGGTAGAAGGAATCCTACTGCTTTCTGTGCTAGCCAGGAAAAGGCTCAATAAAACAAGCTGTAGAAGAAGAAAACAATCTTTCTTATTTTTGGACATTACCCCCAGGGAAAAGCTTTGACATAGCAGCAAAGTCTACTTACCTATGCTTTGCTTCCCTTACATGGCAAACATCTCAAGGCTCCACTTCAGGGGGTTTTACTAGATGGAATTACATCCTTGTATTACAAGGTTCTGTAATTAATTTATTCTACTTACTATAAATATGTCTCAGTAGAAAACTGGATGACAGAAGGAGCTGCATATTAGCAGAAATCACACACAACACACCATTTATATTACTTACAATATCAAGAGCATTAAAATGAGAATCCCTAAAACCATATTTAATCCTAATTGTTAGATTCTTCATTGTCGCAAGTAAAATCTTCTTAACAACTTCTACGTAACTTCGAATAATTTTTTTTTCTACTAGTAATTTAATTCAACAGCCATCTCCATAGAATAGTTCAGCTGTGTATGTGCAATATACGTATGTACACTTGTCTGTATATATATAAAGGCTTTATTTCAATTTTTCACTCTTTGCCTGGTATATACTGATGACTTTGGTGCATAATTTCAAAATTGCCTTACATTTCAAAACATACTTCAGGTACAAAAATGCTGACTAGAGAAAACGTTTAAATTCAAGGATTATCACACCACTGTAGCCAAGATTTCTTGTGCTTTTTACCACTAAGTGGCAAAATCAGCGATGCAGTAAGAGCCCAAGACTAAAATTCAGACTTCCCATTCAGAATCTGTGTGTCACTCTGTCTTAGTAACCTACCTTTTTGTGACTCAAATGGTACTAACGCAAAACCTAACTGCAAAAGATTTGCGCAGATGGAGTGCAAGATTAAATCTGTTTACCACTGTCAAGGCTGAGGTGGCTGGGTGCTGGGTCCTGTCCAGGGTGGACATATGCTGCGCCGCCTTCCACCTTTGCTAGTCACACAGAAATAGCCCATCTGCAGTAGCTCCGCTATTCGTCAGGCGGTTGGCTAGATCAGGGGTTATGTAACTGGGTAACGGCTGAAAATTTGGGAAAGCTGTAAAAATTAAACCAAATCTAGTAAAGCTTTCCAAATCTACTTGTCTAGCGATGGTCTTCATGGCTTTAAGGCTTTAGGCTGCAGTCGGGCTTCGTCCTTCTGCCTTCGTTAGTCACCAAGCTTAGGGAGAAGCAGCACGAACACTCACAGGCCTCTTCTTTGAAACACTCACAAAGAAAAATAGTAAAACGAAGTTCCCAAGGTGACAGCTGAGCTGGAACCACTGAAACCAGCAGAGTGCCAGGGGACCGTGGGTATCACGGCCTCGCAGGCCCTGACTAGCCTCATTTGGACCCACACCCCTGCCCACGGGCTCGGGAGCCCCATTCCACGGCATACGGACCTTGGACCTATGCTGCAGGTTGTCTCCTGGAAGGACCCCTTGTCTCCACTCCCGTTGTTGGCCTCATCTCCTGGATGAACTCTGGACCCATGTTGTAGTATTGTTTCCAGTCCTGTCCCTGGCCTTGTCTCCTTTGGCTCCTGAATAGGCACCCTGGGTGGGCCCTGGTCCTGGTTCAACACTTTGCCTCAGCTGGGACCGTCCATGGACCCTGTGACCTGCACCCACCTCTGCCCACTCAGGTCAGGTGCTGTGGGACTGTGCCCCAGTAAGGGCACTGCAGGTACTGGGGTCACCCTTGGCTCCTGGCTTGTCCTCTCTTGTGGAAGAGTCCTGCTTCTGCTACCTGACACAGAGCTCCTAACCTACGGTAATATTATATAAATACCGACCAATTGTGCAATGCAAAAAGTTTCGTGATTATACCCTGGTTTAGCATGGCTTTTGCAATCAGGGTTTTCTGTTAATATCATAAATATGGTATGTTATGTGTACAAGTATACTGTAAACCTACAACTACGAAGCTAGTTCAGGTAGTCAGTTCTTAAGTAGTAAGTTCTTACACAAGTAAGAACATGTCTGCTATGACCATCTACTACTGTAGTTGTAAACTCCACTGAGCGTGACGTGCTCCGCAGGAAAATACGGTGTTAGTCAACCTCATTGCTGCAAGTCTTTAAACCTAAAAGGGTGTCATTAACAAGCTGTGGCACTAACAATTTCACAAATAGGAAACAAGAGGCCAATAGATTTCTATTGTAGAGGGTGAAGAGGTCCTCAGTATCAAGGGTAAGCTGAGATAGGCCACTCTGCTCCTTATCTTGGCTTCTGATTTCAGGAGGCTGAAAACTGTCAGTAGATCTTCGTTCTCATCTACCTGTTATGGGAATACGAAGTTGCACTTTGTCCTTCTCTCCTTCAGCAAATGTAGGAATAGGCTGAGCAGTCAACAGCCTTGAGGTCACATTTAGCTCACTAGATGATAAGATGAACTTGTATACCCAGCCTCCTTTACAAATACTGCTGACAGCAGCAGAAAGAATACTGTTGGGCGGTTTTAGAAATACCAAATGTCCAAAATAACTATGCATTAATGACAGTGATGCATTGTTTACTCATCCTTCTCATTACTTAGAACCAAAGCAGAGTATAACAAAGCTATCCTCTTAGCTATTGCTGTTCCTTCTCTGTAAACAGGTAAGGAATCTGGAGTATCTTATCAGCTTGGCACTCTTCAAAAGTGCTAAGCAAACAACCTGCTGTCATTTAGCCTAACTGGCGAGGAACCCCGACTGCATCCCAGGATTTACATAGGTGTTAATAATGAAAGAACAGTATCAAAAAAAAAGAAAATAAAAAAGGAGGAACGGAATGAGCTTAGCTTCCTGGCTGTCTTGTGCAAGACAGTAGTGTTGTTTTGAAGTTACAAATAAAAGAAAGAGAAAATTTTAGAGAGGTAAAACTGCTTTTTTTTTTTTTTAAACTTCTGCTATATAATCCACTGTTTAATAACCAGACAATTCAAAGTTAAGGTAGAAAATAACCGTTGCATGCTCTTTGATCAAAGTTGCAAGCCTATATGATGTAAAAATCTTGGATAATGCTAAGTCCTAGAAAGCTGCTAGGTGTTCATAGATCTTTTTATTTTTTTCCAATATGACCTTCTCCTACTCTATTCATGGACGTAACATATTCAAGATTGCAGAAGCGCACACACACCGCAGAAGTCAACTGTGTGGTAATCTTCACAATCAAAGTGCACCTCCTCTGTCTCCAGCAGAACCTTAGAGAGAGTGGAGAGGCTACACATAGCCGAATCAAGAATCCCATTCTCAGCTTCAGTCTCACCTGTCCGTCTTCCATTTAAGCACAGGGAGAGATCAAAGGCAGTTCTCTGAGGTATCCCAAATGACTATAAACGCTAATATATAATTTCTGCTCTGGCTTAGCATGTTACACAACCCTCAGATGATGGCAAGAACGTTCTATACTACTGTTTCAACATTTCTAACAGCTACTCTCAGTGTTACCTATTCCACCTTTCTACATTATTATGCCAGCCTCTTCCTTGCTTTAACTACTTTGGAGGAAGAGGACTAGACTAGAGAGTTAACGGTAATGGGTTACTGAAGTAATCTGAATTGGTAAAGAAAAAGGATGTGGTGACTGTGATTAGTTCCTGCCTGTCTTTCACCAGACAAGATGCTACGCCTGTCAGATTCTTTTCTGCAGTGAATATCATGGAATTGATTTAAAAAACTAAGTGTCTGTAACTTCTGCTGATTTCTACTATAGCAGTAGATGACAACTCTGAAAAAGAGGCCTAATAAAAAGGGTGAATCCGGGCAGGAATTGACTTGGCGACTAAAGCTGACTGATAAGTCTCTATAAATGTTTTCATATATGATTGTGCACTATTGCTCCACAGACCATAAGCTGAAATAAAAGCTTGTTGCAAAATGATTTCTGTATTTTTCAAGAGTCATGAGTTCTAATTCTCTTTTCCTACTGGTTTTATAGCAGTGGAGTTGCTTCTGACTTACAGTGCCATAAGAAAGAGAAGAATCAGCATTAGAAGCACAGAAGGCCAGTGGTTACAGAGTCCTTGTATTTTCTTGCCATGGAACTATAGATCTCTTAGTCTAGTGCAGACAATTGCCCTCCCGTTTTTACAAACGAAACAGACAAACCACCCAGGTATTGTTTACAAATCTAACTGCATTTTCAGAACTGATTGGAGAACTGGTACCAAAACAACATCATGAACAGCTCAGTATGTGCTATTGAGACTCCATACTGATATTATTACACTATGTGATTACTCTAGGGCAGAAGTGTACTCAATGTACATGCATTTCCTGAAAAGTTACAGTTTTGAAAAGGGGATGCTAAAGAACTGCATCAATTTTCTTCTCCCCCATTTTTTGTTTGAATGATAAATAAGGAGCAAAAAAGGAGAAAGAGGAAATGTCACATACCATTCTTTGTATGTCACTTACTTTTCTTATCATTCAAAAATATTGACTTTATTTTTAATGAAAAATTTGAGTAAGGAACGAGACAGCATCAGAGGTTCAAAATGGTGACTATAGTAGTGTTTTATACACATCATTAGTGGATTTATGGGATGGATAATAGAAACAAATTTGCTAATAAATTCATGTCTAGGTATGTTCCCATCTTAGTGGTACCTAAACAGTTTAGCTCAAAGTACTTTCACATTTTTCCATCCTAGCTCCTTCTAACCTTATCTTTCTGGAATTCCCTCCTATATCTGGCAGAACTTTGAAAGCCCCTTTGCATTAGGAAGCAATCAAGGGATCCTGCTTGACCACTTACCAATTCATGTTCTTGCCTGGCTCTTTAGCAACCCCCTTGGGAGAGAGAATACAGGATGGGTTGTCAGGCTTCCAGAAAAGGAAGTAGAAAATGTCTCCATTCCCAGACTACACTCCCCTCTACAACTTCATCCTCTGCCATTAGGATTTCCCTCACCTTCAGTGAGGAACGGGGAGGGTTTTGTTTCCCAGTCTCATAACAGAAAAAGTTTTAGGGCAGGAAAACCTGGGAAGAAATGACAGCAAAATTATTGTGTTCCTGAATGGGAAAATTCACATTTCATAGGATATTCTGACATTTGAAAAGTTATTGTCTGGAAAAAATGACAGTCTCATATATTTACGTATTCACAGGAAAGAGAATTCAACACTGTTTGGAAAGTCCTGCTTCAAGATATATCAAAGGAGCTGAGTGGCCCCTTGTCCCCAGAGACTTGAGGGAATTCCAGCTTGTCAGATTCCTCCAGTCCATATTCTAAGGTTATATTTAGGATCACCATGCTTCAGGGGTACTTCCCAGGCAGGCATCTTGGAAATAAGCTCTTCCCTGCTACAGGATGTGGAGAATGACATCAGTTCATAGGATACATAAAGACTTGGGGAACTGACCAAATGATTGTGCATCAAAATTGGAAACAAGAAGAAATGCAGTTTAACTGGCATTACTATTGTGCCAGAGGATTTAAAGATAGTAAAGAGAATTGTTGGTCTGTTTAGTGCGCTGCAGGGACAAAGACACTCTCATGGTTATTAGAGGAATTTATTTCTAGGCTTGCAGACTCCCACAGTGTCTACTAAAGAGTATCAATTCAGAAATGCAGCAACATTTGTTCCTTTCCATTACTGGCAAACTACAGTGCTTCTCATTAATCACCCTGACAATATGAAAATGTGACATTATTCTGTTAAGTATTTCTATGCCTTCTGTTTTTTTACTGATTTACCACGTCAAATGCTATAAACACAGAGTACGCAGTTGTGTGTAGTGCAAAAGGAAAAAAGAAGAATCCCTAAAGGAATCCTAATTAAAATGTGTTTGAGCCTAGGGTATCTGTACTGGAGCTTTAAGTTTTCTAACTTCATTTTCTTGCTTGATTATATTAGAATAATGGCTTCTAAAAATAATATTCATCATAAGAGGCTAGCCAGTCTTTCAGCTGCTTAGGAAAACCAGCAATACTTTGTTCCACGATATTAAAGCCTTAATGTGAATTCTTAATCCCACCATTTCTATCCTGAAATCCGAGGGAAAATAGAAATAAGGCAGGAAGGATGGAAGAACCTTAAAAAGTCCAGAGCAAAAGATGCCTGTAACAGTAGGTGCCTGTGCTACATTTTTGCTGTACGGGATTTACGTTTTATCTCAGTTTCCAGTTCGTCAGAGGGTATCTTGGCTTCCGACAGAAGGCGAAAATCCGCGGGAAAAAGCGCCACTTCCGCCTGACGTTGGGTCCGCGCACGCCCTGCCGGCACCGTCACTGCAAACCCGCCCCCTAGCGGCCGTCGCGTGACGCTCCGTCGGCGTTTCGCTGAGGGGAGCGGGCGGGTTCCTCCCCCCGCCTCGGGGACTGCCACCTCCCGGGTACAACGGGCAGAAGAGCAGGGGGAAAAAGGGGGAAAAAAGGAAAAAAACCAACGAACCCAAACCCTACAAAATGTAAGCGAAGACTGCGGTCTTTTCTAAAGCGGGAAATAGTCCACAACACCTAGTGTAACCTGACAATGCTTCCCCTACTCATTAAAATGCAAAGAATTTCCACACACTTTGGTATTTCTAGCACCTGCTGTCACAGCCCCTCAGCCCCTCTGCGTGGTCATAAAGACGGTACTTGAGAGAAATGGTGCTCTTGGGGGTACAAGGCTGGGACGGAATTTAAGGTTCTCGTCTTGGCAAATCGGAATATTTGTATCTGATCTTAAAAAAGTGTTTGAATATCACAGCTCTTCCCGTCTTACTTATAAAATGACAATAATGGATTTTTGTAGGATATTGTGAGTCTGTTTAGCGAGGCTTCTGAGGGAAACTAAGAGGCTAATAGGACTATATATGGAATTAATTTAAGAGCTATTTAATATGTAAGACAGCTTCCATTATTGCTCATGATATCTTCGCAGGTCATCATTAACCATATGACACCTGAGTAGGAAAGTCTTGTGTTACACAGCCAGAAAACATGACTCAAGGTTTTGTCAGAGAGTAGTCAGGAATTAATCTCACGGGTCATGAGAGAAATGCATCTTGAGTGGCCCTACAATACCATGGCTTAAAACTTGAATTGCAGAACGTGTGCCATTTAGGAAGACAAAATAGTGCATAACCTTACAAAAGGGCAGAGTTTGGCCTTGAAATACCAAAATGTTCAACAATTGTCTTGATAACGTTTAGAAAACTGTTATTTGGCAAAAAGTGGAAATTATTTTGATTTTGATTATTTCTTAGTACTACACAGAAAGAAATTGCAATTACTGCCTTTTACACACTATAATAATATATAGAGAGCCTATACGAAACACTGAAGCATGTTAATTGATATTTCAGAAAAAAATATTATTAATTAAACAATTAAACCTTTTTTTTCCAGCCTATATCCCTAAACTATTAATCTCCTGAGTTAATGAGTTCAGAGTTTTTACTCTTTCAGAATGCAATGATGATTCTGGAAGTTGAGATTTACTATTTTTGCCAGCATCCTATTTTCAGACATCCTTTTTAGAAATCAAGGTGACAATTTTATCATATTGAAAGCTTTAAAAGCACCTAGATTTTGGCATACAATTCTGAGATAACAGATGAAATCTGTGACAGCTACCGTATAAATACCAAATACACAAATCCTAGTCATCTGAATTCTTTAAAATGTGCTGGCTTATTCTAAACAAATATTGAAACTATGAGTTTATGTTGGTTTTTTTTTTCTCTGAGAACAGAAACATGAGCATTTCCTTCTACTTTGGGGAATATATCCCACAAATTGTTGATTTTATGGCTGTTCAAAGAATATTTAGAATATTCTTCAGCTACATTTTCCTTACATTTTGCTTTTCAGTAACTATGCTACCAGACAAAACATACAACTATTGATAGCCTATTTTGTTCTTTAGTGTATTTGATCGTTTTGTTTGTAGAAAATTCAGTTTCATATTATCAAATCACATTCATAGTCCATATGAATTCTTTCTCAAAAGAGAAGGGATTATCATAAGATACTGACTGATAGACTCACAGGACCTGACACTCCTCATATTTGTATTTCAGGGGGGGGACGGGCAGGAAGAGAGGGCAGGAATCTCACTGAAAATAGTATTATTGGGCCACAAGGCAGAAATTTAGTTCAAGTACTTAGCGTCACTGCAAAAGACAAAAGGGAATAGGGAAGAAGTCTCCCCTTCTTGGCCAGGAATTGGCACTAGCCACTCTTTTCTTAGGCTGGCATCAAACCACTGCCTAAACATATGCTTAATTTTAAGCCGAGGCCAGCTTACACATTTGATATGTCTGAAGGTTTCACTTCAAACTCTCTAGTGTGGGCCAGTAGACTAAATGCTCAGTTGCAGCTGAAGCACATTAGGTGCATTCCTGGAGCACATCTTCCGAACTTGTTTAATCCAACAGGAATCCAGTTCAGATGCTCCAAGAGCCCTTCTCAGCATGAATCAAATCACAGTGGGGACAATCAGAAGATCAGTTTCAAAGGTTCTCTTCTGATCTGAGCCAAAGGAGTAATGTGTCAGATGGACCACTTAAAGGACTCCTATTGCCCAGGAAGACCTCCCTAGGACTGAGTGCTCTTAAGCCCTATACCTCAAGACTAAGCTCACAAAACCACTCACAGAGCTAAGCTTTATGGCACCCAATTGATATGCATATATATGTTTTAACCTGAAACCATTATACTTCCAGTTCTGAAGAAGAAGGGACTGTGTCTGTCAATAAAATCTGGACCACAGGCTTTATAAAGATGAACAGTTTCTTTACCCTTCCTTTCTCAAAATGGTTCCAAATACAACACCAATGTCTCTCAATCTGAGATAGTAAAACTAAAAAGTGAGTGACTAGAAGCAGTTTCATACATCCATACAACTACACACACACAGATACGTGTACAGAGGGTTAAATTTATAACAACACACATTATACTTAGGAAGGCAAATTTACGGCTAAGAAAAGCCACACATGGCACCTTACAATAATAGCTAACAAAAATGGTAGAAGGGGGCCCTTTGTTGAACAGTGATAAAGGAAAATCAAACAGTATTGCTTTTAGAATTTTATTAACTAGAACTGACAGTAAAGAGTTTGTATGTCTGAAACAGTGTGAGTAAAATGACGAAGGATAAAAAGACTTCGAAGACATTTCTGAAAATCTGCATAGTTGGAAATGACATTCACAGTTTTTGGTTTGTTGAGAAGCGGGTGCTTACTCTTCTTAAAATCTTTAAAGATTTTAAATCTTTAAAAGTTCAAGAAATCCAAGGCCTGCCTTTGTTAAATAAGATGGGCAGATACCTCAGGACCACACAACAATAACCTCTGATTATTAATGTATTCCAGAGGTCTGTATCAAGTAGGCTCTAGACAGAGACTGCAGGAAATCTTACTGATGAATGAAGGAGACCTTGGACATCTTAAGAGAGGCATAGTTATATTAGAAGGTCCTGATTTCTTTGCAGAATTTTCCACCGGATGCAGTACCTCCTACCATGTCAGATAAGTATTATGTATTTTCTTCATGAGTATGACATTGAAGTTCCATAAAAATAAAACTTCCAAAAGTCTGAAAAAGATAATGCAGCTATAAAGAAAGGAGAAGTACTAGCAAGGTCTCACAGCCTTTTTGCTTATAGGGATGGTTGAAGGAGAAGGGGAACTCCTAGAGGCAGATGATGGGCAAGTAGAGAATTATGTCAGAGAACTCAACCCATACAAGTCCCTGTGACCAGACAGGATGCACCTCAGGATGCTGAGAGAGCAGGCTGATATTTGGAAAGGCTGCTTGCTATCATCTCTAAAAGCTCATGGAGATCTGGGAGAGGCCCCTGACAACTTCAGAAAGGCAAATGTTGCATCTGTCTTCAAAAAAGGCCAAAAGGACAATCCAGGGTACTACAGGCCAGTAGTAGTGGGAAAATCATGGAGCAAGACCTCTTGGAACACTTTTCTGGGCACACAAAGAATAAGGTGACTGGGAGCAGTCAGCAGGGGTTTACCAAGGGTGAAGCATGCCTGACGTATCTGATTGTCTTCTACTATAAAATGTTGAGGTTTGTGGATGATGGAGAACAGTGGATATCATTTACTTTGACTGTAGCAAGGCTTTCAACAGCACCATGCACAGGAATTTGGTATCCCATTTGGGATGCTACAGTTTGGATGGGTAGACAACTGGTTGGACTGTCAGGATCAGAGGGTAGTTGTTAATGAGCTGTACTCTACCTTGTGGTCAGAAAAAAGAGGAGCGTAAGAGGTGTCCATCATCAATGACCTCAAGCTGGCAATAGAGTCCACCTTCACCAGATGCAGATGACATCTACATCATAGAATCATAGAATGGGTTGGGTTGGAAGGGACCTTTAAAGATCACCTAGTCCAACCCCCAGGTACTGGGGACCCCAGAACTGGGTACAGTACTCCAGGTGGGGTCTCATGAGAGTGGAGTGGAGGGGGAGAATCATCTTTCTCGAGCTACTGGCCACACTTCTTTTTATGTGGCCCAGGATAGCATTGGCTTTCTGGGCTGCAAGAGCACATTGCCTGCTCATATCTAATTTTTCATCTACCGATGTCCCCAAGTCCTTCTCCACAGGGCTGCTCTCAAGCCATTCATCAGCCATCAGGGTGAAATCAGAGGTGAAAAAGCCAATACGCTTAAGTATAGAGCTGCCATTCAGAAGGAGCTAGATACGCTGGAGGGCCAAGCCAACATGAGCCCTGTGAAATTCAAGGACAAATGAGAAGTCCAGCACCTGGGAAGGAAGAACCCTTAGCAACAACAGTTTGGGAACTGGTTAGCTGGGAAACGGCTCTGCAAAAAAGGATCTGGGGTCCTGTGGGCAGCAAGCAGGACGTGAGCCAGCAGCGTGCCCTGTCAGCAAAGATGACAAAGTGTATCCTGGGCTGCATTAGCAGCAGCACAGCCAGCAGATTGACAGAAAATATTGCCCCTCTTCACTCAGCACTCATTGGGCCACATCTAGAACACCGTGTCCGATTTTGGTCCAATACAAGACCTTAACAAACTGAAGTGAGTTCAGCAGGGCTCCACCAAGCAAGTCACGGGGCTGGAGCACTTGTTCTGTGAGGAGAGGCTGAGGGAACTGGGCAAAGAGCTGGCTTCAGTGAACCCAACAGCAGCCTTCCAACACCTACGAGGAGGTCATTGAGAAGACAGACGCAGCCAGGCTCTTCTCAGGGGTGCATGGTGGGAGGATGAAAGACAACAGGCATAAAGGAAAATGAGAGGTTCAGACTAGATGTAAGGAAAACAATTTTCACCACGAGGACAGTCGAGCTGTGGAACAGGTTCCCAGGAGGTTGTGCAGCCTCTGTTGTTGGAGGTCTTTAAGACCTGCCTGGCTAAAGCCTTCCGCAACCTGGTCAACTGGCTTTGGCCCTGCTTTGTGCAGGATGTTAGACTGGGAGAGTTCCTGAGGTCCCTTCCAACCCGAATTATTCTGTGATTCTATGACACTAATTAAGGAAATGAAAATCTCCTATAAGTCAGCATAGCTAGATTTTATATTGATCAGTAGCTTAGGACAGAGATAAGTTCCTAAAAGGAGTTCTAGTGAATTTCTTTATGACCAACAGGCTAAGCAAATAAAAGATGTATTTTCTTTCTATTTTTAACCTAAGGAAATGAGACTTCAGTGATTGTGCTGTCCCTCACTCATTTCCAACAATAAATTTTCTAGCTTTTTCAGCCAATTTCAACCAAATCTGGCAGGGAAATATGACTCTCAAAGGTAATTGTGTTGTTATAGGGTTTTGAAAAACTGGTTGCGGGAGAGAAGAACGAATGCCCTATTTGTTTTACCACTCCGGAAAGACAAGCACAGGGTCACTGTGGTCCATTTTGTTTGGCATCTGTATTCCAGCCATCCAGTTAACACATGCACAGCTCCAAAATATAGGTATGCTCTGTATTCTGTGGGAAGTATATGTGAATTTTTGTTACTGTTTTCCAACATTGGCACCCCACTTCTTTTCAATTTTATTGCTGTCATAGAAGACTTGCAGACAGGAAGAATAAATCAGATCATCTGCCCAGAACAGAGGCTATGCAATCTTACAGTATTATCCTCATCTTGTCCTAATAGATAGAGAATTGCCTCAAGGTCTTAATGAAGTTATTACTAAACCCAATTTTCCTGAGTGATATCAGGCATAATGATATAGAAGAACAGCAAAATAATTGTCGCTCTTATTTTATTTTAGTGTAACTTCTGAAAGAACATTTTCAATCTCATGCTATGAATTAATCCCTCTTTTACTGGAAAAGCAACTGGACACTTAAGATAATTACCAATCAGATGAAATATCTTAAAGTGAAAGTCTAATCTACAAGGAAATGATATATTCCAGGAAGCAACAAAGAATATCACATCAGCAAGAACTACTTGCAATGGATCAATGGTATAGTCCCCCCAAAACAACAATAAACAGAAAACAGGCATTTTGCTTGCTTTTACAAAAAAATTTCTGGAATGCTCTGCTTCGATTTAAGATGGGAATTTCTTATCTGTGTTAAATAAAACAATATTTTTGGTTCCCCGGATAAATAAATACAAGGCTAAATTAACCTCAAGGGTATAGATTACAAAATTTTCTGGAACAGAGACTACTCTAGCAATGTGCAGTGTATTTAATGCTATAACAATGAGCCAATGCAAACAGGTTTTTTAGGTCGATTCCCATAATATTCTGGCTCAAACCAGAAGTATTGATTGCATTTTGCCCAAATAACCTCAAACACTGACTTGCCCTTCGAGAAAAGGAATTTTGAAAGCTGACTACTGAATTACTGAAAGTCACCAGGACAGAAGGCTGAACTTTCTAAGTCTCAAAACTATTAGTACCAAGGTCTACGACTACCACAAAACTTGCTGCTTTCTGCTCCAAACATAATAAGTGTCATCTTTGCCTCTTTGGCACATAGGGGTATACGTAAAACATTTATTAAAAGAAAAAAACTGCATTCAAACTACCTTGGAGGAAGAAAGAAAAAGTTATATTTATTAGATGATAGCTACAACATGAACACAGCTGAGAAACGACAGTGATGAAAACTGAATAAAACAGAAAAGTGTAACTTCTGAATTTAGCTACAGATGTTAACAGACTAGGCTCCCTCTACTGTCAAAAAATGCTCTCCCAGGAGATACTTAAATGTAGGTGCACACTGCACCATGGTGACTAGAGAGCAGCAATTCCTTAAAAAGCATCAAGGGAATTCTGCAAAGGAGCTCACCTTAGTACATCCAACACGTGTTGGACCTAATGGCAGTTCCGGCAACATCATCCTTCATTTAGTGCACAGGTGACCCACCTAAATATTCACCCAGCTAAAAAATTCTTGCACAGCAAACTGTAATAATTCAATACCAACAGTACAAGCATACCTTCATCGTCAACACTTCCAGAAAGTAAGAGAAGTCATTGCAAATAAAGTTTCAGACCGCAGGATATGCCTCAACTCTCTTAGGCTATGCCTACACAGATGGATATAGCTAAGCATGAATGAGCTCTGCCAGTGTTTTGAGATGGTTGGAGATAAATCAAGACTATCTGGGAAACTACATAGCTGCACTAACATAGCATTGTCCCTAAAGCAAGTATACCCTGCATTTCATAGCTTATGACACTGACCACAATGTCATATTATTTTTATATCTGACATGAAGGCCCAAGACAGTTCATAGCCAGACAGCTCAGAACCTATTGGCCTCTGCCCATATTTGTCTTCATACATATTTGCATTCCCACAGTTCTACAGCCCACATATTCATGACTAAGCTGTAACATTTCCCAGACATTTCAGTGAAATTCTTTTAGTTTGTACAGCAGAAAAATTCTCTAAAATAATTCTCGTATGAATGTAATGTATTTTTGTCACTGAGCATTTTACAGTAAAGTTATGCTAAGTTATGCTAATTTTCAGGCTTGGGGGTTGGTGATTTAAAAACATTCAGGATTCTTTTTCAGCTGAAACACTTTCACAGCACAAACACATGTTATTTCAGATGAGATAATCAGATCTACTTATTAAAAGAAATCCTGAATTAGTTATTTTCACCTCATTTTACTATACAGACACCTTCAATTCCCATATCAAGAATTGTCTGTGTTAAGCTCTAAAACCACCTGTATGACAGAGATTTAATAAACATGACTCCCTTCCCAAAAGCTACAGTATTATTTCTCATTCTGCCTCAGATTTGCTATTTAAGCTTTAATAAAAAATTTTAAATTTCACTTGAAGCTATTCCATTTAGAAGATGTTCTTACATACATTGCCCTATGAAAAGAGACACTTTAATGGCCATATATAAGGCAAAAATATTTTCCAGCTTATGCTGTAAATTAAATCTTTCTAGTTACAAACTCAGCAACAAAAATATTCCCATACATTTTGGGTTTCTTTACATTATAAATATTGACAGAAGGCCTTATATAGATGGCCCATAATAAAAGCATTTATAAATTATATTATACCTGTTTGTTATACATTATTTTATACCTATTTGCAAGCAATTAAGGAACCAATTAAACTTACCAATATGTTAACTTGATGGTGTGATATTATGGGGGCAAATGAAGTGGCAAATCTGTTGCAAGAATTAGATTGTAAGACAACTGCCATGGAAAACATTTCTATACAGTATATAGGGTATGGAAATAAATTAACAACTAATATTGGCTGCAAGAGTCAAGTATTATAAGCTGTCTCCATTCTGCCCTTTTCAAAATCTAGATGAACAATTTGAATTGCTGTGAAAGAAAGGAAAAATTAAAAAAAAAAAAAAATGAAAAGCCTACCCTGCATGTAATATGGCATGGTAGCTATTTTGAGATTAACATTAGAAAGGAAATAATTTCCTTCTCTTATTGAGGATGAACTAATCTGTTCTGGTTTTCACTTTCATCCTGACTCCAGAGCCAAGGGTAAGTCTAATGACAAGACTTACAACTTCAACAGAAATATGTGAGCAGATACTCTTAGATGAGGGAGCAGCCACTATTTCTGCCTTTCTCTCAAAATACCTAGGCCTTCCACAAGTTACTCTTCTCTCTGTACTGAAACAAAGCCAGTTAGCATTCATGCTTGTCATTCACTTTGTCCGAGTTAAGGCAAGGAACAAAGAAATGCTGACTGGGCTTAGTGAAAAAGAGATATATAACAACATGTTTAGATATAAATTAAATTATATTGCTTTGTTATACTTCCTCGGTTAAGATTAATCTCCCCTAATTTCATCTATCTAAAAGTAATGTGTCTAGTCTTATCTTACCTCGTCTCCCTGAAGAGTCAACGGACCCACTATATAGTGCAGCGGTTATCCGTGACAGAATTGCCTGGGAGTATTTCATTGAGAAGGAATCTAGACAAGTACCGTAAAATAGATAACTAAAACTTGGATAGCTAAAGATAGGTCAGATGTCGTCAATGACTTCACTTTTGCAGAGCATTGTTGGTGCCACAGGTGGAAACTGGGAATCCACAACTGCGAAACTTGGAGAAGGAAAACATAAATGGCCTAAACAGCCCATCAGGATATCTAACAAATCATGAGAGAGTCACCTACAGTAATTCTGTTTTTATGTTCCTTAAGATAAATCTGACAGTCAAGGCTACAAACCCATTTTCTTAAAGGTTCTAAATGTGACTGGTTTATCTCTTGTTTTCAGTTTGGATGGTTGGATGCTTTGCAAGGTTAAATAGTTGTATAATGGACAGCCACAGCGGGATTCAGTCTGAAACATAGTTTTATAGTGGAATGTTAATGAGAAATCCATACAAGATTGGCACAGGATGAATGAGAGAGTTGTGCCTCTCTGAAGTAAGAGGTTGAGGCCATGCAAGATGTCTTCAGGCATCTAAATGTTTCTAGAAATCTATATTCAAGCAAGTAGATTTCCTTGGTATTTTAATACTACCTGGCTTTGCACTCATCAGTTGCTTATAGGTATTACTCCAAGATATCTCATATTCTGAAAAGAGAACTATACTCTGAATATGTGACTTGGGCTGAATCCAGATGTCTTAGTATCATATCTATACATTTTTATCTAAGCGAGCAAAGCACAGAGGCTGAATCTGATTCAGATACCATAGACAGGCAAGTCCTCAAGGCTTACCAGTGGCTGGTTCTGCAGCTATACAGGACATAACGCAGGTTACTTAAATTTGAAAAAAATAATGTCTCACATTTCTTTTTCCCTAATATCTTGATCCATGCATCAGATTAGTTCTCAACTCAATATATCAGTAAGGCATTACAACATCTGCTACTATGTGGTATTAGAAATACAACCACAAAATACTATTTCTCTGCCAATTCTTTAGGTATAATACACCTTTCTCATTAGGCCTTATCAAGCTAATCAACAACTAATTTAAGGCTACTCAGAAATAGTTGACAGTGTACTGCTGTCCAAAAATGAAAATCATTGTTGGTATAAGCCTATTAACTAGTTCTTTATGGTTTACTCTTGTTACTATAAAAATAGTTAGTTGTTTGTGACTTTTATAAAGCCGTCAATCTGTTTTGGCACCATTATTATGGATTTCAGTTCTTTTCTGATAGAAGACTGGCATATCACTTTTCTCCTCTTTTCAGAATTAGCAAGAAACACTTTGTAAAGATATCTGGTACCAACTTTCCCACATTCTCTCACAACATTGAATTTTTTAGTAGATTTCAGATTAATTAGAAGAGCATTCATCTAGTCTACAATGTATGCCATGGAAGATAATTCTTAAATAAGACATGAAAAAGGCAAAAATTAGTTGCCTGAAATTAATATGAGGGATCCATCAGAATTTTAACTCATGGTCAAGAAACAGTTTCAAAAATGTTCAAGGTCTACAATATCTGTAAAATTTAAGTATTTTGCTTTTAAAATAGATTCTTTTTAGTATTTTTCTATTTTTTCTGCTTTGTGCTTAATTTTTTTTTTTTTCTTACGTTGTCTGTGAGTGATCTGCAATTGCTTTAGAAATATCTAAAATTAATGTAGTATTGGTCTATTCTGGAAAAGTTTGTCGCACTTTATTGATTCAATGACTTCTGGCACTGTTAGAAAGGAATACTTTCAGGGAGTACATGTTGTTCACAGAAACAAGACTGAGGCATAAGTATCCTGGGAAGACAATATCCTGACAAGAGAAACAAGGTGTTCCACAAGTGGTAAGTTGATAAGATAAATAGTTATACAAGACCATAATTTAAAAATCTATTTTTCTATTATCTATTGAATAATATTTAATTTTTTTCCAAATATTATGTGTTCTCATTGAGGATCTACAGGGACCTGGTGTTAGCGTCATTTCCTAAATAGTCACGATTAATATAAAAACCCCAGTATCTAAGGCTGCTGCAAAGAAGGGAGACTATTGTTAAATCCTGGTACGAGGACTATGGCATCTGAATGGTTACTCTTACTGGCACTGTAACATAACTCTACCTTACAAAATTCAGATTGTATTATCTTAATGTGACTATTGGAATGACTACTAGAAAAGGTAACATAGAAATTTACTATCATGAAAGCTAAGGTTAAAGTTATAAATGAAATCATAAATTACTCCTTAGCTCACAAAAGATAAATCATGCCACTGCTGCTGTTTCCTGGAGTTTGCACTCAGAAAACTAAAACCAAAGAAACAAATGCCGCTTGGTATAAGATGGCATCACCCCCATGTATCTGTTGGAAACACAATCAATTACCATGTTCTGAAATGAATTTGTACAGAAGAGAAACTCCTGTCAAAGAACCATGCTAGATCTAGGCTTTACTTAAAAAAATCAGTTGAAGACCAGTGTTTCAATAAGTTTGTGAAAAGACTAAAAATTTGCATTCATCCTAGGTTTCTAATACAACTGAAAGAGTACACTAGGATGATCAGAGCATTTTTGCTTACACTTTTTCAGTGAAATATTGCCTGTTATCTTACAGTAAGTACAGTATGAACACTTATTCAAATACAGGAAACATGCTAAAGTGACAATGGGAAACAAGGTTTTCAAATACTGCGGAAGAACTGGACTCGTAAGGTTATCTGAGTATTTATCATCACAATGAATTTCTGTCAAACTGGCATGTGCTCTGCTGTAAAACAAACTGAAAAATCTATTTTGATTTCTAATTAAAAGGGACTCACTATAAAGTTAATTACAAAGTATCTAGATATGAATCAGGACTTCCAGGAAATCTATTTCACACAAAAGAATTCAGCATGAATGTTTCTATTGATTTCTATGAGATTTAGAGTAAGCTCTCTGCTAGTAACTACAGGCATAAGGAAAGTTGTTTTGTTCTTCCATCTATAATGGTGATAGTTGACTTTGCATTTACTTAAATAATAATTCACGCATTATTACAACCCTTTGATTTCCTAAACCAAATATTCAGAAATGAACATAGTATAGTATATTTGCTTCTGTAACCTTTCAAACATGGAATACTCACATTCACTTAGACACACTCCCTTGAAAGCAAGACAGAGCTCCAATGATAATTCCAAAACTGTCCTAAAACATCATCATCAATAGCATATCTCATAAACACAGCTTCATCCCTGTCTCAAGGGCAGACTTACACTGATACTTTCACCCCTTACAGACACAAACTGCTAGAAGCAAAATGCTAAAGGCCATATTGTCTTCCTTCATCTCCTCCCCAGCATTCGTGTGCAGTCCAAACACACCTCACAAAACGGCAGAAGCTATAGGGATCATCTCAGAGTTCAAGCAAAACCAATGAAACAGTGACACAGTGAGACTGACACCACAAACAAAAGATTTAAAAGAAAAAGAAAGGCGTGCAATCCAGACAGCAGTCAAGCTTATCATCACCTTGAGTTGCTGTCCCTCATACTAAAAGAGGATGACTCCCCCAGGCAAACACCAGCTGGAGTGTAAGCATACTTTACACTTCTCTAGTGCCTTTATCTGATGACCTCAAAATACTTGACAAACATTAATTCATTTCACCTCCGAATACTTTCTGCTGCTGGCTAAATATCGTTATAGTCTAAATAAGCGATAACTGAGTGGCGGTGCTGGTGGTTAAAGCTTTCAGCTGACTGTAAATTGCTCTCCTTACTGTGCACCAGTGGTAGAAAAAGTATATGGGGAGATTCCAAAGGTTTCTCAGAGCTTGGTCTACTGTACCAGTAAGAGTTTGGGCAGAGCCAGTCTCTGGGAAAAGTGCAACACCAAATATCCCCACTTTTTATTATCTGTGTGTGCAGCTTGGCTCTAGTCTCTGCTTCTAATTTATCCTTCATTTCTGTACATGGCATCATGACAAACAGAAGAACCTTTCTTGCCACACCAGAGCCAGGCTTACTATTTTTAAATAAAGTACTGTGCATGGGAAAATCTGGAAACTTTACCAGATTATAGCTCTGTCTCTGTTTCTTACACTTTAAATGTTGAGACAAAGCAGAGCTGACATGAAGATTACGGAATTATATTTTTTACTATGGTTCTCTCTGATTATTATTTTTTTAAACTTTACTGTCTCTGGCAACTTAAAATCAAAGCTAGTGACTGGCTGACAGTGGAAATAATATGTCTGTACAAACCTGAAAAGTGACAGTTGTTGACCAATATTTCTAAACAAAGAAAAAACAAACGTTACCAAGGCTCGGACTGTAGGGGAAAATCAGTGCAGCCTAAACCCACAGGAAGTATTTTTTTCTTCTAGTCACTGCTTACATGTTTAGATTCTTATCTCTTCCTACTATACAACATAACAATTATTTGGACATTATTTTTTTTTCAGAACAATTATAAGGGTTTTAAGAACAGTTTCTGAGATAAAGGATATTTCTAAACATATGTGTAGTGTAAAAAGTGATATCCTAGCAAATGTCATTCTATTGTCTTTTGGGGTAGAATATCAAACGAAACTTTTAACGTCAAGTTTTCAGCATTGTCTGAAGAGCCAATTTTGTAAAATTCCTATGAATGGACAATTTCAATGAATGGAACTAGTCAAATATATAATGATTTTCATTATCAGATTAATGGTTTACATTCTCAGAAGAATCATCAAGGACTTTTCTGTGGTAATTCAATAAAACCTTGAAATGATGTCTTTTTATTTAAGGCAAACTTATTTGTTAACTCTTAAATTACTCATACTGGAAAAAAAGTATATCCCATAAATCATGGAAATTTCTCTATCACTACCAGTAACATCTGATATATCATCTAATAAAAAAAAAAATACAAGGGCAAGTATAGGTATTTTATTGCACAATGCCAAAAATTTTAAAGATATCTACTACAGAGTGTAAATAAATTACTGGATTGCTAGTCTCTGTTGTGTTACTAACATGAGCCATGCTTGAATTAATAAAACAGGTTTGGCTGTATTTTGTATCATAATATGATTCCCGGATTACAAACACCAGAAATAATATACAAGGAGAAAAATAATAATAAGTAGTATATGATACTGTAGGAGATCACAGCTTTATTTATTATCATTTTAATGCCTTTCTGTACTTCTCTTGATTGTCCTGCCTTGCTGTATAATGTCTAATATACAGACTTATAAAAAGATGACACTGGATTTAGAGCTGCTAACAATTCTAGCTGTGCTCCTTACATATAAAGTGAGAACTGCTCCTTGAACTAGTAAATCCTCTGCAACTAAAAGGGATTTTACTCTGATGCACTCATCACAGATTCAAATTTTTAAATCAATAGTACAGGTACTAAAGAGTAAATGCCTAATACTATCTCAGGCTAAAGGTATGTCATTTTTAATGACATAGGAATATGTATGCAATATCATGCCAGATTTTGGTCCAATGCAAGTGATAGTTGGTCAAAATATTTTCAATTTTACAAAAAAGCTCATAAATTAAATTACAATTACCTATAAATATTCTATACTTAGTTACAAGAAAGTATCATTTGCAACTTAAAAATATATTTCCACAAAAAGAAGACTAGGAGATAATCACCAACCAGGTAGGCCAAATACCACTGGATGCCCTCAGAAATAGCAATTTTTAAAAGTTACTTACGCCTGTCGGTCCCGGTACATCTTGTTAACTTTCTCCCACTGGAAATTAAGCTGAGTCAGCTTTTCTTGTATATTTGCTGCTTCTCTTGGTGTAGCACTTTGCAAAGCCGGTATCTTCTTGTTGTGAATAATGTCTATGTGACCCAGCAGTCTCCCCAGGCTATCTTTAATGCTCTGTAATATCAAGATTTTTGAAAAGAAATACAAAACACTGTATTTATAAATAATAAAAAAAAATTGTAACTAGTCAGTTCTTTGTTGTTTCAGAGAAAGACAAAATACTTCACAGTGCACCTACCTAACTGCACAATGCCATGTGCTGGAAGACCAGAAGGAAGAAAACCTGAATTTACTCTGGACCTTTAACATCTTTAAAATGTGAAAGCACTTAAAACTACATATGTTGTCAATGACCATTAATTATCCATTTATCAATCCATTCAGTTCCATGACCGAATTATACAGGTTTTATTTTTGCTCTATAAAGCAATATATAAATACGCTATTTCTATTCTGTGAACTAGGCAGTGTTCAACCTCTCTCTTTCTACTAAACCCTTTAGGATCATTTGAATGACTGAATTTGTTAGAAAACCCAATGTTGAGCAAAAATATTGTCATAAACTGTCATAAACTGAAGTCACACTGACTTCAGGATAAAAGCATTAAATGTAAGAAAAAATAGCAGAGACTTCCTCCTTGTGAAACAAGACTGATGCAATTAAATCCTCAAGCAGAGGACTTCCTGTCACGTTTCAGTCTGCCATCCAAACAGGCATAATTTGGTACTTCTGTGATTTCCTTGTTCTTTATCAGAAACATGACACATATTTTTTTGAATCAACTAAAACCCGTGAGTTACATAAGCTTACCTTTCAGCTCCTCATTATGACTATCAAAAACAGAGAAATAAATGCAGGTTTTGGAGGAAAAAACATGCCTTTTATGCAACTAATTTATACAGGTGTCATTTCTTTACAGTCCTGGTAACATACATGATATGTAGCATTACCAGAGAGGAAACACAAGCAAAACAAATGTTTCTGAAATGCACTTAATCATTAATTCTTTAAATTTTCATTTCTATTTCTTGTAGGTAGCCTCTTCCAGCCTCAGTGCGACAAAACATTTGTGCTCTTACGGGGATTTTATTTTTCTCTCTGTGGTATTTGTGTTTGGAAGGAAAATGCTCTCTCTTCCAGACTAGTCAAGACATCAACGTAAGGAAGAATGTATCACAATTGCTGATTTCCTTCAGCCAAACAAAAATCCTTTCCTCAATGAAGTCCATTCTTTTGAAAAGCTATGGCAGTGGTTCCTTACGATGGTGAACTTCGCAATATACCTCTTGCTGCCTGAATAAAATGCAGCCAGGCATGAAAGAATTCAAATGTTTTGGATTGATGACTGCATCATTTTGGTTTTAGTCTAAAGTTAGACTTTCTTTCCCTAAAGTTTTTAAAGTTAAGATTTTCTTCTTTTCTCTAACGAAAGGTTAACAACTATGAGATTTTGTGCATTTGAAACAATAATTTGGATGATGCAAACAAAGCTCACAAAAAATTTGTACCAAGACAAAGGATCCGATATACCACTGAGCAACTAAAAGCCTCAGATAATTCTTGAGATAGATATATTCAAACAGCAGTGTAAAAATAAATGTCTCCCTACTCCATTCACTGTCATAATATTTAGCCATTTCATACCATTCCTGCTTTTTAATGAATTCTTAATACAGGCGTGCATGTGTCTCACTGAAACTGCTGCACAGAGAAAGGAATATTCCCCAGATAAAAATCTACAGCCATATTCAGCTCTTACCACAGAATCACAGAATGGTTTGGGTTGGAAGGGACCTTTAAAAGTCATCTAGTCCAACCCCCCTGCAACACGCAGGGCCATCTTCAACTAGATCAGGTTGCTCAGAGCCCCGTCCAACCTGACCTTGAACGTTTCCTGGGATGGGTTGGAAGGCACCTTCAAAGACCATCCAGTCCACACCCCTGACATAGGCAGAGACATTTTTTACTAGATCAAGTTGCCCAAAGTCCCATCCAGCCTGACCTTGAACACTTCCAATGATGGGGTACCCACAATTTCTGTGGGCAACCTTTCTCCAACCATTTTGCCAAACACCCTAAATTTCCAATACCACTACCTGTAACTCTTCTACTGTGTTTCCGTCCCTTATTTCTTCTGAAATACATAAGCCTCAGAATGAATACTGAGAACTTGTAGCTGAGAACTTACCAGACCAAGTGACCAAAGGCTCTTAGTCTCATTCAACACAAGAACATTCGTCAGTTGCTGCACACAACTCTGCAGCAACTTTGTTCCAGAGATAAGGGAGAATGCAGATTTGACAGAGTTACGAGAAGCACAAATTGTGTGCGAGAATGTCTTTCACACTACCAGCACTTTTGAAAGGAGGCAGTGATCAAAGGATGTTGTGTTACTTTTCAGTAAGCAGAAAAATAATGAGTGGTAGAAAGCCAAACAAAAACAGAAAATTAAGATTGCCCTCTAACACTCTGTCACGGTCTGGTTAAAGCCTGTAGCTAAAATCTAATGGTTCTATTTCACCATGAATAAAAAAATTAGATTTGCCTTTCCTTCATTTGTGAAGAGCAGACATCAAATTTGAAGTAATACAGGAAAGGTTTTGGAGGTTATAATGTACCAGAAATAGAATAAAAAAGACCATTAGCATGAGTGGACTCTTCCTCGATCTGCTGCCCATCTTGTCATGGCAAATGAATCTATCCCAAGAGTCCCTCAGCCATTCTCTCACATGGATTCAGATAGACATGGGAAGTCAGCACTGAACATCTGTGTTTTAATTTCCCATGGGTGGTTAGGAATAAGAATGCTGTAGTTATTTAGGTGCAACAGAATTCCAGTCTACACACATGCTATCCAATGGAGTTATTAAAGAAAATAAAAGCTGTACTAAGCATTGACAAGCACAATATTCCATCACATTGTTTTGCCTTCCTTGCATCTCCACTAAAAATTATATCTCAGATATATAGCTTGTGTCTATAGCTAATACAAATGAAAAGTAGAATTGTCTTTTATTAGTTTCAGCCAGAGACAGAAACACAGCTAGTCAATTCAATTTTGGAAAAAAAAGTATGAAAAAACATGTTTTCATCTATTTTAACTACAACTATAAAAAAGGATAACTTTGCTTGTTCAGTGTCCTTCTGCTCACTTAATTCGAAGGACAAGCATCTCATTTATATGCCAACACATTACAAAAAGGATGAAATAAAGGTCCAGTCCTGCAAACTTCTGCTCATTGGAATAATCTCAACTATATAAGCTGAAGTCCAGAGAACATTCTTGTGATAGTATCTTTTACAGCTAGAAAAAAAAGGGTCCTTTTTATACTAGTTTGTTGCTTTTCTTTGCAATATTTTAAAGGCAATAAAATTTCAAATAGTACATTTTAAAAAGACCTTTATGATCTTATATCATAAAAAGGAAACTATTTGAGGAGTGTAGTAATCACAAATTATAACAATTTAAATGTAGTTTAAAGGGTAGTTTTACTTATGAAAACCTCACAACAAGATTTTATTTTTCATCTTTAAGGTTTACTAGTATTACTGAACAGAAGATGAGGGTGTATACTCCTTTCTAATAGTTCTTTGTCAGAAATAATGACACATGAACTTTATATCCTGCATATAATACTCAATACAAAATTAAAAATCACAGCTCCAGTTCACTTTGTTAAATTTTGGGGGGGTTGTGCTCAATTTTTTGGTGGAATTCATTTTTAAAACATTCTACACATTTTAATTAATATATGTCTTAATTATTTTAACTTTAAACATTGTACAATTCTTGAGCTAAGTCAATCATAAAATGAATAGTGCTATGCTTAGAATTTAGCAAGTAGATTGAAAGCAAACAGGAATTAAGCCAGATACACAAAGTCAATCAAATTGTAAGGAAGAGACGGTGGCTTGAGGAATCTGCTACCTCACATTTCTATTCATTATTCCAACACATGATCTTTGGGAAAACTTTCCAACTCTAAATCTGTTAAATTGTATGGTTTTTGAACAAAGTAAGTAATGTAAGAAACAGAAATGGACTTTGAATTTGCATAACTATATTATTCAGTAAAATACATTGTAGAATTAGGCAAGCAAAAAGATATTTTAAATCTGAAAATTATTATTAAAAGGCCAGAAAATGTTGGTTTTAACCTTAATACGCTAAGGAAGATATGGAAACAGCTTCAACAGGTACTACTCAAGAGAAGTAGGAAATAAGCTGACAATTTTTTAAATACCATAAGACATAAATTACCAATAAATAAAAAATTAAGGGTTTATAGTGACAGCAGATTTTTCCACATTATTGCTATTAACAAAGTAATGAAATTCTAGAAAATCTGAATTATTTTATTTTTGTTTGGATTGTCTTCTGTCATGAGTTCTGATAATGTTCTGAATATAACGTGATATTCAGACAGCAAGATATTTATGATTTACTATTAAGTATCCAGAAACATTATTTCTCTGACATAGGAATTTAAGTCATGGACCAAGAAATGTATTTCATGTTATACACCTTAGAGTTTATGTATGTTATCCGGCTAACTAAAAATGATGTTCAAAATAAGTATTTGAAAGAAAACCAAAAGCTTAGAATTCCACGTACTCAAAATGTGGAAAAGACAAAAATTCAAAAGTTTTGCATGTTAGTATTTACATTTCCTGCCCTTTCCTTTCCCTTTACTTCCCCACTCAGAAACCATTCCCCGAAGGAATCACCAGGAAAAAAGCCTGAGCCCTATAATCCCAGGTGGACCATGCTGAGGTTCTTGAGACTCTCGTGTGTGTATAATGTGGTCACTGCTAGGAGCTGCAGGAGAACTGAGGAAGCTGCAGGGAGAAAATGTTTAATAGCCAATATGAAAACAATGATCTGGCAGATGGAGTGTCAAAATTGGCCATTAATTTCACTGGGATGGCAAAAAGCATAAACCTGGTACAAAAATTACAGTGTCAAATTTCACATCCCTGGGAAACGACAGTTAAAAAAAAGTGTGTCTCTTGACGGGTTTTGGTTAAACTTGGAAATCAATGGGTTTTTTTTCCCTATCCACATTTCCTAGAATGGAATAAACAAGTTTCTTGAAATCTATACAGATGAAACAAAAGAAATGCAAGACAGACATTCAGCAAAGGAACTTCAGCCCTGTTGATTCAAATATACCATAGTTTTAAACATTTGGGGTTTCCTATACGGAATATCCCACAGCTTCAGTAGCAATTCAGAATGAAAAATAGATACCAAGTAATCCAAAATCTATTTCCTTTCATAAACGAGTCACTCTTAATTTAAACAAATATCCACTTGTGTCAGTGTTATTAAAAAAAATTTTGATGAATGACCTTCTTTGTCATGACACCAATTATTCTTACCTCTCCAAAAATCTCACCAATTTAGTCTCTTCTCCTTTAGGTCTCGTTTACATGGCGCTGACCTTTATTTTGCCCTTCTTTGAATGTTTGCTAAGTATTATGTATACTTTCAAAATATTTAATAGTCTTTCAAAATGAAACATAATATACACAGCAAAGCTGTACTACTTGCTGAGAAAGCGTTCAATTCTGAATATAATTTTTTAACTCTTGCTACAGAACAACAGCTGCTTTCTGGATAAAAATGAAGACTCAGAAAATATTTTGGAGGTATAATTCAGTCCACAATGCACTGAACTATCCAAGACTCTTAAGTGTCAGGTGTAATTGAACTTATTCTTTTCACTATGCCTTATATTTTACCTGCCTGCCACCATTTTCCTATCATTGCTCTGCTCCATTGTTTAGCGCTGCTGAAATTTTTTTGGATGTTCATTCCTTTTTCCTGGCTTTAATCAAACTAAATTGTCATTTTCAATTTGTTCCAATGTACTGCACACTCTACCCAAACATTTAATAGCTGCATCAAACAATACTAGCTGTCATGCAGGTTTTTAAGTGTCACCCTGCTAGCAACCTTCTTCCATGTATAAAATTTGGTATACAATAAAGCTGCTGCAGAGGTGTGTGTGGCTACTAGGCAGAAGCTTTTAGTCGTAGCAAGCTATTATAAACTGGACAGACTTCATGGACAGTCTGAACTAAACTGAAGCTCTTCCCAGTCCCTGAGTAGGGAGGCCTTCTCTCTCTCCTCCAAGTTCTGTATTCTAATACGTGTCTTCTGTCTCTGTTAACTTGACTTCTAACTCTGCAACTCCTCATTTTTCTTAATAAAGAAACTTTAAAAATATCTATGTAAACTATACTTACCAATTCCTTTCTATTCAGCATTTATGAATTCTTCTGATTCTACTAATGTATTTTAATTTTTTTTTTTTTAAACACATCCTCCACAACATCTCATGTCTAGATAACATGTTCTACAATTCTATTGTAATGAATTTGATAGAAAATCAGTATTTTAAAACAATGTGTATAACAGAGTGTACTGGTATATTATCAGTACTACTAATATGAAGTGACAGGGAGATAATGATAATTATCCAAATCATTTTCTCCTCCAAATTACTTGAGAAATATTTTAGAAACAATAAGCACTTAAGACAAAATCTGAATGCCTCTAAGTGACAAAATGTGGTTGCCATTTTATAAAGTTATTAATTAAATTATTAAAGTTCATTAAATTATTAAAGTTATTACACTGTATTTACTATTTTGTAAAATATAAGAATCAAGTTCCTTAGGAAAATGTGACAGCAATGCTCTGAAATAATTGCATACAAAAAAACCCACAGAAAACAAAAGAAAAAAAATACTCTGGGTTCCTAAATCTCTAGGGGTGCAAATACTATAATAAATTATTCTTTGCCCCCCCCCAAAAAAAAGATAAAGGAACGTTCCATAAAGCCCCTTATGACCAGTAATTTGAATCCATAGGTCCTGAGAAATGTGACTTACATTTAGCAGACTAAAGGAAATACTTATAAATAAAAAGAGAATGGCAGACGTCTTGTCTCTGGGATGATTCACAATAAGGAACATTTCCTCCCTTGTCAGCAATCTGTCATTTAGAGCGAAAGCTGGCTGGGTCTGTGTTATTACTCAACAAACCTCATTTGACTTTCCCAGCATAATGTCTCACACTCAGCGCTCCTTAATCAGGTCCACCCAAATCTTGGTTTTATACGCTCAGGCCATGGATAATTAAGGTGTTCAATGTTATTAATCTGAACATAAGAAATATCAGGGGATGAAAACATTAAATGCCTCCAAATCTTCCACGATTATATCCCTTGAACATAAAGGAGGCAGCATCTTCACAAAACCTCATCCATGACTAAAATTTTGCATATTTAAAGAACAGGAGAAAAGGTAATTGAAATGTTAAAAGCTGCCAGGACACACTTAAGCACTCAAGTTAAGTAGCCTTCTTTTCAGTAGGTCTTAATATCAGCTCATCTTATCCACCCGAGAAGGCTTACTGTGTTTGACATGTTTAAGTAATCAAATGAAAAGTAATATATGTGCCTACATATATTGGAATTGTATGTTTTTTTAACCAAGTAGATCAAATTTCTAAATATTAAAAATAGCTGAAATACATTTATGCACTTCAGAATTGATAACAGACATATCCCTAAATGTTTAGAATTAGTGGCCTACAAACAGGCATATAATTTCTGATTTATATGTCAGATTTTTGCTTTTGTTTAGAGCACAGCTGCTACAGACAAAGAAAGATAATACAGCTGACCTTCTATAAATTAAATCCACAACTCGATGGCCAAGAAAAAAAAAAAAAGAGATCACGTATATTTGTTTATGCACAAACCCATGTATCTCACACACATACCCCATCCATCTTTCACGTTGAAGAGAATAGCTTCAAGCAGTTAGTTATCAACAATGCCTTGGGAGATTTTGTAACATGGTTAACAGAAGGGCACAAAGCTTTAATTTTTAAGAAAAAAGGATAACAGAAAATCATTAGCAGCTGAAGTGACAGAAGCCTTTGGGGAATGATCCATCTCATAGCTCTTGAAAAGAGAAATCTGAGTGCTAGAAACTCGAACACCAGTTCATTTTCACTACCTGGAAGTTGTCTTTATCTGCCAGAGGACAACTTTCTGTAAAATTCAGTTCCTTGGCTATTTGTGTACAAATCAGCCAGCAAGCACCGCGTTACTGACAGATTTATTTGGAGTGTGCATTTGATGACACTCAGTTCTAAGTTATGGTTAATTGGGTTTTACTGAGCTGCAGGAGAAAACCACTTTGAATGTCACGTTAGGTGATGTTTCTTGATAAGAATCACTTAATAGACGCCAAATATGTATTCCAATGAGCAAAATTAAAAATACACTTGTGGCAATTAAAACATTTGTAGAATGATGCTTCATAATTATATATCTAGCAGATTTGTTACAATATTTCATGCTTTTTGTACTAACATGAAAACCAGTAACAGCACAGTTGTTAGTAATCATGAATAGCTAGAAAAATTCCACAAATTACTTATAATTTTAAAGTCTGTATAGAACTATGAGTTACAATATCTGTCTGGTATGGGTATTATTCATTTAATAAACCATTTTGAAAGGGGATTCTGGCTGCCGGAATCACGGATGTGTAATGTGTACAGTAAATTCCCTGTCTCCTGGAATAAGACACAGTAGAAAACTATGCAAAAAAAGTGCTCTATCTACCAGTAGATGAAGAATTACCAAAAAAAAGGGAAAAAGAAGGGGGGGGGCGGGGGGGATCAGAGCGTGAAAATATCTGTATTTAAAAAATAACGGCAAACAACCCAATTTTTAACAAACTAAATAAAGACCCTACTGGAAACACACAAGAAGATGAACTAGAAAAAGACCTGTGAGAGTGATTATGCAAGAAGTTACATATGTAAGAAACCTCTTTCTCAGATGGCTTTCCATATTAAAACTATTTCATCATTGAAAAATATTACACCTAAATGTATAATCATATTCTACAATACAATGTTCCTGCTAAAATTAAGAATATTAAAAATAATAAGAAATGCCTAATATGTATGGGCCCTACTGCAGGTTTGTAGCATTAATTATATAAAGCAAGTAGCCTCAGAAAATAAGTTTTGAATTCACAGTTAATATAAGTAAGTAACGAACAGGCACGACTATGCCATGACTACGACAGTGATCCTTAACATGAAATTCTACTAAACACTTTCTCACATATGGCTATAAACGCAAATTAGACTTCTTAAATTCCAGATCAACTGTTTCATTTTATCACACTCATTTTTGCTATGTGTTAGCAAACGGGAGTACATGTTAGTTTTAATTCTCTGGTTAATAAATGTATTTATTTCAGTGTATACATCTTCCACTAAATAATCTGAAGCTTGAACAAGACAAGTAGCTTGCATGAGATAATCACCACACAGGAAACCTTTGGCTTAGTATGAGCAATAAAACTTGATTTTCTAAAACCAGAGTAAGTTGAATATATGCAAATTTGTACATTAATTTAACTTTCAGGAAGCATTTGGAACATCCATTGCAAGTAAGGATAATTAGCTAAATTCTGAAGAATTTTATCCCTACACTCCATCATGTAACGATGACAACCAATTCCAACCAATTCTACATGGGCAACTCAAAGATTATGAACTCTATCGGTATGAACATCATCAATAGCAGAGAGAAGTACAATGTTTGTGCTTGTAACAAAATTTGTCCTATTTTGACAGTATATAATTAAGCCAAATTTACTAATCCTTCAACCTATGAACCCTGTTTTTCCATACAATCAATTGGAGTTTCATCTTTGACAGAACTGTAATATTTAAATTCTTTGTTAAATACTGTAGGTACAGTGATGAAAAAAAACTGAGGTACTATGTGTCTTAATACTTAAAAGAGCTTGTAATAGGATAATGGAAGCATTGCAGTTGCTGACTTTATGAGATAGAGAGACAAGACTTGTTTTCTCTATCTGATTTTTCCACTCCCTAAAGCTTAAAATGAAGAGAACAACATTCTTATGAGCTGGTTTCAGTAGATTTACTAAATGTGCCCATAAAACCATTATAATTTACTAAATGTTAGAAGCCATCAGATTTTTGCTGCAAAAACTCATATTTTGCTATTTTACATCCCTTTGATATAAAAAGTCAGTGCTAGAATTATCTATGACAATTAATAAAAGCAATTTCTAATTTGTATTTGATATTTATCCTATTGGATAATGAGCAATAAGGTTTAAGTCTTACTATGCATATTTATTTTGGAGAAAAATGTTCAAAGCAGTTACCACTGAAAGATTCTTGTAAATAAACTTAGTTTTCCTTTTAAGGATTCATTAAAATGGATTCTTTCTGAATGGGAGTGAAAAAAAAATCACAAACTCAGTTTTAAAACACAGAGCTATTCATGACAGTTCTGTAATTTGATTCATGCAAATCTGTCAGGGATAAAAATCAACCACAATTTAATTTCAAACCTTTCCCAACCAGCTGCTGAACAATTTATGCACTACTTTTCTATTTTTACTGCAAGATAATGACAATGATGAATGCTTTTCCTTGGAAATAAATATTCATTAAGCAGGCTCAGATCAAAACTGTACCCTTCCAAAAGCCCACGAATGTGCAAGATCCATTTGCCTCTTCTAAGAGATTTATTTGGGAGGAAGATGGAACTGTGCCCACAAATGCATCTCGTAACAATTTAATAGTTCAGTTAAATTAAACCTATGGCAGTACTTACTTGTAACCTCAGTAATCAATATTATTAAAGTTGGTGTCAACTCCAATAATACCAAATATATGTGGGTGAACAACAGATTAGTTATGGATATAAATCAGATCAAGATAGCCCAAATGTAAAGCATTAAGAAGCACTAAAAGGAAGTCAACTGCCAGTAAACTGCTTGAGATAGGTCACTGTTTTTCCATCCACTCTGGTAATGAACATAAGTTCATAGACAAGGACCAAGTGGTAGCTCATTAGCCGTGATTTACACGGTCTATGACTTTTTTGTGCAGAAGAGTCATTCTATCAAAAGGAATTGTTTAAAATGAAGAATGACAATAACATTGGCGTGTTGTGTGCTTCAATACTCAGAACCACTTTCATCTACTGGTACTAAATCAGAAGTGGTAAACGGCCTACCATTATTTCACACAGTCCTATTATCAGTTACATGCTTCCTTTGCTCCAATACTTCACTGTTATGCTTCACTACACGTACTATACTGCCTTGCTAGGAAACTGAAAACACCCTAGTTTTCAAGAGCTAATAAGAATATCTATATATGTGTGTGTGTGTGTATACAGATGCCTAAAATGTATAAGATCTATGCATGTATAAGAATTATAAATAGATGTGATTTTACAGAAGCTAATAACAGCATTTGGATGTGGTTTTGTTACATTTCCTCTGTTACGGAAACAGATAAATGGGCTCCTACAGAGGACAATTCAGAGCACCCAGCCAGAGCCCCTGCCCTGATTCTCCCTCTGAGCTTCTTTCTTATAGCTGACTGTAGGCAAATTCCAGCCTCTTTAGGCTAACGTTTCCTTTTGTTAAAAACTTTCCTTCCCCAAAATAATCACAGAAAAATAGAAGTGTGGTCTTCTCTTCATGCTGGATGACAATTTGAAATTGCTGTAATTATATACAGCGCTTAAGCATGATTTTTTACAAGGCTTTCCTCACGCAAACATTATTCTGCAAAAGGTGATAACTCATTCATCTACTTAGGCTTACAACTTGAATCTTATTCTCTTCTTACGTCAATTCTGTGTTGGAAAAATTCCACCACTTTCAAAGGATTTCACTGTTGCAAGCAATGAAGAAACCAGACAGTAATATTTAAAGTCATATCAACAATACTGAATTAGCTTTTTCTTAACTACATTATCTACCTACTGGACAATATTTTCTCTTTAGCTAATTAAACTGTAACGATTGCGCAGAGTACAGCCCCAATCAGACTTCAAAAATTTTTTGGTCTAGCATGGAATGGAACAGCTAAATTTTACTTGGTTTTGTTGCTGTTTAATAAAAAATATTTTAAAATCAAACACTAAAATAAAGCTGCCAAGATTGGGTGTGGATAGGGTTAGTTACTAATTACTTCAAATTACAAACACAAACCCAAAACTTTAACCACAAATTCACAACTTTAAATATATAACTGCCCCTCTCCATCCTTTCTCTCCCATTCAAGGATGGACTTTGCAGATACCCTAATGCTCTTGTCTTCCAAATACAGGTGAAACAGATAAAAACAAATGAACCCTACAGTGTTTCTAAATTTTGCACCAATGTGCCTTCATATATAAACATCCACATATGCATACATGACAGAGAGGGGCTGCGCGCTTATAAAACAGATGTCTCTCAGAATAAGCGCAGGCTGCCAATATAAAGAAGCCCCAAAATATCGGAATCCAATCGTTGCAAGAAAAGCTTTCCATCTTACCTTGAGACACTCTTCTTGTTTGAAGAGGTCCTCACAATCCTTAGCCTGCAGAACCGGTGAGTTAAGGCGCTCTTCTACTTCGGACAAGGCTTGCAGAAGGTGAAGGATCTCTGCCAGGTATGTAGAAGGCACATGAGTGGTTTCCACAGTCATAGTTTCAGTCACCACAAAAGTTGTATCTTCAGGAACTGTTTGCTAGTATAGATATACAACAGAATGCTTCCTTTAGTTTCTTAACACTACGCAAACCTATAACTTAATGCAATTTCCAGTTCACAACCTAGAAACAATTAAAAATAACTTCTAAGGACAAATGCAGGAAATATTTGAGGGTTGATATAGATCACTCACGCTCCACTAGTCTGAAATGGCAGGTACTAAAATTAATCCATGCAAAAGTGCACAAACTTTTCTTCTCCTACTCTCCAAAGAAATGAAGATAGGAAACGCAAGAGTACTCTGAGATTACAGTGTTACTGAGATTTTAGCGCTAGCCCTTTCATTTTAAATCATCACACCTCTTTAAGAATCTATCCTTCGTTATAGAAATTCCAGGCATGCCAGGCCTAAAATACTAAATCATTTCAAGGTGTCAAGTAAAATAATGACTTGTGTAAAGGGGACAATTTCTTAAATAACATGCAACACAAAACAAATAGGTCAACTCAGTGCTTTCAACACTATACTAAAACTTTTCTCTTTAAACTAGAAAGTACAATCTGGAATTTCATGATTTGAAAGGACTTTAATGCATTCATATTTCTAAAAGAAATCCCAGCAACACACCTCTTCAGGAAATTAAGATTTTTTTTTTTTTTTTTTTTTAATCTGGACAAATATGAAATAGACACCCTATTCTGAAAGCACATGCATACACCAATGTAAAGAAATCCCAGAATGTTTTGGTTCCAAGAAAATAGATAGTTGATCTATGGCATTTGGAAAGATACTAACATATAAGGTGACAAAATAGTGACTGTTTATATAAATTCTCTGCTTTTCTGATTTGATATGTTTATGGATCATAGATAAAAAGTAATACCAAAATTGTGCTTTGGAGCAGGGAGAACTGTGATTGCTTCTTTTAACTAAACTCCAAACACATGATCACATGCATCTCCATTAGAAAAGGCAAAATTTAAAAGATATAAAGTATTTGTGATTTTGTAAGCATAAGTTATTATTTATTTGTTTTGTTACATCACATAGGATTCCTAGTGTGGGAGCAAGATCCATTGTGCTTGATGTCTGTCTGCTCAAAAATAGAAACTTTACATATTGAGGACCTCAAAGAACTTTTACAAGCAATTGCTGGTAAACTTTCTTTCAAAAATGGTATTATTTAGATGCTTCAGTCCTAATACAGATAATCACGGATTTTGGAGCCATATATGTGAAAGACAATGGATCAATGGTCCTGAAGAAAACAATATCATTAGTTAACTACACAGCATGTAAAAGAAAACAAATATAAACACTCTCCTGCACATACTACCTCAGCAAGGTGTCTGATTTTAGTTTATGTATTTGCCCTGTCCATCCTTTCGTGACATGTTTCTCCCTTCAGTTACCAGGCCGAATCATCTGGTTCTTCAATTTTCTTTAGAATCTTAAAATATGCATATACACACTCTAGAAGATGTATGCATATCACATCTAAAGCCCATGAAGTTATCTGTAGACTTGTGTTATTCTGCTGCACTTCTTATGCAAATTTAATTGCTTACCTTACACTTTTCTTACTAAATGACTTTCTCAGTACATCTGCTAACACTGAAACCTCTCTAATTACCATATCACTGCCATCATTTTTATTATTTAAAATAAATTGCTTAAAAAAGATTGTGTTTGCCCCCCATATGTTTCATGAATCACATGATCTGCAAAAATAAGACTTTACCCCAGTAAACCTAAAGAAAAAGCTGTCCCAGTTGATTAAAAAAAGGGAGATTCTCAACAGGCCACTGAGGCATGCAGCAATATATATTTTCAATCCTCAAGACCACACTGTGACACTTCTACTTGTAGCAAAGAAGTTTAGACCCACATGAGGAACATTTTAACTATAGTTGTATTTTTCTTTTTGACTGAGAAGACAGAATATTTATGTGCGCAGTAATGAAAAGAACATGCTAGGTGTGCAAGGTTATTCACTCAAAATGAGGTCACATGAATATGTAAAGTGACACACAAAATATAATTAGTTTCTATAGTTGTATTAGTTTAACCTATTTTTTTTTTCCAACCCAAATTTAGGCTAATAACTATGTACATGTGTATACATACATGTATATGTGTGTACATAAAATAAAATCTGTGCCTTCTTGCTCTAAATAATTCCTGAAACCAGAAAAAAGTCGGGCGGAAATCTGATGTGTGAGCACTTCATGGATATCATGCTTAATTATTTATAGTATTGCCAAAATTGGGTATCTTTCAATCACTGCCACAAAGAACTCATAAAAGGACTCTTCAAGGCAAAATTAATTAAAATCTGAAGACAGGACTGAACCTTATATGACATATATGGTTTAGTAATCCCTCAAAATACGTGTAATATTTAGCTCCCATCAATGTTAATGACATGTATACAACCATATATTCATACTGCCCTTTACAGAAAAGTTTACATTCATATTTCTCACAGCTGGATGATTACACATAAAGTTCTACAGGAAACAAGACTCAGGAGTTTTCTAGTTCAAGCAAACCATTAATGTTTATAGTGTTAGTTAAACTGTAAAGTACTACAACCAGATACATAAATAAATGGATTGATATTTGAAAGTAGAGACCTACCAGAACCTGCCCTCATATTTGGCAACATTATTTAATACCTTATTCTAAAAAAAAAGTATCAATCCAAATTAATGAGTTTCTGAAATACTATTTAAATAAAAGAGTCGGAAATTTGATACAACTTTAGAAATCAGGGATTAAATTTCTTTGACTTTAGCGGGTTTTTCAATAAGTCACAGGAGTTTCTTTCCTTCTACCCTTCCCTCATTGACAGTAGCATAACAGAAGCCAAGGCAGAAGTTGGCATCTTGCACTAAGGAATGGAGGGTAGGCATATCCAGAACTGACAATTTTAATCAGCAAAGAAAGGGAAAAAATTCTGGCTTGTCCCTATGTTTGCTGGAATCGCCTTACTGTAGAAGATACAGCAGGCAGAATCCTTCCCTATATTCTGGACAAGCAACTTTACTAGAAATGCATAGCTGAAACTGAATCATATACTAACACTGTAATGAGAAAAAAACTTAAAAAAAAAAATAGGAAATTGTAGCAGCTGGTAACCACTACCATTAAAAATAATATTCATTCAGTAAACATGTATGTCATTACTAATGCCAAAATGGTTCATAAGAAGCAAGGTAGGTGAACATTTTTGTAAGGATTAAAAATAAATAAGAAAATGGAAATTAAAGTTTTAGATAATCATTTAAGAATAGTTTTGAGTAAGTTGAATCTGACACAGTGGCAGAATACATTAGATAGTTACTTGAAAATACTCAAAACCAAATAATATTTTAAAATAATACATAATTAAAATAAACTGTTAAGAATGATGAGGAAATGCTGGTGTAAGTGGCCATTTCCTATATGGTTATTTCTGCAAAATACATTTTTATTGATATTAATTTATTTTGTATTTTTACTTGATTGTCAGCAATATAGTGATGTGCAAATTATTTCTAGTCTCTGAAAGAAACCCCTTCTTTTGGGTAAGGCTTAACATTTCATGCATTGCTTTTCACCAAACATTATCATGTCTAGAATAGTAAATTGGATTTTCTTCCCTATCATTACATATTTTTAATTAAGGCACAGGATCTTTCCATAAACATGACTCTACCTACACGTGAAAAACTGATTTTATTGATAGCTACCACATCCTACCAGGTGCAACACAAAGACAAGAAATATATCCATGAACTGGCCCTTACAGAGAAGGCCAATAAGCAAAAAACCAACCCACCAACCCACTCCAACTAAACAAACAAACAAAAAAACCAACAAAAAAAGAACTACAGGAATAACACAGGTTTTGCCCACAAAATCAAACATCCCTCCCAAGAAGTATCTGTGATGATTATTGCCTACATCTAGAACAGATTACCTGGTGGCCTCAGAGCTAACTAGCCCTGGAGAATGCTGTTAATTGCCTTTTAGCACTGGACAACTCGGTGTTAAAGCACATTTCACCCATCTCAGCATATCCATTTCCTCTCCTCTTTCTGCAGAGGGAGCAACCCCAACATCACTTTTGCTGTTCAACAGTTTACACCCAGAAAGCCTCCAACCTTTTTGCGTTAGGCCTTGACAACTGTTCCATTTTTGGTCCCTTCCCGCTCTAGGCCTCCAAACTCATAGCGACCTTATTCCGCTGTGCTTTTGAGTTAATAACTTCACACAAAGAGAATAATTGGGAGGAGTAAAGTGGCAAACCACACCTATCAGCGCTACTGTACCATGACACTGCTCCTAGCAGCATCCTGCTGAGAAGCTCAGGAAACAGAAACAACCACATGTCTCCTCCTGAAGTGAACTAACGCTTGAGAAAGTATTCTTTACAAGCAGCTGTAAGATATATGAGAGTGTAAAAAGTCAGTCACATCTGAGGAATAAACATAGGTGTGCTAGACATACAAAAAAAAGCAGCAGATAGCAGCCGCCTCCTGGACAAAGTCATGCCTCCAAGAGTCCAAGAAATTTTGGAACAGTTTATTGCTTTCTAGAGCAAACTGTAAACTACGTGATATTTGCTAGCCCATGGTTAGCATCAATACAGCAAATAAAGAATTAAAAATGCAAAAGTATGATCAAATGCTGTCAGAGATCAATAAAACCACTTTCAAATACATATTTATATATAAAGAAGCTTTTATTCACCCCTTCCTATGTCAGCTATGAGTGGTGATATCAGGTAATAGAAAAATAAGTGTTGTCTCTTCAGCATTGCTAGCACATCTTGCCTGTAAGTACATATATATGTAGAAAGTAGATCAAAATTATACCAATAACATGGAATTTTCCTTACGAGATTGGATGGCCTTAGTCAATCACAAAGTTATCTTTCAGTACAAAAAGAAGCATCTCTTTCAAGTATAGAGAGACCTAAATCCTCACTACAGGATTAAAAATTTATAAAATGCTTGCATAATTCCATGAAGGCAAGGCCTTAAAAGGCACCTGGCAGCATAAAAACCTATTTAAAATAATAAACTTTCTTAAAAAAACATATTTTCAAGCAAGAATGTAAATATTTTCTCATGTATGTGATTTTTCCACTCATGTATGATTGCTGTCCACAGAAGCCTGCACATTGCAATACTTAAAACATGTAGTTTAATGCTTGTATCTGACTTCATCAGTTACTTATATAAAAACTGAAACTTTAAAAATACACACGATTATTTTCAGCACTGGTCTTGCACAGAGTGTGCTTTATGGCTTCACAATTCTTCCCTGCTAAGGCATACCTTACTGGTTGAGAAATGCTGCATTAACGGGTTTTATTCTATGATAAAATGAATCTATTTTATCTATACATAAAATGAAATAAAGCCAGTTCAAATGAAACTATTCTTAATAATAGCATTAATTAGAAAACATTGCAGTCAATTTTACGTGCTAGGAATAGCAATAGAAAATTGCAGGCTTTGATTTTGAAAACCATCAATCAACAGGCATTAACCAGTGTGAACTTGCTTCCGCTGCCTTATTTTTGACCTTCATAACTTGATTGAAATGCAAAGGTTTTCTCCATAAGAAAAAGTCTGTTCCCTGTACTTTTAGGCTTAAATTTTGGGACATCTCCCAGAAACTCAGATAGTCATGCTACACTCTGATGAGCTGTGTATGGTGGATTGGATAGATACCTGTGGTTGCTTGGCTCAAAGACTTGGATGACTACTTATTCCACCCCCAATTTTTCTTTTTTTTTTTTCTTTGAGAGCGTTACTTTCACATTTAGACGAGGAAAAAAAAGAAAGATACAGACAAATGCTATAACAATTTTAAACATTAAACCCAGAGTAATTCATCATTATTTTGGTTGTATTCATAAATGTAACTCTGGTTTCTTTTTTTTTTTTTTTTCTTTTTTTTTTTTGCCCCAGGAGATAAGTATATAGTTTAAAAACTATGACAAAGCATTTTGGTGCTGCAGCCAATCCTCTGTGTTCTGCACACCCTCATGCCTTTAGAGCCCTCCAAGATGTCAGGTACACTCTGTCAAGCCGTAAAATGAACATCTTCGGCAATCCCTTTTTCAGTTGCTTAACAGTGCTTTTGTTTTATTCTGGCTTAGATAATTACCTCCAGATATGGACTCTCCTCAGGCTGAGGCACTGCTGCATATTGAACTTAGCTGGAGCTTATTTGAAAACTTACTCATTGCTCCTTACTAAGGACCTGCTAGCATTCAAGCAAATAAGAGACTAACGCAACTAGCACAAATTGGAAATTCTAGCAGTTCTGCTATAAACTTTTAACACTGACAACTTTCATCGGTATCTATTTGTTAAGCAAAGAGAAAAAAAATCATTTCAACTGTGATGAGACTGGGACACAAGACTCTCATACGCTATACTGTGTGTGATATAAGCCAGCTCTTTCAGAAAATAAAAATAAAAAATAAAGCGCTGTGTATCTTATGCTACAGCTGCAATGTTACCATGTCCTGACGAAAAACAAAATCTAGTAGCATTATGGCATAATTGACTAATTGGAACTACTGGGATTTAGAAAGTGTCTCTTGTTTTAAATAAATTATGCATATATGTTAATTACTTCTGATAAAGATGGCATATCTCAGTCTTAATAATTGCAGTAGTTCAAAATTGACAAGTAAAAGGAAATCTGTATGTCTCTGTCATGTGACTTTAAACAGGTATTTGTAACGTTATAAAAGGAATTATGAAAAAAATTAGACTATAACTCATAACCATTTAACAAACACTGCTCGGGCCATGTACAGTCCCTAGCATTTGGGGGGGCAGAATAAACCTTCAACTACCAGTGAGTCAAAAGATATAGCCATTCTCAGTATCAGAAATCAGTAAATAAGCAAATACTTAGGTACTCGTGTTACATTTTGGAATGAAAGACATCAGAACATATTGCAAAATCTACATCCTAGACTAGTTTTCAACAGATATTTTAAAATGTTATTTAGAATTTTAGAAGGGTTTACCTGCAAAATACTTTTGTAATTGATTTATATGTGTTAACCTTCCAGTAGACAAAACGTATTTGAAAGTTTTTATATGTTAACTATAGAATACATAAATCCATAGAATTGTTAACCATTTCTTGTATTTGTCTTGTAATATTTTTCACAGATGAAAAAATACATACAGACATTATAAAGGATACTTAAGGAAGGATCTGGTTGACACTTTACAAGATTAAACTCTTCTACACAGTCCTATATCCTTGTAATCACGATGTCCAATTGTGACAGTCTCTATTGAGTCTGTTAAACCAGCATTACGTACTCAAATTTGCCTGCACTGCAGGAAATACCCAAAAGAATGGAAGGAATTTCAAATGATTTTTTACTCAAAATAGAATTTCAAAATTGTGTTTCTCAGACAGTGGTAAGCTATAGAGAAGAAACAGTGGCAGAACAAGCTTCTACACGATCTGCTGGAAGGCAGCCTTCCCAGGAACAGACTTTGGTCAATGCCAACTTATTTAACAGCTGATCTATTAAGACTACAGAAGTGCCATAATCTTAGACAGCATTTATGCATAAAGCTTTAGGGCTGTCTTGAATAAAAATAGGTGTAATTCTACTGACTGATCACCAAGGAACCAATTAATGTTAAATAAAGCACAGATATGTTAGAATACAGTCTACTGATATCTAAATTGACTAACTCATTTTGAAATTGACTGTTGATTTGTGATGCTAACTTTCCAGATATTTATGCAAATTACGTTAGCTGTTTTTTGAGATAATTTAGAAAATACTCAAAAAACACCACTAAAGTACCACGTTAGTGTTGAATGCTAACAGCTTCAAAGAGCAAGGTCCTAAACCTTAAACATTGACACCTTTCAGAAATGTTAAAAGGCATTACCTAATTATTTTCCATCTTTTATTTCTTAAAAAAACCTTAATTTAAATTTATAGAGATGCAATCATACAGAATAATAATAGGGTTTGTCACTTAGGCTGATTTTGTTAACCCAAGACATTGATTTTTTTTTTTTTTTAAATACTATAAATGAAATTGCTGTCAATCCAGCAGTTTTGAAAACTAATTAAATATATATACATAGATATTGAGCACTCGCACTGTACATTGTCCTGGTTTTGGCTGGGATACAGTTTACTTCCTTCTGCACCTTTAGGAGTATACTCGGATGCATAAAAAAAAAACCCAAACAAACAAACAAACAAAAAAAACCCACCAGAGAAAAAAACCCATGAGTGATGCTGACATCCTGAATTGTAGACAGATGAACATCATGTCTTCAAAAGATACTGTCACTTAGGGCCAGATCACTCTGCAGCAGGTCTTTTCCCTTATTATTTAATTCAATATTATAGCCAAGTAATTTTAACACCAAATTTCTCACCATGTAATTTATTATGTTAATAAATTATGATATACTCTATCAGAGAAAATAAGATGGTAATTAGCTGCCTTGTTTCCCAGATAGCTAGGAAATTATAAGGAAGAAAATACTATACTAGTATACTGCTCAGTTTTGTCCAAAGAAAATTGAAATGAGAGACAACTGGGTGCTACGTCGCCCATGATTCTTTAAACAAAGGCTGTTGGTCCTGTTTCCATCTCAACCACACAGAGAACAGTAAGAAAAGCCTGTGGCATGGTTAAGACTACATTCTTATAACCACTTCATATGATTTAAAGACAGCATCCTAAACCAGCCTTAGTCCAAGCTGCAGCAAGTTTTCATTCCTACGTGATGAGGTAAAGATGTCGAGTTTCACTTTTAAACTAGAGAATGGAATTTAGATCACTGAAGTTTGTAACAGATAATGAAAAATGGCAGAGAAAAACCTTTTCTGTAAAGTTCTGTCATCTACAAGACAGGATTTTTTAACTTCTCTCTATTAAAATACTATAGATTTGCAGTGATAGTGAATACTGTACAGAATTAATAAGTAAATATCCAAGACGACAAATATGCTTTAGAAGACCTCAAAATACTGTAGTAAACTTGTCCACTTTTATAAAAGCAGGCTATACATGGTCTTCACTTAAATTACCAGAACACTGTATGCATTCATTTTAGACACAGAGAAGGTAAAGTGCATTTAAAATGCATCTACAAAACTAGCTCTTCTTCAGCTATATCAGAGACACTATCTATCTTCAGTGTACTTCCCATACCTTTCTTATCTTAAATTAGACAGAAAACTAAAGTATTTGAAATAGAATTATATTATTAGAAATAAATTTTCTAATAGCAATTTCCAGGTTGACAGATGCTAGAAAATAGGTGTAAACCTTCAGCCGTGATTCTCTTCCCAAATATTCTCATTCATCCTCACCCCTTTTGCAGACCACAGTCAGAAAAGCCCAGTCTTGGGCTGTGCTGTGTAAAGCTATTTGTTTAAAAAGCTGCCACTGTAAATGTCAGAAGAGTTAAATGGCATCACAAGATCACTTCTGTCCTGTCCTTAAGAGACCCAAAGCGCATAGGTGAAACAGATACTAATCCATCACTGTATAGTTCTTTTCTTTTGTCCAGTAGGTATTTTCTTATTTTGCTTTTTTATTGCCTTTTCTCTCTTTTATTCCTCCTCTCTTCCAGTCATTGTAGGAATAATGAATTAGTCTGCCCCTTCTTCTGCCCCTTCATTACTTGTTTATTTACCCCAAGAAATATTTAAGCAAGGATAAGAGAAGAAAACTACTTCATTCCAATGCTGCTCCTTATGAAAACTGGAAAACAACAATCGAAAACAATGGTAGCACATTACCACTGAAGTATCCATGTTATATAGATGCAGACAGGTAATTAGGACACCAAGTCCTGTGTTTATCTAACTGTGACATATTTATTTCAATTAATGTTTGATTTATATTTGAGAAAATACCTTTATATATAAACATACTTGTAACAGTTAAAAAATGTTTAAACGTCATTAAATGAACTAAATAGAGCTCCATAGGGAAATATTAACTGAAAACTGCAAGATGCCCTTAAAAGGCTGAACTTAAACAAACTCTTGAATTTCAGTTGTAAACTTGATCAGTCCTTAATCTGGTTCCAGAAGTTGATCATATACTCTCTCACCCGAAGTGATCATCCAGTTAGGAGACAGGTATTTTGAATTTCTGAATGCTTTACAGAATCTTAAACAGAATAATGCCTTTTATTTGGAAAAATGAAGTTTACGATATTTAGTTCATAGTAAGTACTGAGAGTACTGGTATTTTATCCATGTTGCAGATAACTATTGAACTGCTCAGACTAAATCACTTACCTTATAGGAGTAAGTACATATTTTGTATAGCTATTTTCCTTATTAATTCCTGTTCAACGCATAGTCTAATTGGTATGAAAAAGACAGTCTCTCCTGATGTTTATAATTTAATCAATTTTATTATTTTTCCCAGAATGGCCAAAATCCAGGCTCAAATATTTCAGTAGTAAGATTTCAATAGAATGTTTGTGTGTGTCACCAATGAAATTACTGAAATGACTTGGGTAAGCCTATGGTTTTTTTGCTTGTATATACATCTATAAGTACATAATTTTGAGAGCTGTTAATAGGTTGCAAGAACAATATTCCTCTTGTCGTAAAAATACTCTGGCTTACTATTTACAGCATGTATAGTTCAGCTAGGAGAGGAAAAGAAAAAAACCCACCATATGTGACAGCAGAAAGAATGTTGGATAGCTTGATAAAATATGGTAACAGGACATATGAAATAAGAATTTATAGTGTAGGCTCTGCACCTGTGTTCATCTAGAAAACGTTTTCTCATGATAAAGGCCTTCAGTACTCTCTATACACAGACTAATTTCAGTCAGCTCAATAAAATCTAAACTGAGCCATGACAAACATGCTCATAGACTGCTGAAATGAAAGCATGGAAAAACACCTTCTATAAAACAGGCATTAACTAAATCTAATTTAATTAAATGTAATCAATATATCAATAACTGGTTTTGATCCTGATTTGAATTAACTATCTGAATCTAGCTTTTTCTCTGCAACAGATAACTATTTTCATCACCCTGGAACAGTGGCGTAAACTGTTGCAGAAAAACAGTAACTGGAAGATTTAGGTGTAGACTGTAGCAAAGAGGATTGATAACTTTTCTGAAAATACTGTGCGACTGCCAAGGCTTAATGATTTTGGATTCTGCAGAGATAATCTAGAAATAAATGTCCCTTGAACTCTCTAATGGTATAATTTTTACTGAAATAATTTTTTTAAAATACAAACATGTAATTTTAATATGCAAAAATTGCATACTGCTCTAGGATTAAATTGTAATGGCTTGTTTTTTGAAGAGTATCTTAGGCTTCCATGCATTTCAGTGGGATTTAGTAGTTAACCATCATTTTAGAACATGATGGTAAAATATTCCACTCTTCAATAAGTTATTCAGATTTCACAACTGAAGTTACTACCAACTGATTTCAAACAGAAATTTTTAGCAGAAATGAAGTAGAACCTTAAACTTTTCTTAACACAGGAATTGGAAATTTGCCTGACTGAAAAACTGAATTTTCTGCCCACTGTTTATTTTGCCACATATGAATAAAGACACCATGTGGGAGAAGAAACTTGTAAGACAACATGAACTCCAAAAACTTTTTCCCACTCAGTGTCATTTTAGGTTTTGTGCAGTTGTATTTATGTATTTGTGTACCATGTTCAATCTGTTATTGCAATAAACCCACCTTTTTCCCTACAGAATGTCATACCCTACTCTCTGACAATTTTTCACATGAAGAGATGACCACTTTAACAAATTGAATAATGTCTCAAAATTGGCATTAAACAGAAGATGCAGTGTTTGAGGTAATATAACTACATCGTACCTTATTATCAAAAGTGGTGACAGAAAATTCCTTTTTATAAATATACACCCATATATATTTGTCAGTTAGTTGCTGGATATTTACTGCTATGTATTTGTGAGACAATCAGAATTTTACGAGAATCTACCATGCTAGAAAGAATCAATTCTTATATGGTTATGGTTCCTATATCCTTCTGACAGGTCTTCCCAAAAAACATTAGGGAAAAGTAAAATCCAGAGGAGCATGATCACTCTAATTTCACACTTAGATATCAGAAATATACTGGCTCCAACAAAGGTAAGAAATGCAAATCTGTCATCAAGCCACATAATTAAAGGTCTTCTTCAATGCAGTCTTGCTATGTTTATTCAATGAATCACAATGAATTGCAAGATATACAGTACAACTAAATCCTCATTGATTCATAATAACAACTTTCAATTGTTAAATAAGTCTGTTACTGAATACATCATCAATTATAAATAAAAAATGCAGCAGTTTTCTACTTCTTTTGCTTTAAAAATAAATTCCTTTTTGTATTTTTATTATATGTTTTTATTCAGTCGGTGGTTAACATAGAAAATCTCTGTGAAAGTTATGTTTGCTGGTATATGCATGTGTTCAAGTGAATAGTTTGAATTTTCATTTTTCTTTTGTATTTTAAAGTCTTGCACAAACAATTAATTAATCCTCACAACATCCCTGTGAGGTAGGTACTTAGGCTGTATTAAAAAAGAAAAAAAAAAAAAGACTCAAGAGAAATTCACTTTGTTTCACTGATTCAGCAAAGCCAAAACAGTAACAAGGCGGATGTACTTCTCGCTCTGGTTTCAGTCATGAAAATATACTGTCTCTCACCAGTTTCAGTAGCTTCTGTAAAACTTCTAAAATATTTCACATGAATATCACACCTTGGTCATTGTCAACAGAGCAAGATATTTTTCATGAGAAATGAGAAGGATACAGTAATTATCCTGTACACAGGTAAATTTCATGGAATAATGACCTCATTCCCCAGATAAATACTATCAAGCAGCCTTCTTGCATGAAATACTTGAGAATGTTTAAAAATTTAACCATTACAAGGATAGAAATATATTAGATAAATAATATATTTTAACAATAAAACTACATGTAATGGTTACATGTCTTTAAAAAGTCAATGACTATTCCTTTGGCCAATTCAAAAGCACATGTGCTGATCTATCTACCTTACATATTTTAAAGAAAAATATGCTAATATATAGTTTTATTGATTTGCTAGTAAAATTTTATAATGGATATACTCATCCTCTGTCATGGTAGGTGGTGGGTGACATAAAAAGCACATTGACAGCAGAATGTTTTTATATAAATTGCATGCACATTCTTATTTCTTACTTGTTTATCAAAGGAACAAATATATTCATTATAAAAAAAAAGACTCATTTACAAGACAAAGTGAAGCCTGCTCTAGCTCCATGCCAGTATAAACAATTTGCAACTGATTACATCCATCAAGTTTAATATAAAGCATAGTAATCTGAAAAGAGTAATCAGATGGAACAAGATTTAATAACATACAAACCAAAGTTAATGTTTCTCTGATTGTTTCCATTAACTGCATAGCTATCCCAATTATTATTTTTATGTGTACATTACGTAACTTAATAGTAGAAAAGTTAAAAATACACAATACACTCAGTACATTAAATAGAGGACTGTATTGACCAAAAAGTTATACATTATTGCTGATTTTTGGAACTTTTTTCTTCTTTTTTAAAACAGTCAACCATATATCAATTAGAAATAACACTTCATGTATTTAAATTTTCATTATCTTGTCAGTATGTCCCCTCTGTAATCTAGGTGCATTCAAAAATAAATAAAATTATATTTTGTTGAAACACCCCTTCACCACTAGCACTTTTAATATTACAGAAAAGCACATAATGCAACAACTTCCTTGAGAGCAAATCTTATCTTTCTTCATATAAAATCCAAAGCCCATAAGACAATGAGCAGAGTAGTAGGAATGGCAGGGAAAAACTGCCATGTAAGTGCAAAAGCAATCTCTGGTAACCTTCTAAATGGGTAACACCCAATACGTATTTCGAACACAAACCTGGAATAGTGACAGTTTATTTCCCTTTTATTTATCCAGTTATTGCAGCACATATAAACCAGTAAGCCTCATTGTATTTTATACACAACTAAACAACTCAAAATGAGGAGACACGAAGTTGGCTTATAAAATTATGTTTTCATCCTGTCAATTTTAAAAGTACACTTTCTTGCAAAAACTCCTTTAAGAATTCAAGCATTTGAAGAAAAGGCCATGTGTATATAGTGTCATAAGAATTTTTTTAATCTCATCCTAAAGTGGGTATAACGGGTTATGGACAAATAAAAAAACAATTAAAATTGGCATGGGATGGGTAGTTTGAAAAAGACAATTTTTGTGTTTTACACGTTCACTGAACAAAATAGATGCATGGCAAACTGACGCTTTTAAACTGGAAGATGTTATGGAAAAATAATGAGGCAACAGAAATAAACATGAATTCTTCATTGCTGAGTTTTTGGTAATTGGCTGATTTAACTTAAGGGCAATTTTAAGACCAAAGCAGAGAACTATTGTATTAGAATGTAAAGATTCCCCCACTTGCAGACAATAGGGTTTTTCTTATTAATATCTGAAGGCTTGACACTGACCCTGAAGCTCTCATTGTTAGTAGGATGCTGTTAGTAGTAGCAGTTGCAAACATTTGGGTTTGCCAGTAACAACTCACAATTTGTGCATAGTTGAGTCTTCGAAACTGAGCAAATTTGCTCTCAAAATCTCGCCAGCGCTTGCTGAGCTGTATCAGGGTTGGCTCCACTGCTTTTGCAGCCCCATCCTTAGACAAGCGTTCAGCCTGCCTGTGCACCGCATTCAGATCTTCCTTCTTCTTCTCCAATTCTCCATCAATCTCCTAGTGAGCAAAACCAATACAGGGCCCAGGACAGTTAGCTAACTAGATCAATCAACTGAAAATTAGCAAAACACTTCTGTCAGAAATTCCATTTCCATTTTATTGTTACAATTAAAATTTACAGCTATTTCATGTCTTATTTTACATTTAAACAAAACAAAAATAACTGAAATTGAAGAACCTTCTTGGTGATTGGCTGTACTAACAGCTAGTACGCAATGAAAACTAGTTAGCAAAGGCCAACAGTTTCCACTTCCAGATTCCTGCTAGCACCCTGTGATGGGCAATTGGAGAAATTCTTTTCCCAATAAGGGTCAGCATATTCAGGACAAATAGTGTTTGGACAGCATACAAATATATGATTTGACTCTTCAATATGTTACTTAACTCCTATTTTACTCTGTGGGAAACTCAACAGAGAATGAAGCAAAGAAAGACGATGCAAAATAAACTAGGAAAACCTTTGACAGTATGTAAATAAAGCTATAGAGTTTGACAGTGACATATGAATATGTTCTGATGAAAATGAATGTGCTAACATGAGATAGAGGTCATCCATATATCAGTAAGTCATTTGTTCATCTGGAACAAAGATACATAAAATCAATTACAATTTTTACTAGAAAACATTTGATGCTTCTTAATACATTGCACACTTTCCATATTATTGATAAAAAATTTTATTTAGCGTGTTTCAAATTATTTATCTATAACATTCTGTATAACAAACAAATACAAGATATAGTACAACAAAGAAATGTCAGTTTAAACACAACTTGATTTACTATAAATAGCAATAAAGAACTGAACTGATAATATTCTGTATCTATTGGATTATTTGTTGCATTTGCTGTCTGTTAAATTCATAAACTATCACTCAAAAAGATGTACCATTGCCATCCCCAAACAACATTACCTTTAGCTTCTGCTCATCTTTGTGGTCTGGTAGACTGGCTAACTTTTTCTCAATGTCATCCAGCCATGTCATTAGGTCATCAGCCTGCCTCTTGTACTGATACCATTGATGAGAAATCTCTAAAGCCTTTTTTCTTCTTTGAGATCTCAAGTCCTGTTCACAGTGCAGACATTATTAGAATATGAATTAAAGGCTTATAAAATATGAATTGGTATGTGTGCACACTGACGGGGAAAAAAGTGCACAAGGCCACTATTTTTTTTTTATTAAACCTTGACATTTAAATCAAGTATATAAGTATCGCAACACAGCATGTTTTCTTCAGTTTAACAGCATATAAGTAACTGAACACAGCATATTTTCATCAGTTGAACAGACTATTTTTTCTTTTAAAGGAGGTTACCTAATTCAGAGTTGTTCACATGTTGAATAAGCCACTGAGACAGTCACCAATATTCACAGAAGTTAAGACTCTTATATAAATGTCAATATTTTATATAAAACACTTCTGCTCAGAATACTTACTGGACAGATGGAAACACAGCCCACTTAGTATCTAGCCATAAGTGGGCTTCCTGTGTTTTGTGATGTCCTGTGAAATTCTAGCCTGCATGCAAACTCTGTAGCTATTCACAAGAAAATAATTGCAATGCAAAAATGTATGCAAAGGCAGGTTTTCTTTTTCTAAATTAAATACCATTTACATAACAAATGCCTTGTGTGTATGACTCAGCTTTATAAAAGTATTAAAACTTCTCTTTAAGAGGAAGGTAAAAAGATGTTATTTTATTTCATATAAATATTATTAAATGTACTCCATTTGCATTTGCTTTAACTGCTTAACTTTGCTCATACAGAATTCAGAAAATATTTTCATTACTGTAACTTCTTATTAAGAAGTAAATTAAAAAATTACTGGTACATTTTATATAAAAATACTCAGATGAATTTGCCTCAGCTGTTCTTGAATTTTATTTGACAAGGTTGAATGCCTTAACCGAGTCACCCAAAGGAGAATCAATCACTCTATTCCATAAAAACAGCCAGTAAGGATCTGGTCAATAGCATACTTCTAGAAATATTTTTCTCGTTTCTCCTCCATAAAAATTATGAATTACTTCCATTTAAATGGAAAAAAGACACACCTAGGAGATTTCAAGGTTCTTTTAAACGAGGATAAAACAATGGTATATTCCAGCTATTCTTTTACTGAATTCAAACAGATCTGCAAAACTGTAAAAATTAGAATGAAATCCACAGGAAAGGAAAGATGCTGCTTGAAGAGAAGTAATACTAAAATGTAACCATGCCATGTTCCCCAAGACAAGAACAACTTAATTAAAATTTTCAGAAGAAAGAAAAAATTCTGCTTGCCAATAAGATGAAAAAGTCTTCTATAGTTGCCAGAGCCTACGGCTCCAGGTAGGTGACCAGGGTGACTTTCCAACTGTAAGATTCTTTCTTTCCTCACTTGTTTTTTTTTTTTTTCCCCTGGAAAGATGACTCTCCCAATTATGACTATTAGCTTGTCCAAGTAGGTCTCACTGTGGATGTTTCTCGGAACAGTATCATACAGTTATACCTCCAGGAGTGTAGTAACACAGAATTTTGACATATGACTTTGGTTTTCAGCCTCTTAGCTGCAAGGTCTAATGGTACTACCATCTACCCTATTCTAAAGAGGCTGGAGCCACTTTTCCCGCTAAAGAACATAGCATGTAAATCTTTTACTAAAGGATAAAACAACTTATTCATTGCCAGAAGTATGTTATACAACTGAAAATATGTTTGTGAGAATTGATTCTAACCAAGGTCTTGGACTGCTGTTGGAGAAACACAAAACATGAATAACATGTTAAAAAAGCAATTATTATCAAAGAAATCATTGTTGTCCAACTGGCAATCACATGGTTGTGGACTGAGGACACTGAGGCAGTACTTGTTAAGCTGGAGATTTAAAATGTCTTTTCCAAGGCATCAAGAGAAGTATACAAGAAAATATATGTTTATAGCCAAATAATTTTAAGTTACTCATGTCTAAATAGTAATGAAGATTCATTTAACAGTACAACACCCTGAAATGAAGAAAAAAATGGGTTTAGTAGCATGTGCTTATAATTGTAGCTCCTATACCTTGAGAGCATTATGTTTAGTCTGCAACAGCTGTTGTTTTATCTTTATTTCCTCCCGTTTTCTCTCATCTGTGATTCTCTTTTGAAGCGTGTCGCCTCTTTGCAGCAATTCTTTCACTGTGCTCTCATCATCTTCGCTCTGATTTAAAAAAAAAACAAAACCAAGAATACGGGCATTTTGATCTTATTATTACTTAAGTACTAGGAGATACAGATGTATAAAACTACACTTCCTCTGCTAAGGTGAACATCTAACAGCTACTTGCAGTTCTATACTGAAGACCAAATAACTTTCACTTGCCTTCTACAATACATGTAGACCCTTGAGGGGTACAAATAAAACAGCACTTGAAAACCTACAGCTGTTTGATATTAGATTTTATGCAGCACCCAGCATAACAGGATGAAAGCATTAAAGGCAAAAAGGTAAAATATATTTTACTTTAAAACAGAAGGAACAGATACATCTAAAATATTCTAAATCACTCTCAGTCGTCACTGAATTTGCCAGTACACTAGGAGGCCATGTAACTCCTGACCATTGCACGTATTATCATGGTGCAAAACAGCTATTCTGGCGGGGAAAATGACACCGCTAAGTACTTTTTAGATAGAAGCTGAATCTATGCCACAGCTTCTGGGAGTGTATCTCTTGAACCACACTACACATTTTACATAAAGAAAGGGAACAAAATATGCTCAAGTAGTGGAAACTGCCCCGTCAAACTTGATTCACTTCAAATTTTCCACTGCAGTACATACTACCTTAGATTTTACTTTTCCTGCATTAAAAAAAAAAAAAAAAAGTCCTGTAAAGATTCCTTTCAGCATTGATCTAAAATAGCTATCTTTGAAGAATTCCTTAAAAGGAAAAGAGTATTGACTCTTTATATTGCTTGTAAAGAAATATATATTTGATCTTGCTGTGGACTCACAAAGAGAGGGTCCTAAAGACGAATCTCTGTTATTGCCCAGCCAAGAAACGTCATCCCTCTGAAAATCACTCTGGAGGAAACACACTACAGTGGTAACAGTAGCAAAGCACAGCAGTATTTTACTCCTCTCTTTTTTCTCCTCCCCCCCCCCCCCCCGCCCACCCCCAATATAGATAAACAGTTTTACTACTTGCAAAGAGCAAGCATGAGTAATAAAGCTTACCACAGCCACAAAACCTATTTACAATAAATGGTATAATCAGATTGGTTAAGAATTTAATTGGCTAGTGGCATTTCTTTCAATGATCATTGCCTAGCATTTGTTTTTAGTGAATGTCTTCTTTTACTATATTGCCCATTTAGATACATCATTCTGAGTTTTCTTGGTCTTTGTACTGCTACAGAGATTTTAATATTCATTCCCTATTCTGTAATATTGTTGGTACTAGTATAGGACCCGTAGATAATATTCCTGGTTTACTTTGTGTTTTCACAAGGGTCGAAAAATGTTTTTCTTATAAACTAACAATGAACTTATCACTAAAACTTTTAGTTAATGCTAACTTGGGACTTTTGATTTTATAATATATTAGCACAATAAAATTTTGTCCAAGTCGTATCTAATGATTCTAACAGAAATATGGAAGTTTCTAATTTTCACTCAGTTTTTTTCATCTCCCTGCCTACTTCACTCAGACTTCCATTTCAACTAAATTACCATATCTTTATTGAAGTCCTCCTCTTTCAGATTCACCCCCTGCTGAATTTCATCCTCCAGTGGTTCAAGCATTTTTTGTATATCGAAGTCAAATTGCTCCAATTCCTTCAAAGGAATGAAGGGCTAAAATGGGAGAAATACAGATTGTTTATTTAAATCACACACTTAATAGTTTTATTAGAAACACAGATGAAAAGAGACATCTGTTCTACCTCCTATTGCTAAAACAATGGTAGACTTTCCATCATGTGGAAAAATATCTACACCATACAACTCAAAGTACCCAGAGATACAAGTGAAGATAGGTATTTAATAATATTGTAGAATTTGCATATAAGAAAACATAAGAATTCTATGGTGAGTGAAAATTACAAAAAAAAATATGGTATTCTCTCATTTGTGTGTAAGAACAGGTTCACATAAACAGTGTAACATAACGATTTGTCTAAAAAACTAAATGTTGACACTATTTGGCTATATCTGGTTTGTCAGAAATTACACAGCAACAAGCAATCCATTCAGATGAAAAACCACCTACTACTACCAACAGAGAAAAATTTCATGATAATTTGTTTCAGCATTTTGAAATCATTGCTCTCTCACAAAGAATAGCAAAACTGCCAGGTGAATTATACAACACAAAAGACAGATAATCTTTGTGTAAGATATTCCCCTAGCAAAATTTTGTAACATATTAAAAAAATGAACAAAACTTCATTAAAAGAGCTTGTGTTTTAAAAAAGCCTCAAGAAAAATGCAGGACCACAAAACCCTCAACCAAACAAAATAGGCACAATTTCTCCAAAATTAATCACAGTATAATTATGGTGCTTTAGCTTAGCGTTCAGTTTTAAACTCTAAAACAAGTGCCACTTATTAACAACAATACACTGCCCTTTATCTACATGATACCCTAGTGCCTGTGGATAGTTCAATGTACAATATGCAATATATTTATTAAGTGCATTACGAAGGATCAACAGAGAAAGCTTTCTTCTTTCAAAGCTTTAAACACAAGAACAAGCAACAAATTCTTGATGATTCTTGCATAAAATTTAGATTTAAAGGTAATTAATGCTTTATGATGTTCTAGGAACTCTCAGACATACAACTGACTTCTTACTAAAGACACAAGCACATTATATTCTAATCAGTTCTCCTTTACTCTTCCCTCCAGTACAACCGGTATTTATTATAAAGCAAAAATTTGTAATGAAGATGGTAACAATCAAAGTTAATCAGTTAAAACAAGAGAGACTGGACATCAACTGTAATCTGTGCTCAGCTGTTCCACAGATGACCTGGGACAATTAGGGTAAAAATGCTTTCATTTTATCTGGTTGATTGTTTTAATGACAAAGAATCTGCGCACTTACGAACATTCATGGAAATACAATAATGTATGATATTCATACAGAATAATACTGTGCTCGCAAATTTTCATCAAGAAGCTCAGCATTACACTCAGCAGGCACTTCAGCTGAGGTAGAAATAGTAGCAAGTAGTACGCAGTAATTTCTTCTCAAATGCTCTGAAGGATATCTTCAAAAGTACTTAAATCTCACTAAAAGACAAATCAACTAATAAAACTGGAATATAAAATTACTCATCTCTAACAAATGTTTAAAAAAAATAGCAAAAAGGAAAATGGAAGGAGAAATACTAAATGAAATTCCAATAACTGAATGAGGTTCAAAGACACTTGAAAACACTTGAAAACACTTGAAAAGGTTAAATCTCATTTTAGTACACTATGATAATTTTGTTAACTCGGGACACAACAACTATGTACTACCATTTACTGACTTCACAGGTCATTTCTTATTACTTCATTGTTGTACTGATAATTGTTATTATTTGAAAAAATATAGATAATTTGAAAATAGATGAGAACTGATTGAAAATAGATTATGAGAGCTTACTATCCTCTTGAACCGATTTTTTAATCTATTATTCACTGAGTGAATAATTTTACCTCAGTAGGAAAAAACCCAAAACACTTAGGAAGCATAATATCACCCCAAAAGAATAATAAACTTTGAGCCCATGAAGCTGAAATAATGACTAAGGGAAGTACAGTTACCTACATTATACAGGTGGACAAAATGAGGCACCCGGCAATTTAGTCCTTTTTCCAAATGCATACAGCAAGTCAGTAGAAGTGCCAAGAATTCAGACAAGCTTTTGCCTCTCTATCTTATGCAATACCTATTAAATATAGATATCCTTTGTGAATCATACCCTAGCTGCCCATTCCCTAAGGTCCTGGAAAAGCTCCCCTAACTTCTAATTTACCATTAAAATTACGAGCTGTAGTGATTCCTCCCATCTTGCTAGGTACATGGTGTATAAAGCTTAGTGAGGTGCTGCCATTCCAGCTCATCTTGCCTATACAATCATAAATGGGAGAACACCTGAGAGAGAAGGCTGCCAGGTGGAAGGAGTTTGCAGGCTGTGCTCTGAAGACACTTCACCTTGATAAGCATCTTTTTCCCCTTCTTTTGAGTGAACCCACAATAAACCACCTTCAGGCGGTCCCATTTTTTCCTAAGACAAGCAATAATTTCACACAACCCTATCAAAGGCTGCATCAGCCCTGTATGCTTACAGCGTTGTGGAAGTGCAAGGTAAAACTGAGAAGGAAATCCAGACTGAAGATAACAGATGTTCAGAATAAAAACCATCACGCAACACAGTCATTCGGGCTTTGTGCCGAGATGTTCTCTGTCTACAGTTTGTACTTGTGTAAGAAGTAAGTGAGAAGCACACTTGGAATGGCTGAAGGACTACTGATGGCCAATAGAAGAAAAAAGATGACCTTTATTCATAGGACATATTCTATTCTGTTCAAATACCCACAAAGAATCTGCTGGTTACACAGGGTATTGAGCCCTGCGTAAACTCCAAACAACTCATGAAAACCACGTCTCTTTGCTTATGCTTTTTGCAAAGCTTTTTTCCTGCTCTGCCAGTGATCCTCTGTGCATTTATTTCCCGTGCTATTACAGTAGCCAGCAAAAATAGTTAAGATGAGGATCCATGCACTCCCATTATCCTATACACCAACTTGCACGGCTGCCTGCTTTAATCTGCTGAATAGCTCTCCGCAATAAAGGCAGCAAATACAGTGGAGAAAGTAGGTGGCTTATGTCCCTCCTCATTCCAATTCAGAAGTCATAACTTGGCTAAAAATTACCTAATCATACTGAATTCAGATTCAGTAGTCATACTAGTTGTACAGATGAGTAGCTGAAGTATAATTGATATAATTTGTGTATATATATCTGTCTCTATCTCAAACCTTGGTGAGTCACAGCCTCATAGCAAAAGACGGAGTGCATTTAATGAAAAATTAGTCCTCAAAAGTCAATCTGTATAAAAAAAGGCTACTTGTATTTTGATAAGATTAAGAATCTTACCAATTCCTAGATGTTGTTCATTCTTCACAAGTTAATGAAGTAATCGTTACATTCATATAAAGTCATCAAATACTTTTAATTGTGAAACAGTGAAAAAAGACCTTAATGCCAAAACCCCCAAACCTTCACACTTTTAAAAAAAGAAAATTCTTAGGATCTACATTTTTGTCCTTTAAAAGCTTAGGTTTGGGAGAAACTGCAGCCCGCTATGTAGTTTTAATTGTGCACCTTATATAAATACCATTTTGTATGCATCTCCATATGGAAGCAAGTCCTCCTACCTTTCCACTCTTAATTCTTTGTGATATAGTTGCAAATCGCTGGTTGAGCTCTGACAGTTTAGGCTCTATTACTTTCCTGCAGTGATCTCCACGGTTTGTCATCAAGTCTACCGCCTGGTCACGCACAGAGTCCACCTTTGGGTGCATATCATTCAGCTCAGCCTTTAAGCGCTACAGTCCGTGAGCAAGAGACAGGGCTTGAAGTTAGTAATAAATGCAAAGAGAGAGAAAGAGAGAGAGAGAGAAAGTGTGCAAAGGAATAGGGAGCAAAACCACAAAGCAAATTCAGATAATTATGCATGAGTGTGTAAATCCAGTAGAAATGCATTAGACAACATTCCTACTCATAGCCCTCAAATTTATAGCAGGAATGTATCTACGTGTCTAATATCTCCTAGAAGAAATTAATGGTGAACATTATTTCTAGCCAGGTTCTTATCTGCAAGAATACAATCCTCAGCATATTTCAGGATATGCTAAATTATTTTACGTTCCTAAAGCTAGGAAGAGCTGCTAATTCATGTATTATGGAACTGGATGTATAGTTGTTGCTTTCATTACTGTTCATGCCCATAGTTGAGGCAGGGAAAAATGACCAGATGAAAACCAGTGGGAATTTTTTCTGTAAATCTATCACAGATTACAAAAAAATGAGGGCAAATACCTTCTTCCTCTGCAATAGTAATCTTAACAGTAGATCCCAGTATGGGCAGAGGCCGAAAAAGATAGCCAGGATTCGGGAATCATAAACACGGTTGGGAATTAAGAATTACATTTCACTGTCTGTACGAAATGCCTTTGTGCAATACAAGTATATATACCTCTAATGATGGCAAAGATAATTGTACTTTGTACCTGATGGTGGCAAAATTGTTCGTTCAACTACAAAAGTCTGTCCCGCAATCCTGCTGAGATCAATTGAGAGCACTGATTTATGCTCTGCCTTGGAATTTGTAAAGTTTTGCTTTAGTAAATGGTATCATTCTGTTAGTGTCAGCAATACAATTCTGATTTGATTTGCAAGCTGTTCCTCAGATAGTATGTACTGACCGTGGAGTTCAACACAAAGTAAAACTTCACACTGATTTCAGAAGAAAAAAAATAAATCCATACAGATAATAATTTGAAGTTGCTTAACCTTAACAAAGAAGGTATTTTAAATGAGATACTTTCAAATTCACGTCTATCTTGAAAGTTAATTTTTCATCAGTTGGTCAAACGATGCAATGGGCCAAATAAAACCTCCTAGGTGATATGCTAACCCATTATTATACAGCTTGTTCACCATATAATATTCTTGTCTGTGGTGTTGGTCTGGCAGCAATGCAAACAGTGTTTATAGAATTAAAACAATCATATGACAGAGACATCAAATGCAGATACCATAGATATCGGAAAAGTATCACAGAAAAGCAATTAAAAATGAAGAACACAGAAAAAAAGGATTTTGTTCAACCAGATGTTTTAAGGAGTTTTTTTCCAGCAAACACAGGTTTAATAAGCTGCTGTTCTACTCACCAGGAAGTCCACAAGACTTATAATAACATATCTGGTTTTACTTCTGCAGGGATTTAACTTTTGTAATGCAGTGCAAATTTATTAAGTAATCTACAAGCTGCCAGAGGGTAGCTTTATCACAGAAAAAAGAATGTTAATCAATTTGTGACACCTTTCAAAATACGCTAGTTTTGACACAGTCCTTTTAAGAATAAAATTAATGCTTTCCAGAAAATCGCATTTTTTTACCTTAAGAATTTCCTCTTTTTGCTGGGGTTTTTGTTTATGAGATTCATCCAACAGTATTTCAGCACGATACATCCAAGTTGTGACATTAGCTACATTCTGATCAAAAGCCTCCATGTGCTTTTGATATTCCTGTATGTGGAAAAGGTAAATACTGCATACAAAAAAAGTAATCAGAACTGAAATAATAGCAGTAATTATGCCAACTGGGGCAAACATGCATACATTATGAAATTAAACTTCTTTATTTTACACTGTAACTGCTTCTTTTGTGAAGGCTAGAATCTGTTGTTTGTTTGCTCTCACTTTATAGATTAAGTTTCTTTAAAAAGACATTCTAAGAAAGAGAGAAGGTTCCAAAGTGACAGGCAGGAGGGTGATAAAGTCACAGCGAGACGCGGGTGTCTGCAGCTCAGCCAGGCTGCTGAGAGGAACAGGAGGGTGACAGCCAGACCTACTGGAGGTGGAAAGAAAAGTTTCCCAAGACCCAGGTACAGAACTCATTTTGGAAAGCCACTGAGCTGATTGAAACTCAGATGGTAACAAGGATGCACTTGCAAAGTCACAGTCAAGAATGGGAGCTTTGTATCCAAAAGTCGTATTTACATTTCATCTCGCTTCTCTGCTTTGGGACTGCTTTTTAAAAAGCTATTCTAGTTGATACTCTGAGAAATCTTTCTTTCCCTCCTTAATTTAAAAACATTTTGTCTTTTTGGTGAGCTCACTAGAATGCAGTCTTTGCATATCCACACAATACATATGCGTACCACACACCTGAGATCAAAGATTTTAATAGTCCTTTTGGCCCCCTGCATGTATGTGCCTTTATTTGACACTGTTCTAAAATCAGTAGAAGACCAACTCCCTCTCTCATACCTTTTTATCATGGGTTCTGGTAAATATTAACCAAAGAATCCAAAGCAGAGAAAGAGAGAAAGTAGAGGAATATAACTATATCAGTCTATAAACTCCATTATATGTTTCTTACAATCAGTTCCACATTGAAGCTGAGCACCTACATCATACTGAATGAAATATTTAAGTTTTCCAGACAGAACAGACACAACCAGATGCTTTCACTTGTATACTGCATACAGCCAAAGCAGCCCCGTAGCGATGCTGTATATCCGTCGTAGAAGCATTCGTAATGTCACCACACAGGCTCTAGTGGAGCTCCAACACATCAAGCTTGGAAAAGTCATGATAAAGGCTAGCACACCCTTGAGAACCATTCCAGTTTCTCTGGGTTGAAACTGCATTCCCATGCTCTCAGCAACAGAAACAGTGTACAAGATTTCCCAAAGCATTCTGGCAGCCCAGGGGTTAAGACCCTTCTGCGTTTAAGGGTTCAAGCTGTCATCTCTTCATGACAGAATGAATTTTAAGGGAGAACATAGTTATGTGACTATCAGCAGTTCGAAGCACCTGGGGCTGAGGCTCCTGAATCTGTATTAAATGCGTATTAGGGATTTTACTTTCGACTGGGCTTAATCTGGTCCCCTTAAGTAATTATCCTCATCAAAACATGCACTATAAAGCTATCCAAGGGAGCATCATGCAGTTCTGGAAGACCAAATCATAGTCCTTGAGCACATCAGGTGTGCACCCTGAGCAGAGCTGCCGATTTAGTTGCCTCTGAAACAAATCTAGTTCACACACACACACCAAAGCTACCCTGTGGACCAAACCAACATGCAAGCGGGGACTGACTTCCCAACTGTACTGTTCCCAACAGAAATGTTATTGTAGCCAAAAGCAGCTGAGGTTGTTGGTATCAATATCAAGACCTACTCAATTATTTGACTATTTCTTTCACCTGATTCATATTCAAGCAGTCTAGGTCCTTGGGGAGAAACTGCATTTCATTCATTAGGGAAAAAACCCAAGAAAACAGTCCAGGAACGACTGAGGCAGAGAGGAACAGGATGCGCTAACAATCAAGCCTCCACAGAGCCATCACTCTGTAAGCAGTCAGATTCTTAAAATATAGACAGTATACCAAACAACAATCAATCTGATTGTCTGTGTACCTATGTATTCAATAAGCACAATCCAAGGCACCAGAAAAAATACTCCTATAAGGCTGAGCACCTACAACTGGGCACCAACATTTCCTCCGTGTGAACAAATGCATTTTCCTTACCAGTAACAGATTGAACCATTCCTCAGCGCGTGAAGTTACTGCTATCCAGTTACTGTTCAGGAGGCTGAGTTTATCCTCCACCAGACTTTCCTGTCCTTTCAGCACTGTCTTCAAATTCTCTCCTAAATCGCCGATGCTCTTAAGATGGACCTGGCGTTTCTCAATCTCCTTCCGTGTTGCCTACATGAACAGAATTAAAAAAAAAAAAAAATTCAGGAAATTAAAAATTCTCCACCCTAAGTACAACCACCAGTAAGTTCACACTAGAATACACCTTCTTGCTTCCTGTAGGAAGGGAAAGCATTCTGTGAAGAGCAGTGAGTACAAAGCAAATTGTTCCTCTTCAGCTTTGATAAAATTGTAAATGTTCTTCATATTCTCGCAATCTTTTTTGGTAATAGTTTCATTTTAAAAACTGTGAATTCTCTCTCTCACACTCCAGTGTTTAAAATATAGTTTTAATACTTAATTATTAAACAAGAATCCACATTTTACAATATTTATATTGAGATGTTTAAAGTTACTTGGCATATAATAAAATGGCATAGTTAACAAATAGCACATAAAGCTCACATAATAAATGGGACAGTAATAAAACATCATGATGACATCCATCTTAAGACTTAGAGAACTCCATTGAAAATACTCTAGTGAAATATTTTAGTATTCCTTTAATATTTTTCAATGCAATTTTTTTCAGCAGAAACCATGTTCTTCTCTCCTGTTAGAGTTCTTGTTTCCTAAGTGTAGAAATGCATCTTTTCATTACATTCACTTGGGATTTCACTCTGCGAACTAAAATACTAAAATTAGCTATTGTCCATAGCACCTCTGAGCTTGAATGACTAAAATACATATGCAGTGCTACAAGATCAGGTTTCCAGCATCTCCTCCCACTATTATCTTACCTTATATAAATAGATTTAAATGATATGTAAGGTCACATAATTTACTCACTATTCATGTCTTAATATTTGTTGCACATGCAAAAAGTCTAACAAAAAGAGCAAATCCCAACATATTTAGACATGTAAAAAAGCAGGAATTTAATATGAAATACTGACAAGACACAATGCAGAGTATAACAATCTTGCTGAATACTCAAGGAGAGGCACAAATTCCTCTACACCTAATATTACATATAACCAGTTTTATGAGATAAATTTATCTGAGCTCCTTGACACCTGATAGCAATGATCCAGACATATATGATCTCTGCTTATAAAATAAAGCTCCAACTAGAAATGAAGTGATCCAAACTGAACACAAACAGAAGTTCGGAGAAAAGTAAGAATCACTAGTCTCCAGAGACACTGATTTCTCACAGATAACTTGAATACATTAAAAGAACAACCACTTCTAATCAAACCGCAATCACAACCCTTCCATCTCCGGATAAACACTGTTACTGGAGTAGAACTGCACCTTTATCACCTCCACACTCACACACCTCTCACAGTCACACATCAGCATGATTTTGTTGATAATGTGTTGTTAGGGAAAGTAGAATTTTCAGTTCGCAATAAAGACCGTATAGGAGTTATTCTTTATGGTACAATACGATCTTAATAGTACCTCCAACTTACTTGGCATATGTTATGCTTAAAGCAGCAGCTCGCTTCCTGTGATTAACAGAATTAATGATCTAATTTCGTAATGTTATTTCACAGAAAAGGTTTTACACTTGCATTGCATGTAAGTATGAGAAATTTTACACATTCTACCAATTTTCTCAAATACAGAGGTTTTGTAATAGAACTAAGACATGATTAATGCCAATTATTAACTATAAACTACAGAATTAGAGAATTTGAAATGGACAGTTTCAAATTTCAACAGGTTCTTGTCAGATTAAAGGAAAAACATGCCCTCTTCTAGTACAATTTTACCTGTTTCACAGCAGGTACAAAATATCATCATAAAAAAGAATAAGACAAAGAATATAATTTACCTCCAACTCAGGATGGAAAATTTTGATCAGCTTTATTACTTTTTCTGAACAATTTACTTCCATTTGGAAAAGAATCCCTGAAGCATATTTACTATGGGTTGTGGTTTCCTTTGTGTTTTACATGTAGGAAAACTCAGACCAGTCTTGGGCTATATATATATACATATATAAAAATATTAATCCCGACCAAAAATGTAAACAGATGGATCAGACAATTAAATGACTATTAAATAAAACTGCTACCCAAAAGTTAAATGTATAATTCCCGATGTGTATCAAAAAGTGTAACTGCGCTTTGCCTGATCCCAGGAGTTGCTCCTTTCAAAGTAAAGAAATAATGTAAACCAAAGACTAGGTGTACCTCTGGGCAATATTAACACTCCCGTGTATTAGCAAGTAAGAGACATAAATAACCAGTGAGATAAGTACACAATCACGCTTCCCCCCACCTTCTTTAAAAAAAAAACATTGAGGCCTTCAACAAAACACCAAAGTGAAAAAGCCATCTTCTGCAATACTTCAAATCTCAATTATTCAAAGTTCTGACATATAAAATCCTGGACCCACTCGAACACAGTCAAAGAACTAGCACGGTCTGTAAAGACAGTGGGATTCCACACTGCATTATCAGCTAAGACCTCCTTTGTATCATACAATATGTACTAGGTAAACTAACAACTTTTTTTCAGTTCTTTCACAACTTCGAAAACACGATTGTTTTTTTTTTTTTATCTGACATTTCTTCATTATACTCTTCAGAATTCTGTTTCTCTTTTCAGTGTTACTAGACAGTGACAGCCTACATATACTTCAACCATTGTAATATAACACATAGCATTGGTAAATTTTCTGTATTAAAAAGACAAAAGAACTGCTATTAATTTAACAACACTATATAAAACAGATAAAAAAATGTGTCATGATGCCAGGATATAACTAGGATTATTTCACTAAAACTCAGGGAGCGGCTTTCAAAATCTGCTAATTTTTGAAGAGCAAGTTCCAATATTCAGTGACTTGGCCTTCACTCATCACCTTTCCCTGTATGTTCTTGGGAAATAGAAGAGCATATTTCAAAATTAAGGGAAAACCCCAACCTTGCTGGATTTAAACTCCCTCCTTGTCACCCTAACATCAAATTGCATTTCAGCTGTGCAGTTTATTTGAAAATATGTAAGAAAGATGTAGAAATTTAATTTTAACTACCGAATCAAAAGTGTTAGCTCTGTAATTTAAGAATAGGATTTAAAACATCTGACGCCTTAAAACAAGAAATGCCAAAATCCCAAACACCACCACAGTGGGTAAAATATGAAACATTAACAAATAAAGTGGTGAAAATCTTCCCAGAAGGACTAGGCAATTTATACATTTTGATTTTGCGTGTTTATCAGGATGAAACTATGTAACATAAATAAAATATATAAACATGTTAGAAGTTGGGTAGAAGCTAATCTTCTGATGCAAAAACATTGCATTTTGTGGGGAACAGAAATATGTAAATAAAAGGTTGAACTAAGCATCATAACACCCAGAATTCAGCTGCAGCTGTGAAAATTTGTCAGCAATGTTTAACAGTGTTTTAAAACAGATTACATTCACTCTGCTATTTGTCATTATAGTGAAGTTAGTACATTCACCTTTTTTTTTTTTTTTTTTCCCTTAGGACTAGTATATTTAGTTATAAAACAAAAGTTTATTCAAGTGTGTATTACTTGCTGGAAGACAAAGGTTCCATAAATACTTTCAGGAAAGACAGCACCATTAAAATGTGTATACAAATTATACGGATTATATTAAGGAGATCTATATATGAATATATATGGTCATCTCTTCTTTACATATACCTCCATATAGGATCACATCTACCAGCAGATACAAGAGTTAAAGATGATGGCAATCTCGCCATTCAAATTGCTGTTCAAATTTCTGTTATAATTCTGAAACGTCTCTTTGGAAGAAATTCTTGTACTTCCACTTTTTTGAAGCACCAGTTATGGCTATGTGGTACAGGATACCACAATGGAAATTCTTTGACGCAACAAATTCATATTTCACTGAATGAAATCTCTCCTTAGCTCTTAAAGGAACCATTATTCTTTTCTCACTTGTGTTTCTCAGAAAAAGTGCTGGTAGCATGCCTTAATCACAACTGAGACGTCACATCACCACTGAATCCCCAGGACCTGAACATCTCCACGAGAAATGGCATTTAGGTTCCTGGCCCCCAGGAAATGAAAGCAATCAGATCCTTCCTCTCTGTTAGAATTCTGCGTGCCAAGCACGCCTCAGGTGACCAGTTTCTAATCCCCATCCCGTTAACACCAGAAGGAGGACAGGGAGAGAGAAAGATGACCAGCTGAGCTTCCCTTACACCAGTCCCTACCATCGAAACCTCAGGAGAGAAGTTGTAGTGCAAAATACAAGTTTTATTTAAGAAAAACAACTTTGGATGGCTTGAAACCCGGGTGGAAGCCAGATTGCTCTGCAGTGTTGAAAGGCATGGGGGCAAGCCTTACTGAGAATTCATAAGAGGTTTGTAGTTGCATACAACAGTATTTCACCTATTTTACATACGGAGCCATAGGATGACAGGATGAATCATGTTAATATAAATAAATGCAGTTCCCTGTGCAGCCATGTACACTTTGAGTGGGGTTCACAGCTCCCTCTCTGACCCCACTGTACTGTTCCATACTCTTTATCTTTCAGCTTACTAACAAATACTACTGGTTTTGTTTTGTTTTCTTCACTTGATGTTTCATAAGGGAGCGAAAATCACGACCTCCTTCACATTAGCAAATACTAACCAGGAACGAATTATGCTTGAAAACAGAAGCTACATCGGAATGGCTTTTTCTGAGGACGTGCTGCAGAGGGTTTCTGAGCTATATTTTATAACGATAAAATTACCATGTATCAAGTTGAACTGCTGACGTTTTTTCAAAAAATTGTGACTAAATGCAGAGGATAATATTTTAATTGTGCTGGTTATTAACATATGTAGATTAAAAAAAATGAACACCAATGAACAACTGCAGAAAAGTTCTGTGTGCCTCCACACGGTCTGTACGCTGTGGATTACTCAGAAGTAATCTCTGCAATTTGAATCTCCCAAAGAAATTAGTTAGGTGGTTCAGTTCTCACGGGTGGGATTACAGAATTAATCAGAAGCTGACATTATGGCCTTCTCAGTGGCTGATTATACATATTTATTTGTTTATTCACAGCACATTTTTTATTTTTATTGCGTTCTGGCCCCTGACTATGAATCAGCTGACACAATTTTCAGATCATTTTCTTTTACTGATTTTCCTGACAGGAAATAAGTTGCTAAATGTGTTATCTAATGTAATTCTAAGTACTTCAAGTCAAATTTATACTCACTGGTATTATACACTGTGCTAAAATATAACATTAAAGAACTGGCAGACTCATACTGCTGATAGCAGGGAGTGATACAGAACTTTTCCTGGTAATACCATCTGCCATTTCCTTTTTGAGAACATGGTTTCCTGGCAATCTAATTCTTATCAGGCCAGTTCCTGATTAAAAGACAAATAAACCCCACAATGGTTAATGTCTTCAGTGATAAATATGTTCACTAAATCAGACTTCTAATTATAAACGGATTTCTAATATACAATGCTTAATGACTATCTTTCCACCCACATGTCATTTTTCTTATCTATTATAACAGAACTGAATTCAAATGGAACGATTTAGCTTGTCTCTACTGAGTAAAAAGGCAGGATTTACAGTCTTCAGTATATTGCCCATCTCATTTCACATAGCTCAGCCAAGTTTTTGTTCCCTCCTTAGAAAAATTCTGGACATGAAGAAATAAATAACACACTTCCCTTCATGTCCAGATTAATGCTATGTTTCGTTAATGTCATTTCCTACTCAAGATGGACATTCCTTTTTATTTCTAGGTGTTTACAGCGTGAAGACAATTTTGCACGTATGATTTTTTTTTATTCTAACCTCTGTAATTATCTTTGAAACCTTCTGAGTTCTTTTCACTTTTAAGAAGTCTTGGGTACTGAAAATGAATTAGAAATAAGTGCAGTAATAAATGTAACTACTTCCTTGTGCTGTAAAGAAAAAAGATTACGAGTTCTCTGCTTAGTTACATCGACAGCAGCAGACATCCAATTTTCAGTTCATTCGCACTATAGAGTTCTCCTCTCTCCCCCTCCATTTTCCACCTTAGTTTTTCTGCAGACTTTCCTCACAATGGGAATCTGCTGGGCTTCATTCATCTCCCAGTGCATTTCATTAGATCAGTTACTGTCTTCGGCAGCCTACTTACCTGGGAAGTCCACAGCCCTGAGCTGTGACATTAATCAGATACTGTGAGGCCCTGGTTCTGGGGACTGAATTATTCATGTATGATTTTGTATGATGCCTCACTGAAATCCACATAGGAGTATCAGTATCGTACTTATTTATGAAGTCCTCATAAGAATTTTAAAGTGTCCAGGATAACATGCAGCAATTCCTGCCTCTCAGTGGGAGCAGATTCTTTAGGAAAATGTATACTCACTTCACATATTTCTGCAAATGTGTACATTTGGAAGGCTAGGATCTGCCACTTACACTATCTGTTGGATTCCTCAGAAATAGTAGTCTGCTTACATTTATGCGAATATTGGTTTATATTGCCTACAGAGAATCTTAATAAAGGAATTCTGAAAGCCACTCATTCACTATGTACGTACTTCAACAAGAGGCAGCTGCTCTCATCCAAAGTTGTTTGTTCTTATTTTAGTGGTTAACTGACAGAAGGAGAAGAGCTGAGGTACTATATGAGGTTAGGCTGCAGTGAACACTTTGGGCAGAATTTGAAGCCAAAATATGCTTTTTACTAGTTTTTCCTGCAACCCTTTATGTATCAATTCCTTGTGAGAATTCACAATACTCAATGGCGTTCTTTAAGATTAGTAGGCGGAGTGGTTCCCGTTTGACATATTTTTCATGTTACTATTTCTTATTTTAATTAGCTCTTGTTATCTTTTTTGATTGTCATAAGATAAAAATATGTTGTACTTGTTGTAGCAAGTGTAAGACATAACAAGGACTTCCCACGGTGTAACTGCACTGATCATCAGGCTGTAGGTTCTAATTATGCAACTTCGGAAGCATTAAGGTTCATATCTAACAATTAAATGATATTAAGGACAAATCTTTCTATTTAAACTGCTGTGAAGCTGTATACATCTGGATTAACTTCCCTGAGCACGCACGCAGGCACATACAGCGTACCTTTCTGTGTCAGCAGAACTGTACTGCGTAGTTTAACACCACCAAAGATGATTCTTACTTAAATGGACTGAGGAACTGGCAGGTTAGTTTGGGGCATTAAAACCATATGATTGTCTAACCCATCTCTTAAAAATCTGACACTTGTCCTTTATTATGGGTGTTAAGATCACAATATCAATCAAAAGTAATGAGAGGAACCACACAGACATTACTGTAGGAAAAGCAGCAAGTGAAAATGACAGAACATCAAGCAGCAATGGGTTTTTTAGGGATTGAGGTTTTAATTTGAAAGTCAAAGCAGCAATAGTCAAAGCAGTAATTGTAAGATAACAATAGCAAAAGTTGATCTTTATATATATATATTTTTGGATACTACTTTTAAAATATTGTCATTCTTAGAGACTGATGACCAAAAAAACCCCAATTCCAAACCTCACAAAAGACTTGGAGACTTTCTTTTTATTGTTGTTAGTTTGTAAATCATCAGTGCATTTCAAGGCTAAAGACGTTTTATCAAGCTTGGAAGCTTGAAAAGGGCAGTTAAAGACAAACAAAACAAACAAACAAACCACAAACGACATTTTACTCCAGTGCCTTTAATCTGCACAGCCTTTAAAAAAATGGGTAAGGTTGCCTGTGTATTATTCATGACTATTTCTATAATGCATGGTGAAACTGGTGAAATGTTTAAAGGATTCTTCCTATTGAAAAAAGCAGAAGTGGTAAACTTTTGCACAAAACCCCAATACTGTTTAAGGGGTTTTTTTGTAGTTTTCTTTTGAAATTACATAGGAACACTTAGCCAAAATGCTGCTGGCTGCACATAATTATTTGAAATTTTGACGCTTTGGATAATGTTGAGCGTAGTTTCCTCTAAAGCACAGATTTTGGGATGTGTGTACAACGATGACTTGGTTTACGTTCTGAGTTAGACTGGATTTTTGTTACGTATGCAGAATATAAACTAGATTAGCTAGTGTTGAATGATACTGTGCTAAGTCTTAACATCACACAGAGATACGTAGTTTGATGCGGAACCCTTGCATTCCTCAGTGATTCTGTAAGGTGTTTCAACTGTGGCACACACAGTAATTTTGAGGAAAGTTTCATTTTAGGCTTTGAGTTTTTACCTAAAATAAGAGTTTAGGGTGAAGTCTCATGGAAGTAAGAAGCCCCTGGGATGAAAACGAATGAGCTACAAACCAAAAAGGGTAAGAAAACAAATATCCCACCTCCTGGCTGCTGTCTGAACACGTGGAATATATAGTGTTCTGACTTCCTTAAGCTTTTATCCACTGGAGTTGTTTTACTGTTTAATACTTTCCTAATCATGAGTAGAATGGGATGAGAGAGAAAGGGATCTCTATTTACATGGATCTCTGTTTACATAGGTACTGGATGGATAATTTATAGTACTCTGAAAAATGAAAATCTAACTTTAAATTCATCTCAGTGAAGATTATTGCAATATGAAGCCGAACTGTGCTATTGATATATGCAGAGACAAGATAGTTTAAACTTTTCTGAGCATTAGTGTCAGGGTGAGACAATGCCATAACAGTTACAAAGTTCCACTAATTAAAATGCCAGAGTTTTCATTCTCTTTCTTTATCAAGAAAGAAATCTATCATTCTGTAATATGCATAAAGGTACAGTGTGTGTTACATTGTTACCTTGCCCCAGGCAATTTCAGCATCCAAATTGCTAGGCATCCCCTGCACAGCTGATCTCTTTGTCAGTTCTGCATCTGTCGCTGCAAGCCATTCTGTCATAGCATTAATTTCTTTTCGTAGCTTCCGGGACAATTTCAAACATTTCTCTAACTCTTGCTTTTTCTCTGTCACCTGCAGAAAGAAAACATGTGTTTCTTAACTCTTCAGTCAAACAGGTTAAATGATTTTTATATACCATTTCTAGATGCCATTTTTCTAGAAAAGCTTAACTTGCAATTTCACAAGCCAAGTTGCACTTTTAATACAGTTATATCTTGCCTTAGTTCTCTCAATATCTGTAATTTTGCTGCTAGAATGCAAACACCTACAAGAAAAATATGTGCATAAAGACACACTGAGTTTGAACTAGCAGCAGACCTCTGCAAACCTCCTCCTCCTCTGTTTTGAAGTCATGCCTAGCAAACTAATTTGGAACAATTGAATTAACAGGCTTTCCGAGACACAAAATAGATGTCCAAACCTTTCAAAGAGTATATTTTCATACAGATGGCCAGCTAGTGATATTAAATCCTCAAGGTTTTTTCTATGTAGCTACACTACACAGAAGAAAAAAATTCACTGTCAAAGGAACACCATAATCTTGAAACATAAAAGTCACTGAACGACGTCAAACTAAGGCAGCACAGTTAACTTGTCAGTTTTTAGTTTGCTGAATGTTTTGGATGTGAAGTACTATGGACAATTTCTGTTTTATTTGTTAAGTTCTTTTAAGCATATTACATGGTACCTAGAAGAAAGGCTGAGTAATTATATTCTTCACGGTCTTACACTGCACTTTTGTGTAACCCAGAGGAATAGGGGAAATACAACCTTCCCTGCAAGCCCCTAAGCAGATTCAGGGAGAGCGAGAGAAGGTTCCACATACTTAGTAGAGAAGGCAGAAGAGTAAATGAAGAGATCTCAGATGGGAACATATACCACGATAGACATTAGGCTACTAGTAGTTAGAAAATACAAATGAATAAATTATGTTGTGCTGAAGTTTAAAAAAAGCCCAGCCAAAGAAGGTGGATTAAAAGTGTTCCATAGGTCACTAATACTTAAAAGAAATTACTAATTACCTTGCATGTCAATTAGTAATCAAGTGAGATTGTAGCCACTGATTTTTATTTAAGTATTTTTAAATAGAAAAAAATTGTCTACAGTAGTGCCAGGTATTCAAAACTGGTATCACTATCTACTAAAACTATTTTGGGCTTTGACACTGTTTGAGTACAAGTAGTTGCACAATGATCAAATTGGTTCCTAGCTCTACTGCCAAGGAGAGTTTGAGGTTTTAAAATGTAATAGGATGTTATGAGGTTAGGTACCTGTCTTTTGCTATCCCTGAGTAAATAGATCAGATTTGCCCAGGGAATAAGCAATAAAGTGTCCCTGATCATGTATTACCACTCTGTAGAGGCTTACTACTAAAATCTCAGAACATTTCTTCTTCACCGAATGTGCTTTATGTGCTCTCTTGTATGGCAAATTTATTAAATGAGACCTCAGAACTTACAGGCAGGCCAAGAGGTAAATCCCTAAGAAGGACCATAAAACTCAGCTTTTTAGAGCTCCATTCACACATGGAGTCAGGAATTTACACATGTTTTTCACTACTTCTTCTGATGAATATTAATAGCCATTGTAAATAACTATTTGCAGGTACTTAGCAGCAATACAATGCAAAGTGCACTACCCCAAGCATGATTGCCTCTGTAAGAACTCTAAACACCTGGTATACTATAAAATGAAGTTACTGATACATGCCCAAACACAGAAGGAATATTTGTGTTGCTATATACATCTCTGAATTCTGTATATAATATCAATAATACTACACTATTTCCATATACATTGTAAATATCCAGAGGTTAGTGATTAATCAGTTTCTGTTTGTACTTCAAATGTAAAGATGTATTTCTAAAGAAAAATAGGAAACAGTGCCCTCTAAAGGCCTTCTGTATCATAAAGTGATATCAAACGTAGTATCTCCATAAATTTTGTCTGTATTTTAAAGCTATTTAGACTATGTTAAATAGTTTACTCGCAAGAACTCTTGGATATAGTAAATAAAAGTAAAATGAGAAAAGCAGGTATTTAAAGCAAAGGAATGGTATTTTACAGCCTTTTAGTCTTACGGCTAAAAATTCCAGTGCCGCAGTGGGATTGTGAGGAAAGACCTGACCTTGTAAGTAATAGCCCCTACCGCATGCAATGCCCTTAGGAGAGCAGCAAGAACATTATTACTGCCACTTTCTTTTAGAGTCCAGCTCCCCGCTCTGATGAATTACCACAGGCAGATTTGACACAAGTATGCTACAAACCCTACCTCACAGCCACTCACAACTACCAAACTACCTAAGCTCTAATATAGTTGCTTCCATGTATAAATGTATATACGCTTGTGTCAGAGAGAGAGAGAGAATGTGGGCAAGGGAATGCATACGCAAGCCGAGGCATGGAATAGTTATCATAAATGTAACCACTACACCATGATATTCACATGACATTTGGTTTTCTTGCAATTTCATCTCAAACCTATTTACACTGAGGCCACTGCTAAAGTCTCAAAATTATCCTTCGTGCTTTTAAAGCAAATTTGGCTATAAATGAGGGGCAAAACTCGATGGGCTGAACAGACAGAACTCCTTCTTAGACCAAAGAGAGGTTTAAGGTCTGATACTACCTAAGCAATTAGGACTATTCACAGGTATTTATATCCATATGTGAATATGCTAAAAAAAAAAGGAACAAATAAAAAAAACCCTCACACCTTCCCCTTCTTCTTAAGAGGAAAACTCAGAGAGTCTAAAGTTATGATACCTAAAATATATACCAAAACCAGAGTATGTACAGAAATTATCAGAAAATATAATAATTTTCCTGTCTATTTGAAAGCACAACATTTCAGCATTGTTTAAATTAAACTATTCCAGATGCTTAAAAATATGCTTAAGGATTGTTTTAAATATGGGAGGACCTCCTGATGCAGTACATACAAAATCACAAAAGTGAGTTTATGCTTGAAGATGTGTTTTTCCTTCAGACTATACATTTCAGTCCTAAGCCTTACTAGTAGTTATAACTATTATCAGTTTTCTCTTAAGAAGACTTTGACTGAATGCAATCAATTAGGGCTGATAATGGCTGATTCTTTTAGTTCTATATCTCTGGGCTTTTGTGACTCTCTCTAAAACTGTTAACTACCATGCTATTTAAAAGTAAAAGTGAGAAATTACATCTAGGCCAACAAAGCTAAACACAGCACTGCAGATTTTTGAGACACATTAATTTGCAATATGGCTCACTTCAGATCACTAATGGCTTCCTAATGGCACATTTTTATCCCTTCATTAGTTAAGAGAGGTTTCCTAAAACAATGGCACCTGTCTGCTGTTACGTTAAAATTAATGTAGAAACAAATGCTACAGTCCTTTCTAAAATAATGGAGAAACCAAATATTTTATCTAATCTCAAATGATAGCTATCCACACCTTAATGAAGCAGACTCTTCAGTTTTCTTGACACCCAAAGATTGATGCCTCTTAATACCTTTACTTTCTAGCACGAGAGAGAACTGTTTTAATTCAGGTTCCCAAATGAGTATTATCTCTGTTGAAAGTAACATAACTCTTATTGTTTTATCATATTGTAGTCAGTGAGGCTTGATTATCTTTATGTGTTTAAACCACATGCTGACTCTCACTATTACCATGGACTCATTTTCCTAGCTAGTAATAATTTAGGATTTTAATAATTTATAATCTGACAAAATAAACAATTTGCATTCTGTCCTGTTTCGTATATTTGAAGTGTATATATTTCAGAAATAGGCAGCTATAACCGTCATTCACAATCTTCATTCAGCCAGTTACAGCACCACATTTACTCTAATCCTAGAGTTTTTAGTTCTGTGGATAGTTCTAATGAGGGCAAGAAGAAAACAGAGTAATGAAGGACAGTTGTTAATTGAATTGTTTGCATGAAGTCTTCTTTAGGACAAAGCCAAACTCCTCTTCAGAGCTCAAAGGTCTTTGCAGAGCGTTGTACGTCAGGAGCAGGCAACGCACTCCATAGGTAATGCAGACCCAGAATAAAATGCCTTCAGGGATTGACGTACGGGGTTTTTTTTCCAATCACAGTCTTGCTAATACTGGTTAGTAGTCTGTCTTTCCTACCGTCTGTTTAGCTGACTTTTAGGAATAACTGAGTAAACAAAACGTTTTCCTGTTAGGAAGTGTAACAGCATTTCAGTGTACATGAATCAATAAAGAAATAGATGATGTATAGCTGGAAGTTTTACACAAGGAATGACAGTGCTTGGGAAACTAATAGGAATCGATTCTATGAGGTTAATTATATACAAATACCTTATCACTGGCATCATAGGGTAAAAGTCTGCCACATTTTGAGAACTATTTCTCTTTTTCTGTAGGTGAAGCTAAGATTATATAAAACAATACTGGGAAAGTCTTCATGTTGTCCTCCTAATCATATGCCGACATTCACTAAGTGGTCAAACCGAGTACTGTATAAATATTAGATTTAAAACAAAACAAAATGTTGTACTCCAAGGCAATACACTCCTCATTACAAAGTTCAAAGGATGATGATTTACTTTTGCCTAACATGAAGAAATTTGATAATCCCTATGTAATGGAGGATGACAAATGACTAAATTCTAAACAAGGGTTTGCTCGTATCTGAGATGTATAACAATGGGACAATTATTCCACATACTGATAACTAAACAATATTCTACGTGGCTTATATATTGATACAGTGAAAAGGTTAAGTCAGGATTGTACCTGACATTTAAACCAGGGAACAGTTACGACAATAACTGAACATATGTGTAGTCCAGAGTGCAGAAGCAGCAAAGCAGAGTGGTACACAAATGCCTCCTGAGGAAAGCTGCAGTAGCAAGAATTTTCAGTCAATGGATTTTTGAACAGCAACAAATGGAAATGATATACTTAAAGATCTGTACAGTCAGAGGCAGAAGGAAATGAAAAGGTAGAATTCTCTTTTATGAAGTAGCTCTTCAAATAAAACGTGAAAAAATCACAAACAAAATTTAAGTATTTTTCTGACCTGAAGTGTTTTGAAACAAGTGACTGTTTGAGGCATTAAAATGAAAAAACATCTCCCTCTGACCCCTAAAACCCGATGAACTAGTAGAAAAAAATAGATTAAAACATTAAGAAAGTATAATTTTAAATTGTAATAAAGGAATTTTATAGTTTTCTAGAAGGTTATTTTTTCTCAGAGCAACTGAACGGCCATCCTAATGATCACCTTTGCCTCCATTCTTTCTGTCCCACTGTTCAGAAAAAGTGAGGGCCTTGAAAGGAACCAATTTACTTACCATACCAAGAGCATTCTTCACTTTGCCAGTTAAAAAGAGGGCATAGTTTTGTATTAAAAGCACAGAGCTTACCTTTGCACCCAATTCATTATATTGCAACTTCAAAGCTGTGAGCCTTTCATCCAGTTCTTTTGGGTTCTCTGTCTGCTGCTTTTGAACAATCTGCCTCCCAGTTTTTATCACTGTTTCCACTTCAGACTTCACCTCACTCAGGCTTTTATATAATTTCTAATCAAATAGAAATATGAAAGTGAAACGCCACCGTTAAAATAAGTACAACAGAAAAGACTATTGAAGGTATTATAAAGACGCACTAGAAGGCTTTGCATTGTTTGCTGTATAAAACCACCACCATGCGTGACCCTGAGCACCTTCCACTCCCATTTGAAAGCTAAAGGAGTTGAGAGGTACCATGGTACGTGACCTAAGGATAGAGAAAACTCACCCTGAGTCTGCACATGTATTAAAAAAGTTCGTAAGAAAAATTCATCAGTTTCTAAATCAGAATTCAAACGAACAGATTCAGAACAGCCTATCTTTACTAATATTGGCTTCAAAGACTTCTCACCAAAACCAATGATAGAAATGGTATACATAAGAAAGTACACGCCATCACTAATTGTTTTAACATATGACGAAGGTTGTTTTCAAACTGATTTAGATAATGCAGTATTTAAAACAACAAGAGATGTCTTCTGTCAACTCACACAGCTTATTGGATGTATTTAAACTACAAATAGCCACTAAACTAATTTAAAAACCCAACAGTTTTTTCATACTAGTGAATTAGGAGACTGGTAGGATAGAGGATTTCCCCTACATTTACTAAATGTAATACTATTCAAAAATTAAATAATTTAAAAAAATTTAATTTTTTAAAATTTAAAATTTTAACAAGAAAAAGTAATGTGATGAGGTTAAGCCAAAATATACTATATAATTCACTGGATTTTCCTGCACTATTTCAACGATAAGTGAAAAATAAGGGATAAACAAGTGTTCAGTAAGTGAAAGCATGCAAGCAATTGGTAAACACAATGCTCTAAAAATACTGTAAGTCTTCCACAGAATATGACAGGGCTGGAAAAGCTAGCTGCTGAGTGAAGATACTTTAATTCAGTACAGGATTTCTAATTACCACATCATTCTGATAAGAATGTGAATTTAAGGGTAATTGTATTTAAGAAAAAAACAAGATGTAAAAAAAAAACACCAAAAAAACCCCAAAACATTGGCTTGTTCCATGCTTATTTTTTAATTTAAATTCTTACATTTAGATCTGAAAGAGGTTGAGGCAGGAAAAAAAAAAAATCTTCAGGCATGCCATTGGCCCAGAAGAAAAACAGCTGAAGACAAGGATCTGATTGTTCCGATTTGTGCTGTTAAAATCTCCGTTTTATTATCATGAAACACACAGTGTTCATCCTTATCTCTACTTCCCTTCAACAGTAAAGGGGTACAGGATAACATGGATATTAAAGGGATACATATAGATTTCCCCCATATTCTTTAGGCCACATTCAGGTCATCTTTTGCTCTTGAACTGTAAGAAATTTATAGCATGCCATTGCATAGAAGCTGTAATCTATGGTTTTCCTTTGTTTTGTGTTTCCTGGCTAGAATAGACTCGTGCACTGCAACATCTCTTTCGGTTACATCACGGAGTTCCACGACCACAGCATATTGTGGAAAACAGAGCCAATCCAGGGAGAGAAACTCATATGCAAGATGGGAAGGGGGAATTAGAAAGGGATCCTAAGTGGCTTTCTCACATAGTGGCAGTGCATGACCATTGTTTGAAAGTTCACTGAAATGAGAATCTCTTAATTTTTTTTTTTCAATTTCATGAGTAACTGATACTTTGTTTCTCATCCTGAATTCAGGACAACATTCTGTAATTTTTAGCTTTCTCCACATAAATCCATATTTTCAAAATTTTTCACTCATTTAATTGGCACCTCATGCTTCTGAGAGTTCTTTGCCATAACAGAAGAAGAGACAACTTACAGAAAAGAAAAAGTTACTGTAAGGCTGTTACAACTATTTCACCATGTTGTTATATCCTGGCAAACTTTGAAATTGAATACAATTTTAAGTGTACAATGTGCTTCTAATGTCACTGCAACCAAGAGAAGTAGGACAAGGAAGATCAACCCCTTCTCTCTATCCTCCTTTCCTTGAGAAAATCAAACTTTAACTAAAAAGGTTCCTATAACTTTCATTGTGTAACTTTGCTCTTAAATCTTTCTCGGAATCTTTTCTAATATCTCCCCCAAAATATTGACATTGTCATTGAAAATACTTTAAATTTGAAAGCCAGAACAGGCAAGAATCAAAAAGAAAGACAGCATGTTTAAATATTCACCATGCAATGATCCAACTGTGATTGTACTACTTCCTGCTCAACACTCTTCATGTCCAACTTGGGCACCTGCAATTTCACTTCATCTAAAATTCTTTTACATTCTTGTAAGCGCTGTTCAAAGTTGGCTGGCTTCTGAAACAAGCGAAACTTCATGGAGACATCCTGCAGCTTTTTCTGAAAAGGAAGCACGGGTGAGTAGTAAATGTGAAATCAAATCGACACTGAAGACAAGTCTTAGACCTGTTTCAGAATACATAGGATCCATTATCAGTCAGCAGTTTCTTATCTAAACAATTTAAAACTTTTGGGGAAAATACCAGCAGCAGAGAATCTCGGTCTTCACAGGAGGAAGAAAATTCTTGTGTCATCCAGGGCACTGGACGCAGCAGAGCCAGCGACAAAAGAGCCCATATACTCAACTGAAGAAAGGGAGAGGTTTTGTATTTTCCAATATGAAAATGTTGGGGCGTGGGGTAAGAATGGAGGTTTAATGGCTTGAGCATAAACACATTCACATTCCAGAGTGGACACTCATCAACCCTACCACGTTGCTGCTTCTTGGTATGAGGAGTGAATCTTTTAGTCCCTCAAAGAAACCCGAATAAAGTGGCTGGGCAGTAAGTAGGTCTAGCACAAAACCTGAGATTTAGAGTATAAAATTGATTTCTATTTCCATTTTAAAAAGCATAACCTAGAGTAAAAAGAAAGTAATTTGAAGGCAGAAAAATCTATGACAAGCATGGCTTCTAATTTCACAATTTTCACAATTTGTTATCTTTGTGCATTAATTATATTGCTTGCTCACATGATCCCTACCTCAGGGGGAGGGGAAATAATTAAAGATAAAGCAAAGAAAGGGCATTTTAATTATCTACTTGAATAAGAACGGATTTCTCTGTGAAGTACAGAGCAAAGTACTAGTAAAATAAGTTTTTCTACTGTTTAAAAAAAAAGGAAGAATGTCGCTAAGAAATGGGTAAGTAATTAAATAGGAACTCAGCATCTGCAAACACACTTTTGACTTTATCATCTTCAGATCCTGGACACTTTATACCAATACAGTGTTGTCTGTGCTATACAAACTTGAAAAAAACTCTAATAAGGAATAGATTTAGCCTATATATACATAGGCATTAGTAAATATGCTTCCCACATATATCAGATTTCTGTGAAGGAGGCAGCAATCATGAGCAGAAGGCAGTTCTGGGTACGACAGAAAACTGTGTAGCTTTCCAGCAGCTCCTTCCAACAACTTTCCTCATTAAATACTCTTGATGCAATTGAGATCCAACGCGGTAAGAAAGGAAGTCTCTCCCTAGATAAATAAGTGAACAATTGAATAAAAATAGGAATCAAAGGGTAGGAATAAATGGGCTTGTTTTTCTTCAGTGTGTTTGCATACACTAAATTCATACTTAATTAGATTTCCATCCTCTTGTGACACTTCAACTTGATGAAGATCAAGTCCTGTGGGAAGCATGCAATGCCACATCAGTATCTGTTACAATTTGTGTTGGTCAATACATTAAAAATGATCCAGAAAAGAGAAAGAATGAAAGTATTAATGGTAGAGAAAATTAAAGCCATCTGTGAAGAGTCACTGAAGGATTGCACAGTATTGAGGATCTGTAGGAAAAAACCAAGCAAATTATATTTAATTCATCCCAACATTAAGTAATGCACATCACAAAAGAAACAGTAAGCTTGATATACAAGTGGGATCTACATTATCTATTAGCACTCTCACTTGAGTTATAATAGATAACTATAAAAGTTATATGCTTACATTTATCTTCAACATTTAAAAGAAAATATCAGCTCAATACTTAAAAGCAGCCAACAAGCAAAGTGGGTATTTGGAATGATTTGGAACATAAAGAACAAAAAAAGAAAATACCTGTCACGGTATAAAAGTCACTGTATAAAGCTATATTGTGCCTGAATAATGTGTGCAGTTTTGATCACCTCATCTGAAAAAACTTACTGTAAAAATAGAAAATGTATAAAGAAGAATGACAGGACCAGCAAAGCTATATATCTAAAGGTCTCAGTATGCTTTAGCATAACAGTCAGTCTGAAGAGAGACAACCGAGGACAAGTAAAATTAGCGGTATGCAAAAAGTTGACTAGCAAATGATTGTTAGCTGTTTCTCAAAATTCACGAAGAAGGTGGCACCAGGTAAAATTCTTATATAGGGAAACCAGAATGAACAGAAGGAAGAACAGCATTCAGTTAAATTGTGTAACTAGCTGTTAAACGAAGTTGAGGATTCCAGCAATTTGCAAGACTTCAGAAAGTATTTAGACATGAGCTTTTAAATCTCTCTGATCCAGAAGTTGCTTAGCTGCAAACCACTGGGAAGCATTGCTAAATGTTCACCTTGCTGTACCTCGTCACTGTCTTCTGGCTACTACTGAAGCTACGGTTTGGGGCTAAATGGATCTTTGGTGAGAAGCAACATCAGAATTCTTAACTACTTAAAATGTGTAGTCAGCTGAATTTACTTCACATCAACAGTTGAATTGATAGCAATACTCAAACTTCACGGTCAGTAGGCAAACCTGGCTGGCCTAGATAAATAGCACAGCAACAACTGGTAGGAGAAAAGGAAAGCCCACAACTAAGTCAGAATTATTCATTTTTTGAGGAAAATGTCTTCTTTAGAAGCAAATGATCCATTGTTATTCAAAAGCAAAATCACAGGTAATTAAATATTTTTAGAGATTTAACAATCTTTTATATTTTATTACATTAAATAATGTTAAAATATCACTAGGAATTAGTAATGCGGTAAGGGAAGGGAGTCAACTCGGTATCTTTTTACTCTGACAAGTGTGTTTACCCAATAATATAGGTGAAAGTAATAAAGAAACAGGAATGTAATTTGTCTGCTGTGTAATTTCTTCCCACAAATAATTTATTATTGAATTTTCAAAAATAGCCCTTCCTCAGATAAGATTCCACTGTCACGTAACAGTTCTTTGCCTAGTAGGACTAACTAGGTATTAAATCACTATGGTGGAAATAGATTTTTATTTTGCTAATTGTCCTTTTTCCCTTAAATTTAAAAAATAGAACTTAACTCCTAACCTACAGTAATCCAAAAAGTCAAGATAAATTTGGTCACTTAACAGTTGTTTCACGACCTCATAGCAATTACTTACTTTCACAATTGTTTACTGTCTAGGTAATTGAACTAATCTTAGAAAAAATATATGCCGAATTAGAAATATAGTTTAGCGCAAAAAAAAAAAAAAAAAAAGAGAAACGCATGCAGTATTTATTTGTAAGTGAGAATGCTCTTCAGGAAAAAAGTAAGTGAAGACAAATATAGTGAAATGTGATTTACCACTAGAGGTGCTGCACAATGATGGAAAAGAATTCAAGAGAGTTCACTGGCCTAAAATCAAATTTAGTCAATAAATATTTGGAACAAAGCTTTTACCCTTTTTGGTAGTTGGTATTTACATTATGCATGTAAATTGCTAATTTCTGTTCATATTTTATCTAATGTAAGCAAAAAAGATTTTCAAAGCGACCCCACCAATTTGTCAAAACTCAGACTGATGCATATGGTCATCTAGAGAAGACTTTTGAATTAAAAAATACCTGCACAAAGATGGATTAAGGAAAAAAAAAAAAAAGGCACCTAGAAAGGGTAGTGCTCCCTTGCATGCTGTTGAATTTATAAACATTTAGATACGAAGTCATCTGATGCCTGCATTTCACTGATGAAATACGGGCAACATCACAGCTGCCATGGAGACAATCAGAAGGTGAGTTAGTGTGAAGGATGACAGAAAAATAAGGAAACGTAAATATTTTCAACAATGAAAAGCTAGTCCTGTAGATAAGAGGAAACATTAAAAAAAAAAAATTCAACTTCTTCATTTCAAATTAATTGTTAAAAAAACATTAATGTTTTTTAATGCCAAACACAAAAGCAGCAAAACAGTCAAGAACCCATCACAGATTAATGGGTAAAAATGTGTATTGTTCCTAAGCGTTAATTAAATCTTCTTCAGTTTCAAACAGGTCTCTCTCTGTCTATTAAGCTAGATGAAATAATGCATTAGCTAACATTTTAAATTGATGACTTCAATGAACCGCTTAGTATAGATTTGTCTTTCAACGCAGTTCTACCAAATACTTCCAAATATTTTAACATACTTCTAATTGTAAATATTTTCAAATACCTCAAAAGGTGTACCAAAAAGCCTCATTGTAGTTTTATTTCTTACAACTGCAGCACATTCAAAACACCCTTTATATAGTGTCCCCACCAGTTGGCTACATCAGCTCTGCGCACCCTAGAACTGTTGCCAAGTAGATAGGAAGGCTGTACCAGAAAAATGAGCAGTAAGAAGATATGGATGGATGGAAGATATAGCCACTAATTTCTGGGCTAGAAAGGAGCAGCTAAACCAGAAGATATCAAATCAAATCATTAAGTTTGGAAAAGATCTCTAAGATCATCAAGTCCAACCATCAACCCAACACCACCATGACCACTAAACCATGTCCTGAAAAAAAAAGAGATACCTTAAGAACACTTCATACTATAGTAATAGTACTACTCATGCTGTTTGTTTGCACGAGTGACAGAAAACTGAAGGAAATAAAATATGCATACCTGTGCCACATCAATTTGGGAAAGCACTCTTTTGGCAGCATCTTTACCCCGGTTTCGTTTCTTCATTTCTTCCAAACTAATCTCATGGCTTGTTAATTCAGATTGTATTTTCTATTGAAAAACAAAGACAGTAATCAGCAGGGTTTGAAGAAAATGCTTATGTTGTTAATATTATTTGGAACAGTTGATTTTGAAAGGTATTAAACAGAAGTATTACGCTATATACCAGATCATTAGAGGAAATTATTCAAAGAATTTCTTGTTCACAACCCTGTAAATTTTCAATTTAGTTTCTTTCAATCGTAATAAAATCTTCTTCTGGTGCTCAAACATATATAACTCTGACATTGTGACTAATGACATAATCTTGCTAAGGAAATGGTGATTAAATTGTAGGGAAAAAAAAAATCTTTCTTCTAAAGGAAAACAACTGTTTTCATTGGGAAGAAAATTAAAAATTAATCATAGAAAAGAAAAATACAAATAGAAAAGTGATTTGCTTCACTATTCTTATTATTTTCACAGTATCATCAGGTGAGTTGAGAGAAAACTGATCAAAGTATCCTGTATGTATAACATCTTCATCTCACAGAGCTGTGCTGTATCTAAACCAGTATACTATTTGTGGCGTATTACTGACCAGAATCTATGTTCAGTATCTGCAGATATGCTAAATGCATAATGACATGTAGTTCATTAATACACTAACTTAATCCATTTTCCAACACATGCTTCTGGTTATCTCTTTCTGCAAACCCAGTGTGCAATCAAATCATCACAAGAAAAATATCAGCCTTGTTGGTTCACCATAAATCAACCTTACAAGAAACAATTAACTTCAGCAGTGTTGGCTAGTGCAATGGAAAAGAATTCCCATAAAGTATATTGATACAATATAATTTAGAGCAATTCACATATTTTTATGTTTAAATAGTAAGAAAATGTGAAACTTATTAGCAGAATTGCGAGACAAGTACTTCTGAGACCAATTACTCTATGAAATAAAGACAAGGTATGTTCCCACCAGGAAAGGTATTTGAGGCCATTACTCCTGCATAAAAAAGCGATTTGAGATTTAATCTTTTTTTTTTTTTCTATTGTATACAAGGATTTCTCAGATACTCTAAAGACTAGCTATAAGTTTAAATATATGCACATGTATTTGTCTTACACTACAGTATCTTGTAAAATATGAAAACTGTGTAGTTCAAAAGACTACAAAGAATTATGCAAATGAAGAAAAGGGGGTTTTAAATTACAATTTGATCCTTTAAAGTTTGATTATAAGTAAAAATTAATATATAGGTATTTTTAATCACATTTTCATTGGTTATTAAGTACAAAGCTGTGTACACTGTATGCTGTCTACTTTATGGGGTATTACATGGTTATAATGACTTGTACAACATTATAATGTCTTGTATATTACAACACTACGTTGAAAGCATTTTTTCACAAGTTATATTGAAAATATATTAAAGTAAATTTTAAGAGAAAAAGACTTACAAAAAACCAGAAAACTATTAAGTCACTACTAAATTTAGTTGCAAAAATAAATTTACGAGTCTAAACTATCCAGTACTATTTAGAGAAATAACATATTTTTCTGAAACAAAGCACTTGTAAAAGCAAAATGACTAACAGAAAGCTGTCAATTTAGATTAAATTTTTCATTTACAATTATCACAATTGCACATCTCCTAGTTTTCATATTTTGAGTTCTCCTTGTTAAGGCTATTTACTGAATGGCCAGCAGTATTTGAAGCAAGTAATAGATTTTTTTCTAAATATGATATTTTAGTTTTGAGAAAACAAAGCAATTAAAAGGACAATGCAATCAAGGAGCGGTTTATTTAATAGTTTATTCTGGAGTATTTATTTCCTCCTTGTCTAAGTTTAAAACTTCCCCCTTGAAGTCTATTAGAATTGTGAACGGGATTGTATTCTGTGTTTGTGCAGCACACAGACCAAATTGTGGGTGGTGACTCAGCATTAGTTAGCTCCTGAAGCCAAATAATTTCTTGATGTCTTGGAAGTCAGAGCTGTATATACAAGGAAGAAGCAAGTCTGAATGTTAGAAAAATATACTATATCACATCCAGTATTTCAACTGTTTGCTTCTGCACCTCATCAATTAACCAATTTTTGGTTGTATTTTCCAGTTTACTTTGTTCAACCTCCGAATCACTCTGGAAAGCATATAATTGAACAGTTCTTATCTGGATAGGTCAGAAGAGCACAGTACAGATAAGAGTAGCGTTTATGCAATTAGGTGTTACGGGACATTGCAGGGAGATTGTTTTATCTTATGTTTTTAAATTGCTCGGCAGGAGAGAGATGAATTATCACCTACTCTGACATCAAAATGCAGAATTAGAGAGAACAAACACATTAGAGGAAAGCTTAAAAGAAAAGTTAGTAAGGATTATAGCAAGAAAATTTTTTTTTTCTTTTTTTTTTTTTTTCCCGCTGCTGCTCACAGGCAGAAAGATTAAACCAGTCCTGAACAGATATAAGAGAATTTATAATACCTGCCTATGATGCCCCTTTTCATTCAATTTTGACATGACCATTTTGACTTTTTTGTCCATTTTGACTCACAAATTTATTACATCAACTTCTTCAAAACATCCACAAGAAAAGACTAATTTTCTTTTTCCATTTCTATCATTCTCACCTATGCTTTTCTCAGTGGTTCCTGTCTATTTTATCTTTTAATAAAGAGTAAAAACTGCCTTAATTTCATTTCTAGAACATCACAATATAATGTAGTGTATGTAACTAATAAATACTACTGTGCATAAATTACTGTGTCCTACAGGTTAAGGATTCTGATTTGCCATCACTGGCATTTTTTCAGGAAGATTATTAATTTGCAAAACATATATATATATAAACTAAAATATAAATATCTATAAAACCTAATTATATTTTCAAGGCCAAGACACTGATAGTGCGTATTCTCATGAGGACCACTTCTAGAACAAAAAGATTTCAGTCCCAAGGGCATGCAATACATTATTTCTCTTAATTACTAGTCTTAATTTTAAAAAGATGAACAGTGAAATGCAGAGAGTCTTGTCTTGTTATATTGACAGCAAAAAGCAGAGAATTGGCAGTGTAGCCAGTTCTTGGAAAAACCTTTCCTATCTTGAATCAGAGAAAGGAAAGCCAAAAGAACCAACATGACTATTTGTCTCATCTGAAAATTGTCACAAACCTAACTGCAATCTCATGCTTCAAGAACAGCGTTTAGAAAAAAGGTAACAGGGCATATAAGCAAACTCTGTAACATTATTTGCAACAGAAAATTGAACTAGAAATCTTGATTATATGTCACCTCCCATCAGTACCTGCTACCATAATTAGAAAAACAGTTGTCATGTTTACAAAAAACAAAGAAATGCCAGTCAGAAATATTCAGCAAAATCATAACAATGGAGAGGGTTTTTGGGGGGGGGGGGGGGGGATCAAAACCCCCAACCTTGTGTATTTAATTAAAAGGAAGTCATTTATTTATAATCAAAGGATAAAAATACGAAACCATAATATACGTAAAACTAATATTGTGGAGTAATGGCTGAAAAGACAAGATTAGGCGGAGTGCACATCTAATATGCAAACACAGATTTTAGTATGAGTAACATTGAACGGACTACACTATAAAAACAGGTGACAGTTCCAGTTGATGTAGTATCAGCAAGTTGAAAAACAGTTTGAAAGACATTCTGGAAAACATACTGGTCTCATGGCAGGTGAGGAATACCATTTCCCACCCCAGAACTGGGAGAAACTTCTCATCTCTTTTGTCTGCTCCTTAAGAACAAAGACGACTCTGTTGGTTCTGTTACTGCAGGAATGGGGCAAGATCACAGGAGATGTGTATTATGGTACACATTATCCTCCAAGACATCTTAATTTCATGTTGCCAGACTTCATTGTATTGTATTGTATTAGTTGCCAGAAATTCGTAATACAGGGAGGAATTACTTTGCAGCCAATATTGACTATACCACCAAGATCATCAAATTGATAAGTTCTCAAAAGCTGGATAAATCCAGAAGAAGAAAGATACAAGTGATACATACATTAACATGTTCCAAGATGGGAGAGGGAACCCTGATGACACTTGAACTTAGAATGAGCAACAAATAGGTGAAATATTTCCTATGGGCATGCACTGTAATGACAGTGGCCAATTTACTAGTCTCAATTTGATTTATAAACTTCCACAAAAAATACACTAAACATAATAAATTATAGTTCATTAAACACTTTGGCAGCAAAGGGATTAGGTTAAAATAAAGTTCTAGAATTAACCACACTTCTTCCTTTTTTTTCTTCTGATTTCTCTTTCTCTTTAAAGTCCATTGCAGAAAAATTATTCACTAAATTCCTGTTTACTAATTAAAAACCTGATTTATAAAACCTGCTCCTGTACAAAAAGGTTATATTCATTCTGTGACAAAAAGCTGGCCAAATCCTCAAGGAGAAACATGTCCTATTTTCTCCATGGGAAGCTTAATGAAGGACATTGAAAGGCTTTCCATTCTAAAGCAAAGATTTATGGAAACATCAGGTGATACACTAGAGACAGGTAGTTCCTTAAAGAGACGACACTTGGAGCTCTTGGGTTACACATAGTAAACAGCAAAACCTTTTTATACCTCCCTCTGACCTTGCAGGGTTGGTCCTTTCCTCACAAGATTTCTCTCCTGCCTAGCAACTTCCAGCAGCATCCTGAGCTATAGGCAGAATCTATAGCAGGGAGGTGTAGGGAACCCCCGAGAGCTGGCTGTGGCACTCTCCCCTGCTCTCGCAGGTGGTCCTGCAGTGGGAGGTGGCATGCCCCAGCCCAAGGGTAATGTCCTTTTCTGTCCCACTGGGCTCCCAGAAGCTGCTCCCAGCTCAGCATATTTGTTTGCTTTCAGATAGAAGGGTTTCCCCCTCATTTGGAGACTGCCAGAAAATAAATACGCTGCTCCCTTCTCATAGACGTTTTTAAGCATAACATGCTATGCAAAACATGCTATACAAAATAAACTAAGCAGTTATGCTATCCTCTATTACATCCATGTGCATCTGTCCATAGTCCATATCCTCCAAGAAAATATTTCAGGCAATACTACTATTGGGCAATTGAATACTGTTTAATTCTCAAGAACTTAAAATTACATAGCCAGAGTAGTAAATCTTTCAGCAGTGAGTAGTGGATCTGAAGACAAGGGCGATTACATTACCTTAAGTTTCTTCCTCTGTTTGTTCTAGGAAAACAAGGTCTAAGTTTAGCCTAGAACATCACTTTTCTACTATGGATTTCATTCAGATCTACTACATAAAAAGGCCTGGACTTGACAGCAACCCTGTGAGTTCTGCAGTGGCACAAGAAGATGATGGCAATATGGCATGATTCAGGCAAAATGGTGAACTAATTGTTCTCTACTTTTTTGTAAACTAATTCATTATGAACTCAAATTATACTAGATTACCTTTGTAATTAATGAGTTCTTCACATAACTCTTATGCCAAAATTGCCTGGATAGAAATTTGCAGATTTGGCTCTCTTGAACTGCAGAGAACAGCTTGCCAGCTCTTCTTGGTGTATTAAGTTTTCTGATTTGTATTTCACTAAATACTACTTAGGTAGCCTAACAGCTTGCAAGAATGGTGCTCAGTTTAACCTCACTTTGCTTATTTTCGCAATTGCTATCAATGCCTAAAGAGTCAGATCTCAGCCTAATGTATGGAGAAAATAAAACATTTAGAGAGCATTCTGGTAAGTTAATCTTTATAAATGGCAAGATGATAATTCTAGCAGACATAAAAAAATGTATCTGAAACAATTTCAGAACTGTTAGTGGTTACCTTTGAAAACTCTGAAAGGATAAACAAAGTACCAGATTAGAAAAATGAAGCTGAAGTACCCATCTTTAAAAGTACAAAAGGAGTATGTGCCAATGATGTCACACCTTTGCAAAAAAAGAAGAAAAGCATATAATACATATGGAAGATGATGTTGTAGCAGGAATGACACACAAGTAAGTCTCAACAAGAACAGCATACTTAGTTTTGGACACTATGCTTCAAGAAAGATTAACTCAAGAGTCCAAAGGAGAAGAGCAAAACATCAGAGGATAGAAACATGATTGACAAGGCAAGATTGAATAAGTTGGACATGACAGATGCAGTTTGTGCAGTTAAAACACAGTTAATGCAGTGTTCAGATCTTATGGAGATGTGTAGAGTGTGAGAACCTGTATAGTACAGAAATCTGCCCAGATACTCAAACTTAATACATAACAAAATGTAAGCTTACGCTTCTGAGTAACGCTTATCAGCTATTCCCACTTTGACCACTGATCTACACATGGCTGAACAAAATAATTCTCACAATTTCCAGCAAAGGAAAAGTAAGTGTAAATACCTTTAACATTAGACATTTTACTAAGTAGACAATTGTGAATTCTTTGTCCCAAAATATTAGTCTGAAGGCAATGAAGCATGGCATTATTCTTGTCAAATAACACATTGAACAACTGAACAACTCTGCCATTATATTGTCATATTAACTTGGGTTTTGAACATAGCACAACGATATTTTAAAAACAGGTTAATAACAATCTTCACTTAGAAAATAGTCAGGCGTGTAGTGCTTATCACTACAGAACTGAAATTATTCAAGGAGTTTAATTGAAAAGGCAAAGTATATTTCTTTTGCTTTTCTCAGAAACACAGTGTTGTTCATTTATACTCCCCATTGCATTTTACATAAGTCTACAGGGAGAACAACAGACAAGCAATTTGTCACATGCAGATGAGAAGTGAAGGAAGTGTATTTTCTGTCCCATAATATAAAACCCCCCATGTAATCGCTCAGACTAAACAGAAGTACAAAGTAGAGATTGTCTCTCCCACCAGAATTTATTAAATAACAAAGCTACAAACAATTATCTGAAAACTATT